>NC_056728.1:286292468-286562468 GCF_019279795.1 Protopterus annectens
CACGCACACACACACACACACACACACACACACACACACACACACACACACACACGCGTGCGCACACATGCACACGCACAAACACACACACACACTCACTGTTTATTCCTTATTGTATTTATGCCAGAATGTGTAGATAGTCTGCATTATCAAGAAAAAAAGTAAGCTTAAAAACAAGGATTTGATTTTTTTTGGGGGGGGTAAACTTGATTTGAATATGAAAAACTGGCTTATAGTACAAATTGATAGACAATTTATAATCTCTAAAGTTGATTTAATGTCAGATATAATTAAAAAAGAATATCTTCCAACTGTTTTTTTTTTCTAAATAGTCTTGAAACAAATGGTGAAATAGGGAGATCATATTAATTCATAGTATATAAAATAGTCAAGGACTGTTAAGTTTTGTATATATCAAAGATAACTGTTGGTACGATGTTCTCCATATGAACTACTCAACTTTAACTAAAGTAGATAAAATTGATTTTAATATCCAAAAGCAAATGACTTCATCATTATTTGTGATATAATAGTTTTGAAAATTTCTGCAGAGATAATGTATAGCTCCACAGATGTCATTTTATATACAAAAAGGATATTATTGGTTATTAATAAAGGTGCCAATCCTGAATCAAAGCAGACTGCCAATGCATGATTTACAGTTTCAAAGATCTATAATTGTTGGGGGAAAATTCAATGTTTCCTTCAATCATTGTAGTTAGATCATTTTTATTAACTAAAGTTTTGGTGTTGTTTATTCCATGATGATGTGTGTGTGCTCAGGTCTCAATTCCCACTTCTCTGGTGCTTATTAATAATAGCTGGGGGGAATTTAATAAAGCCTACATGGTGCTTTTTACTGTGTAGGCATTGTGCGTGCTGTTTACATGAAAGTAAGTAGGTTTTAGATTCAGTAAACACTGCTGAGTGGTGCGCATACACATGCCAACACGGGAAGTTCTGTGGCATGCAAATCACCTCATAAGCAGGAGAATCTCGTGCAACTGAGTTAGGTAAAGCAATCCAGCATGCAGATAGGCAGCTCATTAGACCTCGTGTCAGTGTCTGTAGTGTACATGGAAAAATTCCATGTACAGGAGTGTTGACAGACAAAGGGACTCTAAAAATGTAGATATATGGACAGAAATGGCATACCATATACATATATGAGTGAAATTATCCTCCTGTGTGTCTGAAAAAGTAAAGTAAATAAGTTAAATTCATTTTATTTTTTTTAATAATCTGGGAATGTTTGCCTAGTGCACTGCAGTGCACAAACATGCTTTATAAAAAAAAAAAAATGGAAAAAACAAAATTAATATTATGTGACAGAAATGTATTACAGGGCCTTGTGTGGAGTATCTACAATGGTGCATTGGTGCTGTTGCTAATGTAGTTTTGAGGCTGTGAGCATGGATCCCTATGCAAATGAGGTGGAGTTACAGAATAGCATAAAGGGGTAATCATGCCTGCATATCTCCTTCATGTAGGCAGAGAATCATGTTGGTGTTTACAGAGGAGGTAGCCTACATCAGGGGAGGGTGTGTCCAATGACTTCTAAGCTTATTTCAGCTGCGCATGTTTGTGCGGTGCACCGCCATGCTGAATATGTCCTTTCAGGGTGGGGGTGGCACTAATGTCTAAGCTTTGTTTAGCTAAGGTGTGTGTGTTTCCGTGTGTTTGTGTGGTGCACTGCCATGCTGAGTGTGGAAGTCTGGGTGGGCTGTACACTAAGTGCTAAGCTTTGTTTACCTATGGGGTGTGCATTTGCATAGTGCACCACAGTGCTGACTGTATCTAAAAGCCAACAACATATTAATTAGTTTTGATCCCTGTTTAACTTAAACTAGAGCCATTTAATTATATTAATGATATACTAGGCATGTGGAATGCATCATAGGTAGCCAATCACACAGTCAGCACCTATAGCAGAGCACTATAAAGTATGCATACACACTACAATCTGATTTTTCCCCCCATACTCTGCACCATTGGAGTACAGACTTGGGAATTTTAACTGAGAGAATGCTAGGGGGTGCTGTAGTTCTGCTACATATGTATGTGCTAGATGCTGATATCAGTCTTGCAGCTTCTGCTGACTATAGGCCTAGACAGTGAAGGAGAAGAGTGTTCAGGCCCAGGGTAACCTTCCAGGGGCTACATGAGCTGGAGATTGTAGAGCACTATAGGGTGGGCAGGGACATACTACAAGAACTCACTGAGCTCTGCCACCCTCAACTCAGACCCAGAGCCAACACAGGGGAACCTATTCCAGTGGAAAAAAGGCAAGTGTAGCCTTTAGGATACTAGCTACAGGTACTTTCCACAGACCAAATGGGGACATTATGGTGGTCTCACAAGCATCAGCATCCAGGGTACTCCACCAGATCCTGGATGCCATGCTACCACATGCCAGTGAGCACATTTCTTTTCCCCTCACCCCTGATGTGAGGGCTAGCAATATGCAACACTTCTATCATGTAGCACAATACCCTGAGGTACTGGGTGTCATAGATTGCACTCATGTACACATCAAGTCACCACCCAGTGAGGAGTGTAGAATCTACATCAACCACAAGGGGTACCACTCCATCAACTGCCAGGCATTGTGCAATACTCAGGGAATTATCTTGAATGTGTGTGCTGGCAGTCCTGGCAGTTATCACGACTCCCATATCTGGCATGCATCACTGCTATATCAGATGTTTGCTGGGGGGGGGACATCCCACACAGCCATTTAGTGGGGGATGCTTGCTATGCACTGGAACTGTGGATGATGACACCCATCAGAAATGCACACACCCATGGAATAACTCCATTATGAGGCACAAATCAAACTAGCAACATTATAGAGCATGTGTTTGGGCTTCTGAAGCCACAGCTTTGGTGCCTCAATATATGTGGCGGAACCCTGCAGTGCTCTCCAGCTACATGTACACAAATGTTCACAGTATGTGCCATGCTGCGCAATATGATCCTGTGGAAACAGCTGCAGCAGGATCAGCAAAGGGACGAGATAAACAGCCCCCCACCAATGCCTAGGTCACCACAGCCACAGTCACAGGAGGGCCTGGAGGAGGAACCCCTCGATGATGTCCCTGTAGGCAGATGTAGGTATGCCCAGTGTGCCCTGGCTTTGGCTAAGAGAGGATGCATAGAACATTCACTGACAACCTAGATCCCTAGAGACAGACACCTTACTCCTGCTCACATGCATATATTAAAATTGTTGATGCCAGGCAACCCACACAACCTGTACCTATCCATGTATTAGCTGTGTACTGCTTGCATCACACAGAGTCAGCCCTGAGCTACAGTCCTGTCAACTGCTGCATTTACAAGGGAAGTCTCTAACCTACATACTGCTTGTAAGGATATGGTATTGTATGTATGGATCTGCTGCATTTATGCAAGAAAATATAGTGGGCTATGTGGACAGAAGTAACATCCACATGGGATTACAGATACCCAGTCCAGTAGTATGTGTTCCCTAATGATCACTATGCCTCATGGTTGGAATATTCACTACATCAATCAAGCGAGATGTTAAACAGTGAGGTCACATGATATTTGGACTACTGTCTATCCCAGCAGATCATGTGCTGTTGTTCCCCCACCCCTAACACAGCAGTGTTCCCATAAAACTGCTTTAACCGTAAGTCAGAAATGGTATATCAGCAGACCAGGCCATCTCAGGGCTGTATCATACAACTCGATCACACATTGCATGCCACACATAATGCAGGAATAACAATGTACATATTTATGCTGTTGATTGTGTGATGAATGACTCTTATCTGTCTGGCAGCCTGTATGGCTCAGTGGACTAGGGAAACTACCAGGGGTGATGGTGTTGATGGTTCTAATCTGGAATTAGGCACATGCTTTGCATGTGAGGTATTATTATGTATATTAAGAGGCAGTAAAGGCAGAACAATTCAAGGAATTACTCACAGCTCTAGCACCCCAAGAAGAGGAGGAAATAGGTGGAGTTGAACAAGAATGGCAGTACCTAAAAACAGCATGTTTTAGGACTACAGAAAAGATATGTGGCCGAGCCAGGTATGGATGTAAGGTACATAAGGAAAGCTGGTGGTGGAAAGCATAAGTCTAGGAAGTCATCAAAAGAAAGAAGGAGTGTAGGAAAAAGTGGGAGATAGGGCTGGTTGGCTAACAAAGAAGCTAAGAAAGTTGCAATGGCAAAGAATAAGGCATTAGAGGCACCCTACCAGCTTCTGGAAAGTGACTCAGTAAGTGGCATAAAGAAACTATATCAGGTTGCAAGGGAAAGACAGAAAGATGAAGATAGTCAGACACTCTTCATAAGGGATGCCAGCAACAACCCACTCACCACTCCACAGGACATCAAAGGCAGATGGAAGTAGTATTTCCAGCAGCTTTTGAATGACGAAAACCCCACAGAAGCTGTACTGCCCCAGAAACAGCCTATGATGGGAGAAGAAGAGGAGCCCACCCCTAGAAGAAGTAAGAACAGCACTAAGGAAAATGAAGTAAGGAAAAGCAACAGGATCAGATGAGGTCACAGCAGATATGATAAGGATGCTGAGTGAGATGGGGAAAAATGGCTCCTGAGGGTACTAATAGCAGTGTGGAGAGAAAGGTGTATCCCAGATATCTGGAGAATAAGCATACTCATGTCACTGCACAAGAACAAAGGGGACATCCCCAACTGTGGGCAGTACAGAGGCATCAAACTCCTATCACATTGCATGAAAGTTCTGGAGAGGTTGATTGATAAATGGATACACAGAGTAGTAGAATGTAAGATGGGAGATGAGCAGTTCTGATTTAGATCAGGATGCAGCACAACTGACCCGATGTTTGCAGTGAGACAGATACTTGAGATGAAGATAGAGATGAGGAGAGAGTCCAACTTGGCATCCCTAGACTTGAAAGACATATGATAAGGTCCCAAGAAAGCTGATCTGGGCAGTACTGTGGTGGTTTGAAGTCCCAGAAACATTAGCAGAATTAGTGCAGGCTATATACAAGGACCCAATGATTCAAGTATGAACAGTGTTTGGCCTCACAGAGGAGTTTCCAGTGGGACTGGGTGTACACCAGGGTTCAGCTCTGAGCCCACTGCTGTTCATACTGGTAATGGACTACATTAGCAAACAAGTCAGAGGGGACAGATCAATAAAGTTGCTGTATGCAGATGATGTGGCATTACAGGCTGATTCTGAGATAGAACTTTAGCAAAGGATGGGAGAATGGAATCCAAAACTGAAGGCACATGGAATGAAACTAAGCACAGATAAGATGGTGGTAATGGCAGCAAATTGGGGAAATCAGAAGAAGCTGATAATAGAGACAGAAGGGAAGATAGTGGACAAGGTAAATAGCTTTGTGTATCTGGGAGGGGTGGTTGAGAAGAAGGGACATCTAAATGAAGAGGTCAAAGCTAGAATCAGAGGGGCTGAAACCATCTGGTGTAGACTGTCAGGTGTAGTCTATGACAGAAGAATGCCAAAGAAGTTGAAAAGTAAGGTGTACAAGACATTGGTGCAACCAGTACTACTGTATGGTACAGAAACCTGGGCAGTAAAGGCAGAACAGTTGAAGAAGCTAGAGGTGATGGAAATGAAATGCCAGAGAAGAGTGGTAGGATGCACACTGTGGGACAGATGAAGAAATGAGGATGTAAGAGCAGAAGCCAAAGTAGCTCCAATTGTAGAAATGACTAAAGAGAACAGATTACTGTGGTTGGGGCACATGTGCAGAAAAGCAGAAGACAATCTTGTGAGGAAGATTTGGGACAGACAGAAAGAATGCAAGAGAAGCAAGGACATCTAGCAAAGAGGTGGATGGATTGTGTGAAAGAAGATCTGCGACAGTCAGGCATGAGTGTTGAAGAAGGTAGAAGTGTGACACTGAATCAAGAGAGTTGGCGACAGTTAACACGGTACACCAACCCCATGTAGAAAAAATGGGAAAACAGTGGGCTGATGATGATATATTATTATACTGGTGTTTTCACAGACTGTCGGTTTGCGTGTGGTGTAACATTATGAACCTCAGTCACATATTAAATACAGCAAACAGCTGAGAAATGCAGTGGACATTATGATTGAAGTGCAGTACTGCAGAAACAGGGACAGATGACATTGTCTGTAATACACAAAATCCTGGACTGGAGTGCAGGTAGGTCTGGCCTGGAGTCACTTTATAAGTACTGACAGTCCCATTGGGCATGACCATACACTTAGTTAAAATGAGCACAATTCTGTTGCCCTTCATCAAAGTGACCGGTTAAGTATAGATTCATCTATGCATACAGACATATACATATACATATTTGCATGTCACTATCTTTCTCTCACATACATAGCATATTTATCAATATGTAATGTCAAATAGATATATACCAATCTATATAGCTATATATATTAAAATGATACATAGACTCTCCCCATATATCTATATAACACATATACATAACTTAAACACACACAGCTACATTTATATATACATCCCTGTTATATACCTAAATATGTGTGTGGATGTCTGTATTGTCCTACATACCCTAATAATGAGTAAATCTGCACCATCACACATCCATACTGTTGCTTAAAGGATCCAAACTAAGGGCACGGCAGTACATAATCCACTTATCTACAGACACATGTGCCTGCTGGATGTCACCATGTAAGACAGACACAGGTGAGCAGGTGGTGTAATGAATAATGTTGTCAATGCACGCATGGACAGAACACATTATTCCTGTCCACAGGTTTGCCTATCTAAGTGCAAACAGCCACATATGGCCATACCAGTAACTGTACACACATAGCTAGGATAATAACAGTTATCTCACTGCTAGGATACTAGATGCACATAACAGTATGAAGCAATATCACTCTGTGGGCCAAAGATGCTGTTCAACACAAGACCAGTTTGTGTAATCCACAAATACTGTGCCTGCAATCATATATACTACAGACTTGACCTGTGGCATGTGCAGTAAGTACTGTGATCTGTAGTGTATAACACTAGATAAGTAGGGGTTTAATTTCATTCCAGACTACTTGGTGCATACATGTATGTGTTTGTGGTATCCCTCTGCAAAACATCTGACATGCCTTCATGGGCTATCAACCTGCAATGGTTATACAATTTTTGGCCCTGTAACTTGCTGCTGGCTTCCAAACTGCCCTCTTCTACAAGGCCTGATGATGTTATCCACCTTAAGACTACCAGCTGACAGTGTCATATCAGACTTAAGCTGGGGTGTGATAAGTATTGTGAGCCATAGTGTATAAGACTAGATAGGAAGGGGTTATAATCTCACTCCAGGCTACTTGGTGTGCGTGTATGTCCATATGACATAAATATAATCAACTTGGTAACTTAGAAATAGGTAGAGTTTTGCAGTATTTTATTTGTAGCGTGTGATGTGGCCCCCAAAGGACTGACCACAACAAGGTCTGCTGATAGCATTGTATTTATTTATTTTATTTAACATGTATTTACCAGGAAAGTCTGACTTGGAACAAAGCCAATTTTCAGTGGAGGCCTGGGGAGAAATGCTCCAGATGCATGTCTTTGTAATGTGGGAGGAAACTGGATTACCCAGAAAAATAAACACAGAAGCACAGGGAGGACATGCAGACTCCACACAGAAGGCACTCCTGCTGATAATTGAACCAGAGAACCTCTCTCTGTGAGGTGACAATGCTACTGCTGCACCACTGCACCATCCCATCAATTCATCAATGTCATCAAGCACAATATGTCCTAAACTGATAGTACTAGCAGAAATGAGGTGTGTTGCGTGCATCATGTAATGTGATCTGTAGTGTGTACCATTACATAGGTAAGAGTTCTCATCTACATACAGCCCACTTGCACTATGTGTGTGTCTTGGTGTGTCCTGTACGCAGTGATTGGAAGTGGTGCTAGCCTCAATGTAGCCATGTTTATGTGTGAGCCTATTAGAGCATTTTACATAATGCTGTGAAACCATAGAAGTTTGAACTTAACTAGCATAATGGCCATACAGCCCTCACAATCATAGACATCTTTATACCCATAGTTACAGGATCAGCACATATTGCCCCAATTTAAGATGGACACACTCAGATGCCCTGTGTTGAGATGATGGCCGTCCAGCCTGTTATACAGATGGCAGGCACTGAGGTGCACTGAGGTGCTCTGTGTGCCATCAGGCAGGGTTCTGTTTCAAGAGTGTGTTTAAGTCTGATTGACAAATTCTCCCAGAAGTATGTAGCACTAACATCACATACAAGGTTAATGTCTTTAAAATGAGTTATCTGTCTACTATGCCTCCTACAGATAGGCAGCATATGCAATCAAGCAGGGTCACACATTGCCTCCTATGCAAGGCACAGATCACCTCTGAGTAGTCTATATGCCACAGGTGACAATGACACTCATTGAAGATGCTCCCCATTGGACACATACTGAAGATGTGAAGTGTCCTTGTGAGGGGCCATACTGTTATGTGCAATTGCCAGTACTGCTTGGAAAGGTACATCAACAAATGGTCATTGAACTCAGATACTGGCATGCTGAGGGAAGAGTACTTGGAGGTTATGAGCATGTCACTTACAGGTGGCTGTGGCCTCAGTTATGCCATATGATTCCTGCCATACCACTGTAGAGACATGGTGATCTGAGGCACATTAGGTGTAAACCTGTGTGGCCAGGTCTGTGTCCTCAGTTTTTTCACTCCTGAGATTGCACATCATATGTTGTGACTGATGTGCTAATTACCAGGTATGTAGGTCTAACTGATGGAAATGATAGCACATATATATTTGCATAGAGTTTATTGCCATTAGTATGTCAGCAAGCATGTGTTTGTAATACCCTCTTACAGGATAGTGACATACCGCAGAGACTCTATGAGTGCTCACAATTTGCAGGCATCAGCCAACATTGTTAGCCACAGTGAGTCAGTTGTCACGTGTATTGTGGTGAAATGGATTAAAAACAGTAGAGAACCCAGGACTGCACCCTGTTGAGCATCCAGGTCCTTGGTGACTACCTCAGAAATGTCCACCACGTGTAACAGTCATACTTCCCTGTCACACATCCAAACTGTGTGCAGTCAACTGTGTGTAGAACACATATATGTGTACTGATCAGCTCCATGATGATTTCCCCTATGAGGATACAGATATAAGTGTATAGTTATGTTGGTCAGTGGATGTACCACCTCTGTGCAAGCATATAACAGTTGGCATTGTGCACTCAGCTGGTATGCAGCCAGTAGAGTCAGTATGATTGCAAGGGTTTCCCAATGCTGTTAGTAATTCTTGTCAGATCACATTTGAGATGCAGCATGGAATATTAGCATGTGCAATAGATGCTGTGTATCTTCCAGTGAGAGGCCAGTTATGAACTGCTCTGTAAATATGGAAGTTATGGGACAGGTTGTAGGAATGTCATGTGTCCCAAGTGGTGGAGCAAGGGAGTGTAGTTGACACAGACATTGTGGGAGTATGGGTTAGGTATGACTACAGACACATCATATGTGACATCATGAAGTATGAGGTCACCAACAATCTAGGCTGTTCATTTGAGGTCACACATTTAACTACACTGTGCATTGTGGTTCAGCTTTGTAAGGGTGGCTACTTTTGTCACTTACCATGTCTACACAACATCATAACAACACTATGTGCTTCTTTTAGCTGAGAAGGTAGTGCCTCCATGTTAGGAGGAGCACCTTCACCCCAACTGTCACACAGCACTGTTCACATATTATTGCACATCCTGATAATGGCAGTTGTCCACCAGTCAGATTTGCTGAGCCATGGTGAGCCTATGTCCATCCTGTCACGTACAGCCAAGTTCATTCAGTTGTAATGCTGCTGACATAATGCATGGGTGTAAAGCTCTACATACTTGCCTGTCCCTTCTGAAGGGGGAGGTGAGTTACACTATATGAACCATCCCACGGGAGGTTATGAATTTCTTTTTTGACATATATGTCTGTATTTTCTGCAGGGGGGGCATGCTGGTAGTTCTAAGGAGACTGATCTGTGGCCAGATCCTACCAGGGAAGACCTCACATTTGGGGGGCTCTACAGGTCATCCATATTGGTAAACACATGATGCAATACATTGGTTTCCATTGTGGGGATGTCATGGCACTGCTGCAGGGCATTGTAGGTAAGGACCTGGACCCTTTTGAGAAGTGAGACACAGCATGACTAAACAACACAGTGTGTACATAGTACACTTCCCTAACATGTTTGTCTGTGCTCTGTACAGACACCTTGCATGACTCTCTTCTTGCAACATGCTGGAAGTAACTGCAATACTTATTTGCACAGAAGGCAACTAGCATGTAGTGCTAAGCTGTGTCCCCAGATTTCTGAGCCAGGTCACCTGAAATGCCATGATAGAAGTTAGCATGGATGAGAGCACTAACACTATTGTACACCTACTGACACTGTACCAAACACTGTTACTTTTGCTCAAGACCAAATCATACCTACTGACTGTGACCGGCAGAGCCCATTGACTGTTACACTATGCAATGGATGTCAGACATATGTCTAGCTCCACCAACCATGGCCTAACAAGGTGTATGACAATATTAGGCCAGCAGGCCTTGCTGGAAACTGTGCACATCATGTACAGAGTGTTATGTCAGCTGGTGGATAGGCAAGTGTCTGACAGTCATACCCTGGGAAGATAACACTGGGATATCTATGCTGCAATGATGCCAGTCACCAGTGGAGTTCACCATCCTCTATTATTGGCGTACCCCATCTACTTATTCCCTCTCTGCAGTCACAGCCACTGTCAGTGACCTCTGAGAGTACATTAGCAGGTGATTGCATAATTGGAGCTGTTACAGAATCCCACATAGAACCAGCAGTTATCCAGGATGGCCTAAGTCACAATCAGTTATTCTCTGAGCCACTGACAAAGGCTAAATGCGAATGACTGCACAATACTATCCTGTGGGAAATCATCAACCCCTGCAAAATAGTGTAGTGTCCACACACAGCACACAGTTGAGCCATTACACATATGTAGCCTTTGACTTTCAATGATCAGTAAGATGTGGGGATGCAGTCACTGTTGTATAACCTATACCAACAGGATTGGAATGTAAATCCCAGACTGTCACTGCTATACTGAATGTGGCAGTCATCACACCTATCATTGTGTGCAATGGCACCCTTGCTATGTCACTGCACAGGCATATCAAACAACTGTAGCAGCCACACAGGTTTCATTGTACACCAATACACAATGTAGTTAACATGTTCTATGGAGTCTGTGTCATGAATGTACATGTGTAGTCTGTCTCCTAAATGCTGTGGAGGGGATGTGTATAGCTCCATACAGGGAGGTGTAGGATCCCACTGTGTACCTCCCGTGTATCCATGACAAGACTAACACAAGTCTCACCTGTTTTCCATCCCTGCCACATCACTGTGGTATACATAGCACATGCTGGAGGCACAGGTAAGTAACACAGATAATACACCCTACATGAAACAGGCCCCCCCATGCATGTGAAGCATACATCATGACACACATCATGTGCAGGATACACAATGGGATGCAGAACACGACAATCATAACTGGTGTTGGGCAATATAGCAATAACCCACGTCTGGGTGTGGGTAATGCGGGATTTACCCACGGTTGGCGTGGCTTCGCCCTCGGGACCAAACAAAGACAACTATGGGTAAATCCCGCATTACCCACACCCAGAAGTGGGTTATTGCTATTATACTATGACATTATTTAAGAAAAGAAATAATTACTTTTCTTAAATAATGGCATTGTATAATGCCTCTTTGCTGCCCTTCCGCAGCTGTATGGTATCCGCGGCAGTTCTGATGTACTGCGCATGCCTACGCAGTACATCAAAGCTGTGGCCAAAAGCAACGGAGAAAGCAAGATCTCCGTTGCTTTTACTGTTCGCTATGTTAAATGGGTTTAACATAGCGAGACAGCTTTAAAATAAGCAACGGAGATGTCCGTTGCTTAACTGTCTCGCTATGTTAAACCCATTTAACATAGCGAAACAGTAAAGCAACGAGATCTTGCTTCTCCACTGCTTTTTAAACCTGTCTCACTATGTTAAAGGGTTTAACATGGCGAGACAGCTAAAATAAGCGGAGATCTCCGTTGCTTATTTTAAAGCTGTCTCGCATGTTAAACCCATTTAACATAGCGACAACTTTAAAAACAGCGGAGAAAGCAAGATCTCCGTTGCTTTTACATTGTGTCGCTTTGTTAAAGGAGTTTAACATGGCGAGACAGCTTTAAAAAGCAACGGAGATCTCCGTTGCTTTTAAACCTGTCGCTATGTTAAACTCTTTAACATAGCGAGCAGTGTTTTAAAAGAGACTTATACTAATGGAAAAAGTCCGGGCGACCGGACCTTTTTCCATTAGTATAAGTCGATTTACAACGTGCACGCTGGCCAATCAGCGTGCACGTTTTGGAATATTAATGGGGGGCATGGTATAATTGTCTGTACAGGATACAGGATATTTGTAGATGGGTCATCTCCATCACCACAGCTTGTAGATGTGATAGTTTTGAAAACCCTGGTGACACTTATCAAGGGTAGCAGACCTTTACACAGATTAGGGATGCATGAGCACACTGAATGCTGCCATTGTCCTTGTTAGCCTGTTATACACATAAGAACCTATGGAGCAATGCATTTATATTCCTGTACCTTGCTGAAGGCATATTTCTGTTGTGCTGACATGCCATCCTGTGCTGCTTTATTGTCACTGTGTATCCATAGGTTATCCCAACAGACTCCTGAAACAGAAGCAGAAACAGATCCATGACACACTTGTCAATGTGTAACTGTATAGCCATTACAACATCATACAACATAAGGTATACAAAAGTATCTGGCGAACTGATAACGAATCTTCACTTGCACAGGGTGTTGTGGGGGATGCAGGAGGCCTAGGCTAACCCAAATGGTTGACAGCATGTATGTGAGTCAGAAAAGGAAGCAAGTAAGATGGATCATGGAAAGGTGCTGTATGTGTCTGTAGGTGACCTGCCTTGATAGTGGTGTGTGAGTGTGTGCATGCACACAGTGAAGCTCAGTGCTAGCCCTACATGTGTGTGAGTTAGACAGCTTTTGACCATACATGATAGAGTTGAAAGTTCACCATCTTTGTCCCCAAACACCGTAACTGACTGTGCCAGGAGTTGCACTGGCACCTCCATGCCCAAGGTCTGAAGCAGTGCTAGTACCTCATGGTGACTGCTGTCTGCTGGGACTGTGTCCCCCACAGGAATGACCAGGACCACGAGCCCATGGCCTGCCACATCATGGTGTGGACAGCAGACTCCCCTCTGTAGTGCTGGATGTACTGCCACTATGGGAGTGTGATTGAGCATGGCCACATTGACTCTCAGCAGATGGGGTTGCTGACCTACATCCATGAGTTGGATGCTCAACACCAACCACACATTCCAGCACAATGTGCAGTCCAAGACAAATACTGTCTCAGCCCACCTTCTGTACACTGCATTAGTGAACTGATACAGGGTCCCCCCAATGCAGTGGAGGAAGTCACGGATGTCAGACTGTACTGCATCCATAACCCTGATTATACATCTGGTATTCCATTAAGAATATCCCTGTGCCTCCATGATGGCCTGAAACATATGCCATGTGACCCATGATGTGACACCTGCAAGAGGTGATGGATGGACAGCAGGCCTCCTAGAGGCATCCCTGTCAATCTGCCTATGTGGAACCTTGCCAGCTCTCTGGCTATGGCCAGTGTCTATACTCACTGCAGCCATAGTTGCCACACTGTCCTGTTCAATGTCCCCACCCTCTGACTTTCTAATATCTCTGGCCTCCGGGGACTGGATATGTGTAGGCATACTGACTGTATGTGGTGACAATGAGGGCAGAAGTGGGATGTTAACCTGTGGGACAGATTCAGCCCTCAAAACCCCCAGTTGTGCCACACTGTAGCCATCATTATCATCAGAGTCTGAGGAGACAATGACATCAGGTTATGTAGGGGATAAGAAAGAAAGGAAAAACCAGAACATTAATACCTGCACTATTATGCTCTGCAGTACTATGCTATGATATATATAAGACTGTATACACTGTCATTATTATGACAGACCTGTTGAAAACCCAGCCTCATATAATAGCAGCCGCAGTTACTTGAAAATAGCATCTCATTACACTGCAATCTCATCCCGCGGTAGCGGTGCTGCGGTAGCATTGTCGCCTCACAGCAAGACATTGTCCCATTCGATTCTCAGCTAGAGTGTCTTCTGTGTGGAGACATGCATGAATGGGCGTGCCTTTGTTGAAGGTTGTGCGTCAGGGCTGGTAACTCGGCACGTAAAAATCCACTACCAAACATTAGCGGACCGGAGTTCCGCTGTGGCGACCCTTAACCGGGATAAGCAGAAAGACACAACAACAACACTGCAATCTCATCAGCAACAGAGGGGTACACTGTTGACATTTGTTTAGACTCTGCACAGTTGACACATATGGTACTCTGTAGTGTACTGACAATACTGTCACTTCTATCAGTGTGGTCACACCTATAAGGCATAGGTACGAGTTTAACATGTGTACAGTCAGAATACATGTGTGCAGTTGGCAATCATGCCAACATTAGCACAATGCAGGCAGCAGACCTGGGAAGACAGTCTAGGAATTACACTACTGTAAGCATACATCTATAACAAAACAGTGTCATGCTTACCAGGAGCAGGACCACTGGCCTGGCCAATACCTAATGGACCTGTGAAAAGTTGAGGGAGAGGTAATGTTAGTACCACTGCATATTCCACCATCACAAGGTAATATGTCCATATATCTCACATTTACTGTAGTTACTATGTTAATTGTTATATTGGTCAAAATCAGAGAATGACAATCAAACTCCAGTGAAACCCTTCACCCCCCCCCAAAAAAACAGACAGACCTGACACCCATGTAAGACTATTTATGCCCCGACAAACTGAATGTTACAGTACTAAAATGCTAATCAAACTAAGCTTACCTGCATGTTCCTCTGCCATGGACACTGTGGCACTCACATCTATGATGTAGGGTGTGATGAATGCCTGGAAGCTGCCATGTGTGCCTAGATTTGTCAGGAATTCCTCAGTGACTGAGAGTGGTTGTTCTGCTGCAGGCTCTCCACAGGTGTTGCCATGATCCCTGGTTACATCTGCTGCTTTTCTGCATATAGCATTGATCATGTCCGTCATGCAGTGTTGAACCTGCTCATATGTCCTGCTCTGATGACCAGTAGCATTGACATCACGGACAAGGACAGCCCACAATGCCTCCTGCTGTTCCCTCTTGTGCCTCCCCTGAACAATAGGAGTTCATGGTGTTGACAGAGCCCTCACAGTATTAACTTATTCTCTGCACCCATGAAAGCTGCACACATCTTGCATACATGTTGCCTGAAAGACAACAACATTGGAACACATGTCAGGATCACATATGTATAAGTACACAATGCAGAGATACAGCAAGGACAAAATGACAGGCAATATCCATTGCTTAATCACACATGTCATATCCCACAGTGTGCAAACATGCTAAGCATGTGGATACAACTAGGATACCAGTGATAGTCAGGTATTCCCATGTATGCCATGACAGATACTACTGTATGTTCATACAGCCAACACTGGAGTCTATTGTAGTGTGTCCCCAAGGGGCAACCCCCTGATAATATGTTAAACCAACTGTGACAAACAAATAGCAGTGTGCTATTACAACCACTGTAAAGGGAGAGTTCCATGATCCCAGTGTGCCACATTGACAATATATATTCCATCATTGATGTCTTGCACATCCTCTGTATGTGTAACATATCTGAGCATCACTGACATGTCATTATCACAGTTCTAAGAAAGGCTTAATGTTGTAATCCCTATTCCCTGTAAGTATAGTTAGACATCTGCATCCTGAAGGAAACATGATGGTTACATACCTAATGGAATGCAGTACTCCTCTGTTGATATGTGCTGATAGATAATACATTGCATATGCATGGTTTGTGTGAAGAAAGTTTCATACAGAATAGTTCATCATAGCCAGTTGCTTGTCTTTATAACATGTAGGAGATTGCCTCTTAACCTGACAAAAGGGCACATATACCTGCCATCATAGGCCTCACTTACATCCATTATTATGCCTTTGAGTTTCTAGTGGTGTATAATTGCACCAGACTCCAAGGTACACTCTCCTTTTTTCCATTATTTTTTAATCAAGTTTGCGTGATGAGATGTTGCGTGCAGCTCCACCTGTTTTAATTAAGAGTTGCATGCTGTGGAAGATAAATGCAGTGGTCTGCAGGTGTGATGGTCTTGGGTTCGAAATATGGGACAGATGTTTATTTTGTAACTGTGTATTGCAATTTTCAAATCACATATAGTCAATATACCTCTATTTAGCTGAGCTTAGAGAAGTTGCCCTACACAGTGCATTGCAGCATCAGACTAAAAAAAATATAAAGAAAAGAAAAATGGGGAGATAGAAAAGTGGTGAAATGGGGTGCAAGCAGGGGGAATAATCTAGTGAAAGGCAGGTAGGGATGTGCATGAAGGATGTAGGAAAGAACCACAACTATCCATTTCTTGTACAACAACTGTGCACTTTGACAGAATTTGTATATGATTTTGAGCTCTCAGCCCAGGAAAGAGTGAAGACAACATAACTGTGTTGTCAAGCCGATTGAAAAAAAAACGTCTGTCCAGTGGACAAGTATGAAATGGAGAGCTATGTATGGGATGATATTTTTTGGGACAGGTGCACATTTTTTTAAGGTGAGAGTGGAATATTAGGGAAAGGACATAGGTACGTGTGAGGGAGGTAAGTTGGGTAGTTGAGGATGCGTTTGCAGACAGACACATGATTGGGTGAACACCTTGGATAGGGAGGGTGCTGTGGAATCTAAGTCCCATGTGCCTCCACAAGGCAGCAGCATGACTCACATCCCCATTCATGGAACTGTCACCACTGCTCTGTCACTGCCCCGGTGGTAGCAGTGGTGGAGCCTGGGCACCAGGGCAAGGCTGCCCCACCAGGTTGGTCAGCATGTCCTCAATCTGGAGCAGGGGCTGGTAAAAGCCATGGTAGACTATCTTGCACACCAAAACCAGCAGCTCAGCCTGGGTGACAACTCCCCCTCCACCACCACTCCTAGAGGGGGGCCCATCCCCATTCCATGGCACGGTACTACCTAGTATAATACCTGCCACCACAAGCAGTGCAGGGGTAGCAGAGGAGACATCACCAGTCTGGGTCCAAGACATGCTGGGACCCAGTGCCATGGCCGGAGGAGGCAAGGTAGGTGGATCAGGCAAAACCGGCCTACCTTGACATGCTGTGGTAAATGAGGTATAGCAATAAGTTAAGGTTAGTAAAACCTAAACCATTGTTAGTATTAACAGAATGGAACATCATATTTATTAATCCAAATACATATTAATGTATATTATGTGTAACACAACATTAAGTAATAACAGTCAGTATATTAACAGCATGCCAGTAATAATTAAACCATATGGCTAAAAAAACAGTTAGTTTAACAAAATATGTTAATATTGAATCATAATAAAACATAATAATAAATCACATTTTACCAAATATAGTTAGTTTAATAAAATATGTTAATGTTAAATTGTAATAATAAATTACAATAATAAATAAATGAAGTTAAGGGGTGGGGAGAGAGACGGAAAATCTTTCCATTACTGAGAATGTGGACTATATCCCTGAAAACACTGATAATAAATATTCTACAGGCATGCAGTGTCAGTTTTGAGTACAGTGACTACAATTCTCCTATAGCTGATGTAGCACAGTCATACCTCTCAAGCTGTTAGCATGAGTCAATATGGGCCAAGCACTGACAAATGCAGGTACATAACTACACAGAACACTTTCACATAATGTGGGCTTATATAACTACCAAGGGGTTCTGTAAGCAGATTTAGTAACACATTGCATTCTAGGTAATCATTTTTCTGGTAAGACGGATTAGACAGTTGTAATTACATTATTAGAAATTGTGACACTTAAGAGGCATGTTTGTGTGCAGTACATAAGCTAGACTGCCATCATGCCTTAGTTGGCAGGCATGGGAATATAACCCAATAGCTGTGACTGCAAGGGACATCTGCAAATAATGTAACAATTGACTGCAACAACTTAGTACACACATACAAGGAATATAGCCTTACTGGAAATATTTAGATTTATTTAGAAATCAGCAATGTTGCTTAACACTTTATTGGTATTGATGATAAGTGTCTGTGAAATATAAACACAATCATATCTGTTAATAAGATGGGCTACCTCAACCATGTACCTTTTGTTTCTAGAGTGGGAGAAAATGAGTGCATTATGTAACTGATATTGGCCTGGAGGCAACCTTGGGTCGTGCCATGAGCTCAGCAATACATGTTACAGGACATTTGTTTTGCATTCTAGAGCTATTACAGGGGTATACTTGACTGCAGTGACAGTAGAACACGCATGCATGGGATATGGCCATAATGCATTTATTAAAACAGATAACTGCAGGAATTAACAATGCTGCTTAACACTTTATTGGTATTGCTGATAAATGTCTGTGAAGTCCACACACAATATCTGCCCATAGAGTGGGCTACCTTACCCATATATCTTTATTGCCTGGAGTAGGAGGAACAGAGAGCATTATGTGACTGACTGATACTGGCCTGGAGACAGTGTTACACTTGACTGAAGCAACCTTCCCATAGACAAACAATGTGTACAGCACTACAGCAATGGTTATGACAACGCAATCCTTCTGTGCACCATTTTGCTTACTGTTATTGGTATTGTTTATTGTTTATTGCAATACAGTTGTTATTGTTCATTTATTGCACTACAGCTCTAATTGCCCATTTATTGCACTACAGTTCTACTTGCCCACGTATTGCACTACAGTTTTTATTGTGTATACTTTATTGCAGTAAATGTTTTACTCTTTCTTACTTATTGCATTACAGTTAGCATAGTAAATCTGTACTTACACATTCACAGCATAACCTGGCCAGGCACCTGGCATGGGACTCAACATTGCAAGCCCTCTCAGCTGCAGATGTTGGGAGAGAAGCACACCATTATGCATACCAGTTTTCCAGACAATCTGCTTGCAGTTTGATAAAACAGTGGAAAACATGCTTACATATTTGTGGGGCATTCCCAGCTCATGCCTCTTGGACCCAAGTTTCCAAGGTTCCCCTTTATCTCCTCTTCAGGTCATCATAATGGTGACAACACTGCTTACCAGTGTGGGGGATACCAGTAGCACTGATAAGTTCCCTGGGCAACCGGTCCCAGGCCTCCACCTTTCATTCTGAGCCCTGGAAACTGCCCTGCATCATCTTGGGTTCATAACAAAGACCCTGGACTCCTGAACATCCCATCTCTGCACTGGAAGTCCACACCCTCTCCAACACTGCTTGGCATATCTGCAGATGATCAGACTCCAAAGAATGGTGCAGAATTCCCACCTATTGCACCTAATATATGCTGTTTTCCCACTCTTACATGTCATTGAGCAACATTCAAAAAGTGTTGCTTTGCTTAGCAGCATGCAAACCAGCTAAGCAGAGCTAAGTAGTGAGAAAACTTGCACAGTTGAGGTTTAAGTTAAGCTTAGCACCACGCAAACAGTAGTAGCCATTAGCATGTTTAAGCAGTGCTCAGCACAGCAGTGCCATATTTCACAAATTTGTTTTTAAAATTAAACATATATACTAAATTAAATTACAGACATCTTATGACTGCTATTGACTCAAACCCAGGACCTACTAAGCATTGGGCTGTAACTCTACCCATTTAGCTACTTGGATATTATGAAAACTAGTATACCTTCAACTACTGGGCTACCTGTTAGCATTGTTGAGCACTGTGCCGCACAGTGCAAATACACTTAAATAGACCCGGAAATAAATAATTACATCTGGTTTCTATTTTTAGATATCTGGCAGCTGTTGGCTGTGTATGAGTGTCACTCAGCTTTGTGGTGCTGTGCACCGCACAGTGCAAACAGCAATTAAACAAAAAAATGTAATTATGATAATTATTTACATCCGGTTTCTATTTTTAGATGTGTAGCAGGTGTCAGCTGTCTATATGTGAGCACATCTTGGCATTGCTGTGCTCAGCACTGCATAGTACAAGCATTCACGAGGGAAAACATTTATAAAAATAAAATATTACATATTTAACAGTTCACAGCATTTCAGCAGTAGCGAGGAGCATTACAGGGAGCCTCACCCTCAACGTAACATCTAACCAGGCATCCACAACCATTGGTAGCCTCTACACATCTCCCTACATGGATTCAATATCCCTATTCCTATGCTCTCCCTTGGGAGCATGCCTCATTAATTTGCATGGCATGCTGCAGAAAGGAAACCGTGGCTGTGTACATGAATGCATTCCATGTAGGCTCTACACAGTGCCTACATGGATTTTATTAAATCCTGGGGGCTGTATTTTGGATGAGACATTAAACTAAGGCCCATCTTTCTGAGGTAGTGGTATTCAAGTTGGATGTAAAAGATCGCATGGTACTTATTGAAAAAATAGTAGGAAATGTTCCCTGGTGCCCTGTCCAAGTTTCCCCTAGTCAGTACAAATACCATTTCAAGTCTACCCTGAAATGGGACACTGGCATAATAGGACTAAGGAGATCAACAAAATAAATAAATACATACATACATACATACATAAATAAATACATAAAAAACAAATGAACACACAAATAATTAAATAAAATATCAAAGAGAATGACTACAAAGAATTGGAAAAAAATGTGGTTACCCCTTAATTTACAAAATTTATAAATGTCATTGTTGAGTGTCAAAAATAAATGTCTACTATTAAGATAAAAACAAATAAAGTAACCACATAATATAATTACTGGAAAAAAATTGAACTTATTAATAGAGAAATAATAATCAGTTTATATTGTCTGTCTGTTTAATGAATCTTAGTAATGCAGATAGTAAGAATCTAAGCAGACGCTTGTATAAATAGCTGCTCTGGAAAAATAGCAGCTGAACCCTGACCATTGTATAAAAAATTTAAATCAAGACAGCTCAGAAGAGTGTGTATTTTAAATCAAACTGCCTCACTATAGTAGTCTTTTAGTGTTCATAGTGAATTTTTTTTTAGTAATATAGTACAGTTATTTTTAACATAACACTACCCATTAATATCCACACAACAAAGAAAAGGAAAATAGACCAGTGAATACTAGCTCTTGCTTACACCAGATGTTATGTATTGCATATATCAATTTTAAACCTTTGCATAAAACTGACAGTTCTGTTTCATCAAAAATATAATCAGACAAATTAACCACATAATCCGTGATATTAATACCTCGTACCTGGTTAATCAGTCCATTTGCTTTGTTTGTATCGACCCTGTGCTGGGTCTTTATAATTGCCCTGTCCCTGCCAGCCTCGTGATAAATGATAACAAAGGCCAAGAAATATTAAATAATTTTTTATTTTTTGTTTCAAAATATACTCTTTTTTCAGGCAAATTTAATGACTTAGTTAAAGGGTACTGGAAACAGGAGAAAAAAGAAGTCCCTTCACTGTTTCAAATAGAGTTAAGAATTTCATACAAAAGGGGACGGAATTTGAAGGACTTTTTAGTTCATAGTAAATATACAAGACCGAAAGTAAGAGCTTTAAAAAATCAGACAAAGGTAGGAACTTTCCCATGTGGAAAGTGTTCCATCTGTCAGCACATTATAACGAATATAGACAAAATAGAAGGAAAGACGTTTGACACTTTAGGTACTTATACCTGCACTAGTAAAGGGATAATTTATGCTATAATGTGTCCGTGTAAGAAATATTATATAGGGGAAACCAAGACAAGTCTTGGTGAAAGGATAAAAGAACATATCAGAGATGTTAAGAAAAATAAGGCTATTAGTCCAATAGCAGAACATTTTAACAGGGTACATATGGGAGATGTAAATAATTTAAAAGTAACAGTTTTGGAACAAGTGACAGCAATATGGAAATGTAGAAATGTTAAAACATACATTAAGGAAAAAGGAGTCTATTTTTATTATTAAATAGCATACTTTGCAACCTTATGGTATGAATAAGGAATGCAATTGGCAAAGCTTTATTTAAAGATGTTTTAACTTGTATAATGACATGAACTGAATTTTAACAATTTGGATTTAATTGATTAATTGAAGGTAAATGTAATTAAGCTGATGTATAAAATGTGAGGTTTTTAGAGGAAAAAGTTTTACTCTGTAAAGGCTATTTGTGGCCGAGGCGCTAAGAGAATAAATTCTGTGGCAATACATAACGTCTGGTGTAAGCAAGAGCTAGTATTCACTGGTCTATTTTCCTTTTCTTTGTTGTGTGGATTTTGGAACTGTTCGAGTGGTACTATACTGCCCATTAATATGTTCGGATGCTAGTTCAAAGCCACATCATTTCCAGACTGTGTTTAATAAGAGTATGCCAAGCATCACTAAATGTTGTTATATTAATGTCCACTATGTAAAATTTAAACTGATGAGGCAGCTGTCACTCTTGCTCTGGATTTGGAGTTATGGGCTAAACAGTTAATTTCATATGAAATACATGGTGCAGCTATAAAAAAGTCCACCTTGCACTATGTACAGTATGTACTGAACTGTACAACACAACCTGCACATCTATTTTGCCATTTTTTTATTTTATTTTGGCATTGGATCTTTTCTATTAATCTGGTATTCATTTGGCAAAGTATTGTTATACATTTCTGTATTTACAATCACTATGAATGCTTTAACACTTTAAAGCACCGAGACTGCATGAAGTTTTCATTTTGGATGTTTTGGCTATCATTTGTGTGAAATTGCCAAGTTACTCATTTGCATGTTTTTGGATGTGAGAGGAAAAGTGATCCCAGGTGAAAACCTATGTGGACACAAGAAGGACATGTGGACCTTGCACACACAGCACATAGCCGAGAAATGAAGTATAGAACCAAGTGCTGTGAGGCATCATTGGTAACCACTGTACCACCAACCCAGCATTAGCTGTTACTATAAAAAGCTACATTTTCTAGAGCTAAGACAATCAGTAGGAAGCTGAAACACCTGTTGCTATTAAAAATGCAATGATTTCAAAGATAAGGACAGCTGTTATCTATATGAATGGTAGACAATTTTTACAAAATTATGAGGAGCAACTTGTTATCGTACACTCACTGAAACCAGCATTCCTTACGGCTAAAATGTTGCCCTCCCCTCTTCCATCTAGTCACTACTCACCATGTAGTGGACATGTCAAATCATTGTTTATCCAGATGATGTGGTTCTACAGAGATCATTAATCTCTCTGTCATCAGTTTAAAAAGGAGCTCTCATCTCTCACTCCATTACATGAGATCAATCATCTTTATATCAGTACTTGAAAAAAATCAAAGCAATGTTGTACCTTGCCAGATTAAGTACAATATCACATGGTTGAGACATGCTGTTTTTCCATGATATATACCAGAATCAGCCATAGTTTAATCACAGTTTACCCTACCAGATTGCATATAATATCACAGATTTAAGGCATGCTAATGTCCCTTGGGATATGCTGCAACCAGTCCTAGATTTAATCCCAGTCTACCCTTTCAAATTAGGTATAATATCATAGGGCTGAGGTATAATATTTTCCCCTGGGACATGCTGTAAACAGTCATAGATTTAATCCCAATCTACCCTGCCAAATTAGGTATATTACAGGGTTGAGGCATGATGTTTTCCTCATGGGATATGCTAGAAATAGTGTTAGTTTTAAGTACCTGAACACTTGCTAGACCATACTCATCCATGGACATACATGTGGAGCAGGTAAATACTGAGATCAACAGGTAGTTGAACTTATATTGAAAATATTGTAAACCAGGATATGAAGCGCAGTGCAAAAACAAACTATTAAACTAAACAAGCACTGTGAAGAGGACGGACTGCACCGGACAACCTTGCTTCCACAAACAGCTTTATTATACGTTAAACATATCACACGTATTTTGTCACTTGAATTAGACTTCATCAGACCGTGTGATCTGTTTAACGTATAATAAAGCTGTTTGTGGAAGCAAGGTTGTCCGGTGCAGTCCGTCCTCTTCACAGTGCTTGTTTAGTTTTATATTGAAAATATGTTACTTCCTTTTGAACAGAAGCCAGTACTGCCATGAGTAAACATCTCCCCATTTCACAATATAGAATATGGCCTCCCCTTTGTGCTGTTTCTGTGAAGAATCCACAGCCATTACAAATCCTCCTTAATAAAATATTGTGTTATATTGCTTATATCTTGGCATAAAAAGCATTGCAACATCATATAAAAAGCTGAATAATTGACAGTTAAGTGCCAGTTTGTAGAAAATTTCTTCACCCAGAGGAAGGCTAGCTATTTACAGTATGCAGCTCAAATACTGACAGAGCCATTAACATTGAAATTCATTGCCTGTTAATGTTAACAAGGTGACTGATTTCAAGTTATTTAGTTTCAGACTCAATGTATTTCTTAAAAAATTGGTGAAGGACCTGCTAGGTATCCTACATCTATCACCCGATACCTTATTTTCCTTATAATATGATGCCATATGGCAAGTGAGCATATTAGTCCAAATAGTGCATGAGCTAACTGCAGATGTTATCTACTTTGACTACATCTCTGCTGACTACCCTGTCCTTCAACAGTTGTTATTCCTGTCCCCTTCATTTGGTGCACATTTAATACTTAACTTCACTGACCACATTCCAGGAGCAGTGACAGTGGGTTTGGAGCTACATAACCCAATTTCTTTCTCCTCATTTTCTATGAATCCCACACTTTTTTCTTTTTTTTTTTTTACATGTGAACGATCCTAGACTCCCAGGTCTACATTCCTCCTGGTGGAAGTGGATAAGATAACTCTGATTATAGACAGGATATGATGATGTCCCCTTTTGGTATGTACCTCACAAGACATTTAAAACAACTGGAAAGGCCGCAGAAATACCTCACAAAGAGTATTACTGGCCTCAAACAGATACCCTATGCAGACCGTCTCAAAAAACTGCAGCTTTACTCCGTTGCATATCACCTATTCAGATACAATCTCTGCCTAACACACAAAGCTATGAACCTATGAACCTATGTTGTATTCTTCAGCATGCTGACAATGCATTTCGCTATACACTGCTGTCTTGTACCTTACATTCTTGGTGATAAGGTCAGCTGCAGTATTTTCTGTTAGGAAAATCATTATTGTGCTTAACTTGAAATTTGTTCTTGACATCATGAATCATTAATTATATGATACACTAGTTTACAATATCATCTTGTATGATTATCATAATTTATAAAATATCTACTTTGCCGCTGACCAATATCCTTGCTAATGGAGTCCATTTGGATTAGTTCACTTAGACTGTTTCCAAATAAAATAAAACAAAACTAAGTATCATTGAGCATTAAACATTAGGGTAGCAATGAAGTTCATAAACATGACAAAGTGTGTCTTGTAAGTTAAGACTGCTTTACAGACTGGCTTGCAAATAAACAGAAATGAGGTTGAACAGTGGAATCATAATTACTGAGCAGAATCTGCACCAATAAATTATTTCATCATTTTATATAACATACATGCTTCTCTGTAGGTCATATGTGATCTGTGATCTCATTCCACTCTTGAAACTGCCAGGACAGAACACAAGACTAATATGTCAAGCTTGTGGTTTGAAATGGTTAGCTTCATAACAAAAGGTGAGCGGGAAGGTCATGGGTAACATCCAGTGGCTATAAGGGGAAGTTAAATGGAGCCGTAACACCCAGGTGAAGACATTTCTGTAAGAAATATCATAGATGAATAATGAGTATCTCACAGATATGAGACGCCAGACAAGCTTTTCCATTTCACATGGATATTACACTCAGGATAAGATATTTAGCATACTTTTGTGAACTTGTTAACAATGATTTGCAATTGATATAAAATGATGAGAAGCCATCAAGAAAGAGAATGTACTCAACCACTGTAGTGAATAAAATCTTTACCAAGTGCATCCTTCATCACTTTTATCAGTGATTAGTAAACCACATTATCACTATTAGGCTGTACATTTAGATTTCTCTCAACTTTTATGAGGTGACTATTGAATGAGTGGGAAGAATCCGATTAAATTCCTAAATACATAAATAAAAAGCCATATCATTGACCACCAGTTGGGGGATGAGATTAACAATCCAGGGGCCATTTATTGAAACAGGCGTCAAGCAGTATGACCTAGGCTGTATCAAAATGTACTATGATAGCATTACTGCTAAATTATTCATGTGTGATGAACATGTCACTATGTCTCTCCAAAAGATATGTCTGATACTGGCTCAGAGTGGACACAATCAGGTCATCTGCATGTAGGGCTGTTGTTGGATCAAAGACATTTAGAGACAGGGCATTAGTAAAGACTACAAATGGAAATGGTCATAATACCATGAGGTACTGCAGTGAAGAAGAAAGCCAGTGAAGAGGTGACCCAAACACATGACAGTTCAATGAGAGTTCTTTCAATGACCGTCATTTGTTAGATGTAAAATGGCAAAAACATATTCAGCAGTAGTGGATTTTGTACTTTTCTCCATTATTGCGCAACCATGGCCTAGGTATTTAGGGTTCCTATTAGATGACCGAAGACGCATTCTATCGAATGCGTCTTGGTCAAACTTAAAACAATGAAAAGGCAAAATAGTGAAGCTGCTTTTAAGCAAATTCTTTCCCAGGGAAATAATTTGCTTGGCCGCTTCCATTACTTTGCCATTTTCGGCACTGTAGTGCAATCTCATAGTTGGTATATTTAAGTAGGGGAGGTGTGGGGGGCACGCCCCCCCCCACATTGGGGGGTGTGGGGGGAAAAGCCCTCCACTTTATGGATTCTTTCAATTTTTTTTTTGGAACAGCGATTTTTTTTCCCCTTGGAAAAAAATCGCTGTTCTGAGCTTTTGAGATTGTAAGCTTTTGCTTACATGGGGTTGATTATTCGTCATTCGCTTTTTTAAGCATTCGATGATATAATATAGACCCGGTATTTATATAGGTTTAGGGGTATTTCCTTACTTGTAAAAAGGATGGGACACTTGTTCCCTTGGAAAAAAAAAGAAAAATCAGACTTTTTAAATTTGATAGTACTTGTTTTCAACACTTTTACTTTGCATAAATGTTGTTCACTGAAATTAAGTCAGTTGATATGAATGTAGTAAGTTTGGAATAATTTAGCATTGAGATAGCTGATGAAACATTTACTTGCAAACCCTAGATTTTGTACCTGGAGATGTCTGTGAGCTGACAGGGCTGGAATATGGAACTGAATCAATTCAAAAGTTGAATGCTGAATACTCCTGGAGGATTCTTTCAACCAATTGTCCCGGTCTCCTTCAATAAAAACATCACACAGAATGACATTTGACAACCTTTATTAAACTTCCGTAAACATGATTGTTAACCAATATTCATTAATTTCAACCAAAACATGATATAGGTGAAAATAACATCCATGTAACATTAACATAGGACAGCGTGACCCCCCCCCTCATCCTGATCAGTAAGCAGCATCTATACCTCCACTCATTTACTTACGAAACAGCATACCACCACTCACTTCAGTTACCATTTATTGAATTACCTCCCACCAAATAAGCAGCTTACCTCCGCTTGCTTATTTACTTATCAATCAGCGCAACTGCTCACTTGCCTTTCCTTATCAAGCACAGCAACTGCTCACTTGCCTTTCCCAACTTATTGACTTAAACATCCACCACCAGAGGGGGGAACAGAAGAGGGCAAGCCTGCCCCTCTTCTCTACCCACCAGCCTGACCAGGCTATTCCCCCTCTCTCTGACCAAGCTTTCAACAACTTAACCACCATTAAAAGGCATTAAGCCAAACATCATTCGGTGTTCCCCATCCTGTGTAACCAAACTGTACCCATGCCATCACCTGTCAAATCCTTATCACATACATAACAAGTTAGCCCATTGTCTAAGAAGCTAAAAGCAAACTACTGATCCCTCTCCAATGCTAAAGTAACTAACCATAACCTTATAACCTAGCATACTCACTGTGTATGAGTGCAATACTCAATTTACCCAACTACGATACCAATAAAAATGTCATAATGATACTTGGGTCAACACCAGCTAGCTAGACAACCAAACACTAAGCTCACTGCCACTTGAACCATGCAGAAGCACTTAACTGCTAAGCCCTTCCCAAAGACCAACATAAACACAGTAAACCACCCAACAACCATAACTTGAAATCACCTCCTTAAATCACCAATCCTCTATTAACCTTCCAACCATAACTCCAGATTTACACACCTCGCCACCTTGCTAACATTCCACAAAGACTGTAAGGGGCTACAATGCCACCTGTAATCATGCCAATAGGAATAATTTCAAATATTGCCATCACAGACTTAGAAAGATAAAACAGTCTTACAGTGACCTGAATTTACTAGGGGAAAAAAATCCTGCCATCCCTCCAACTACCCAGTACAAGCGTACACATAATCATCTTCCTAGCCTTTGTTGACCCTCAAAACACTCTGGAATGACTAAATGCAGCCACAACATAAATGCCACAGAAACTGTGACCCCTTGGACTCCATATCCCAACACCAATCCCTGCAACCAAACCCATCCTGACAATAGTCAACATCTGTCCATCTTCCCTCTCAAACTCCCCAACTCTACAAACCAATGGCCACTAACCAAATTAATTCACTCAACTTTGTCATTCATGTAACTGAAGGACTCATAGCTACCTCCTCCTGACCAGATGAACTGCCTTACCTGCTCCCAAGCCTGTCAAATAACAAAATCTTTCCATCAAAAGTCTTCCCACCAACCACATAAGTATGTGGAAATAAGAAATTGAAATTGGTAGTCTATAAGGGCCTTAAAACCATTAACAACATAGCTTCCTATGCTCCTATGATTGTCATGATTCTACCCCACCTGCAAACCCCAAACTCCCTATAAAAAAAATTTCAGCCGCACCTGTTTGTGAAATAGAACAGTCTCTCAGAAAATAGTACACCTTTGAAACAATCCTCCACTTCATGTTGAACCTCACTTGTCCACTTCAAATACCATTTGAACAACTAGCTGGTTAATGGTAAACTCACCCCAGAGGTTCCCTCCATGTCTACCTTTGGACTAGGGCATCTGGTGCTACACTTGAAATAAATCTTGGCTATCTTGCCAAAGCCTTAAAGCATTAGCCTACGTTTTTATTCATTTATTTATTATTATTTATTTATTTTGAGATTCCCCATTAAAATTGTTAGTAACCCATTAAAAGTGAGCCACCTTTACCTAATTGCTCTACATTATAGTTGATAACATTCCAATGAGCTGCACCACATTTGTTCAGCCACTCATATTTGCCAGATACAAACACCCACAACTCCCTTTCATAGGTATTGTAGGTTCATTTGCAGGGACAATATCGCAAATGATACTCCCACTTCCCTTTCAAACCAACCACCATCAGGAGCCCCTTCCATGACCTCCCATCAAACATAGGAATTACCCTCAGCCATGAGGCAAATACTGTCACTAGCCAACAGAAACACACCATACAGGGAAAAATCCCCCCCCCCTCAATTATGAGGACTACTTAATGTAACATTCACTTGTTAACATGAGGTGCGATATTCAAGGTTTAATAGCCCATACAGTCTTCAAACTCATACCAAATGATAACACTGCAAAACCTGCAACACTGTACCCATCCTGATTGTTCAGATGCAGTCTCCATCCATACCAAGCCAATGACTTTTATGATCATCTTGCCATGCCCATCTGCCACAAGCTATTGTTGTTCCCTGGAGGACAATTTCTCCTGCACTTTGGGACACCTTGAGTTATACCACCAGTGGGCCATACTTTTCTGTTGTCTTCTCTGCAAAAAAATTGAAAGCATTAGAACAAAATATAGCAAAAAAAACAAAAAAAAAAAAAACAAAAGGCGTCGAGTGGAAACATGCACTTATAGTGGTATATCCGCAAATGTCTACCTAATTGCATGCTGCACATGTGTATAAATTAAATCCACCTCTGTGCCCTTATATTCTTAAGTTTAAAAGTTTAACTTGACCTTTTAACTTCCGTGAAACAGTTATCTGTTCTGTACTGTCCTATCAGAAATTTAAATAATTACATTCCATCTACCTGCTGCCATTATTTCAACAGCAGTTTAATTGGATAATTGCAAAATAACATGTTATTCAACAATTCAAAAACATCACCAGCTTTTCTTAAACCAGAAGGCTAACATACTTAACTCTTTAGTGCATTTTTTGTTTATGATATTTCTCAATGTTTTCCCCGATATACTGGTGAGAAAGAGCTACAAATTCTGATTTTAAACTAATGTTTCTGCTCTGTCACTTTCTAAAAATGCACTGCGTTCGTCTATCAATCCTTATGAAATATGACCTATAAAAAGCCAAAGTAATTGTTTCTTAGTACTCCCATTCTCTAATTAGTATGTGTTCCTAGGTAAGAGAATACGATCTTATGAACAGGGTCTCCAGCTGACCGAAAGAACATTCAGACAATGTAGAAATCTACCCCAGTTCTTTCCAGTAAGCAAGCTTCTTTGTTTTGCAAGGCATCTGCAGGACAATATTCTCACCACACACGTAAGACAACTACTCCTCATGCCGCTCACCTCTTAGGCAGCAAGAAGCCTGAAACTCAATTTATCAGTGTGCTCTGACATCTACCATGAACGATTCACCAACAATGCAACAGAAGACCATAATTTATGAGGAAATGACCAAAACCATGAGGCAAAATCTCTGAGCTGAGAGGTATTCCCCTCATGCCTCTTGCACACTCCCACCAACAACAGACTACTCCAAACCACCAACGAACCCACATCAGCAAAGCACAGCATTCAGTGCCTGAAAACCACAACCATTCATCTTGAAATGTTTTTTTTTTTGTTCAAAAATGTTTTTATTGTTTTCCAATAAAGAGAAAAAAAAAACATTTTGAACTTACATTTACAATTTGAAAAAAGAAATATGGTAAACTATATACAAAATTTATAAAGGCCTCAAGCAATATATTAGAGAATAGCAAATTATATACATATATAAAGAAGGACAATAAGATTCAACAATCCAAACTCCAAGTTAATTAGTTGATTGAGAGTAGATCTGAATTCATTGTCTTAATAAGGGATAAAACCTTATTCAAGGATTATTAGTACCTTTTTTGGGAAAAATTCTTAATTCTTTGGCTTGTATATCTGTTGATACTACTTTATCCAACAGAATCATGAAGTCTTCAAGAGTTGGAATGGAAGGTGATTTCCATTTTCTCATAATACATTTTCTGGCAACTGACAATATTGACCAAAGAATATATTTATTATTATTATTATTATTCAATATAGTATAATCAGTTACATTCAAAAAAATTAAAGATTTTGATAAAATAAAGGAATCACTGAAAATAGCTTGAAGAAATGTAGCAATATCTTCCCAAAATTTCCTTATATGGGAGCATTCATAAAAAATATGAGACCAATCAGCTTTACAAACTATTGATTATCTCCAACATTTTACTTCCTCAGAGAGATTACATTTGGCGATTTTATTAGGAGTGTAAAAAGCTCTATGTAAAAATTTCCAAGAAAAAATCTTCCAAACCTGCAAATTAGAAGTTAATTTAATAGAAAGTAAAAGATTAGCTTTATTTTCAGATGTAAGAGACAACATAGAATCCCTAGTAATAAAGTCCCAAAATTTCTGATTTGGAATAGATTTGTAATTAATAATAATTGTATAAAGTTTAGATGTTAATTTTCCCAAGTGCATTCTTCTTGTAATGTTTCATGTATAAGAGCTATAAATTTGGGTAAAGATTTAAAAGAAGAGGTTTCTATTGTTCTGCATAAATCTTGAGTAAATGGAATTAAACTATTAAGAGCTAACCAATCTGATTTAGATAAATTAAAACTTTTGATTAAATTATGTGCATCTAGGGTAACTAAGTTTATTGTACAATGATATCAACAAGTAATTTTTTTCACTTCCCAATTACTAAGAATATCCATACTAGTATCACTGAAGACTTTTTTTGTAATTCTGAAAGGAAATAACTGTATCCACAATTTAATATCAATATTATTATTAACAAAACTTCTAAAAGTATTATAAATAGAGTTTATATAGTTTAGGTTAGTGAGTTTAGTAGTATTGTATTGTAAATTAATATAAAGTGCATATCAAATATTATTACTTAGATCATTAAATTGTACATTTTTTATGAATTTATTTTCATTTAGTATAATGGCTGTCTGTAAGGATTTCCAAGCTGAAGAGTAGTTTGGGTTAATCCAGTTTATAATTATTTTAAGATTAGAAGCTTTAATATATGATTCTATATCTGGGAAATTTATTTCTGCTAACTCCCATGGTCTAATATGGTTTGATAAGGCTATTCTATTTATTTGGGTGCCATAAGAATTTTAATAGAATTTTATTTATTGCTTTTAAGGTATTTTTATTGGGTAGTATAGGAATAGATAAAACAATATAATTTATTTTAGGTAACAAAATAATTTTAATTAATTGCAATCTATCTTAAAAATTTAAATGTAAATTATTCCATTTCTCTGTAAGATCTTTTAATATTTTTACAATGTTATTATAATTAGTGTTTAAAGTTAAATCAAGCTTTTCACATACTTCAACTCCTAAATATTTTAAAGAAGAGATCTGTTTCCCAGTAATTTCATTTGTATTCAAATTAATGTTATCATTAACTTTTTTATTATTTAAAAGTATATGTTTAAATTTAGAACTGCTAATTTTTAATCCTGAAATACAATAAAATTTTCTAATTAATATATCTAATTCTTGTAAAGACTCTTCTGAATTTTTTCAAGTGAGTAGAATATCATCTGCAAATAACATTATCTTAGAATCAAATTGATTAATTATATTAAATCCTTTAATTTTAGGATTAGATTGTATTGTCAAGGAGAAAGGTTCCATTGCTAGAGCAAATAAGATTGGGGACATTGGACATCTTTGTCTAGTACCTTTAGTTATTTCAACAGATTCAGACACAAATGGCCCTAATTTTACATAGGATAAGTTATTGTTATAAATATGTTTTATAAAAGAAATAAATTGAATAGGAAACTTATACAGTTCAAGAATTTTAAAGAAAAAAAGCCCAATTCAGTTAATCAAACACTTTCTCAATATCAAGGGCAACTATGACAGCTTCTTGGTTTTCTCTATTCAAAATATCTATGGTAGTTATAGTTCTTTGTATATTATCTTGAGTATGTCTATTATATATAAAACCCGTTTGATCTTCAGTGATAAGTGGCGTTAGTGATTTCTTGAATTAATTAACTAGAATAGACATTAAGATTTTATAATCATTATTGATCAGAGAAATTGGCCTATATGAACTACACAAATGAGGATGTTTATTTTATTTTAGTATAAGGGTAATTAATGAATATTTCCATGAAGATGGAATTATACCTTGTAAGTATGACTCATTTAGAGCCTTATGTAAAACTGATACTGCTGAGAATGGTAGAAGCTTATAAATCTCATTAATAATACCGTCTATTCCTGGTGATTTATTACTTTTGCTTTCTTTAATTTTTTCATTCATTTCTTTTAAGGACATTTTTCATCTATTAAGTTTTCTGGAAAGCTTTTTATTTTAGAAAGGTCCAGATATTTATCTAAAACTTTATATTGATGTTTTTTGTTTTTGTATTGTTCTGAAAAGTGAAATCTAAATGCATCTAAGACATCTCCTATATCAGAGACTTTTTATTGTTTCTTCCTTCATGAAACACACTCACAATATTATTTTCAAGAGAGTGTCTTTTAATTCTCAATGCTAGGTTACGCACATACTTTGGAGAAACCGATAAAGAATTTAATTTTAATTTTTCTAAAGCTAAATTAGTTTTGTGGGTTAAAATATCATTGTATTTTTTATTCAAAGATTCTGTTTCTTTTTTCTTATTTAAGAAATTTTTCGTATTATCATTGTTAATTAATATGATTTGTTTTTGTAAATTAGATAGTTCGGACTCCCATTCCTTTGTTTTATTATTAAACCATGTAATAATCCTGCCATATAAATAAGCTTTCAAGGAATCCCATATAATTACTATTTTTACTTTACTATTTAGGTTTGTATCTAAGAAAAACATTTATTTATGAATCTAACCAAGGTTTAAACTGTTTTAATTTGGTAATATATGCTGGAATTCTTTTAGTGTAGGACAATTTTTTAAAGTCTGCTTGTAGGTGAAAAATAAGTGCATTATGATCAGAAATAGGGCACGGGATTATTGTAAAGTAGTGTATTTTTGTTTTTAAATCTTGAGATATAACAATTTTATCAATTCTAGTATGAGTCATATCTAAAATCACAATGAGAAAAATCCAGGGAATTATTATTTTTAAGATAAAATAAATCAAATAACTGTAAATTATCTGTCCATTTTTTTAAATTCTTTGTTATAGGGGTATTATGAAAAGATTTTTTATTAGTAGTTTCTGAATCATCGAATGAACAATTAAAGTCCCCTCCTAGAATCAGGCTACCCTTAGAATTTTTAATTATAAGTTCTAAGTGTTTTTTATTGTTCTTATGCCAATAACAGGAAACCAATAAGCATTAACTAATGTCCAGATCCTATTACTATATTTTATTATTATAATCGATAGAAAAACTGTGCTGGTGGTGCTGCGGTAGTGTTGTCACCTCACAGTAAGACGTTGTCCTGTTCGATTCTCAGCTAAAGCATCTTCTGTGTGGAGACATGCGTGAATGGGCATACCTTCGTTGAAGGTTGTGCGTCAGGGCTGGCAACTCGGCATGTAAATATCTACTGCCAATCATTAGCAGACCGGAGTTCCGCTGTGGCAACCCCTAACCGGGAAAAGCCGAAAGACCCAACATTATTATAGATCAATAGAAGACCTTCTTTATCCTCATAATTATAGATAATTTGAGGAGAGATAATAGTTTTCTTCCATAATGTTAATACTCCTCTAGTTTTTTTGCATATGAAGAGTTGGATATTCTTGAATATTCATTTGGATTCCAAGTAAAACTATCATTAATTTTAAAATGGGTTTCTTGTAGAAAGATTACTTGTGCTTTATTTAATTTTAAGTATTTTAATAAGTTAGATCTTTTCACTGGATTATTTAAACCATTAACATTTAAAGAAAGAAAGGTTAATTCTTATTTGCTCAAAAGTTGGGAATTTTGAAATGATATGGAGACAAATACTTGTATTATAAATCCTGCATATCCTTCTTGAATAAATTATATGTTAAAAATGAATTGTTAACTTTCATTAAAAGATAAAACTTAAAATTAAGTTGAGGCCTAAAAAAAGAGAAAAAAAATTTAAAATAATAAGTTAACCTTTTTCTGACATGGAATGGAATCAATTCCTAAACTGAAAGGACAAAAATATCAGATTAACCATCATACCAAAGATTTGAAAATATTGCCTAATTTGAGGCTCCAGTAAATGAGATCTATGTATATTTTATAAGTTAATTAGTACAAGAAAACAACAAATATTGATGTAATATATAAGTTGATTAAGATCAGTGTTTTTAAACTTAAATGGTTAAGAGAAAAAATAAAGAACAAATAAAGAAAGGAATTAATTAATTGCAGGAACATGTTTCTATTTCTATATGAATCTTTACATAATCAAATTATTAATAGTATGATAGTGTATATGTATGAATAGATTAACAAAGATAAGTATTGAGGTATACAATTGACTATATAAATGATAATATAAGAATTGATAAGTACACTAATACTGAAGTGACTACATGGAATGCTCATAAAGTCTCAAGAGTCATAACATACAATGACTTATTAGATACAGTTTGAATCCTAGTTGTTTTCAACCTATGGACCATTACCTTTTGCTCCTTATCTTCTGCCCCTGCATAAGTTGTAAGATGTGCCATTAAAGAGTTAATAATCCCATCCTAAATCAAATGGACAGAGGGAGTGTGTGTGATAATATTTAAAATTTTGGTGTAATGTGACTAATATTTCTAGATACCTTACTGTGTCATCAAGTGCATTTTCTCTGCAATCTTCTCAAGGAAAGGAACTGTCATGCTAAACTTTTTTTAAGAACATAATAACATATCCATAACTAAACATATCAGTTCACATCAAGAGCATAAAGGGAAGATGAATTCAATCATATGACTTTTGCAAAATGTCCTTTTTTCTTAACCCTGAAGAAAGAGCAACAAGTAAAACATTTTGCTACAGTGGTTAGGATATGTACCATCTCTCGTTGTCAAGAAATAGTAGTAAGAACTGTTTTTCAAAGTACTTTTAACAATATTTGCCACATCCTTTTGCTCCTTCCACTATTCATAACATCACTGCATCAGCATTAAGCATGCATTAAACATGCCAACTGGATACCAGAACAGCAATGAGAAGACCCCTTTCTCTTTACTTTTACATGTAACATCCTTTGAGGTAAAACATTAGTTTTTCCAAGATTTTAGTTATTAAGAAAACGGTTCCAGTACTAACGATGCATTAATAAAAAAAAAAAGATTGTTTTTTTGCAGAAGAATAGCAAGTAATATCTGCCACCCCTTGGCTTACCATGTTTGCACCAAATATATATTGCTTGTGCTTCCTTAACGGTACACTGAGGATTGTAGCTCGTCTCTCCTGGTAGATTGTATTATTGTTAGTAAAATTGCCTGATGTGGAATACAACCCAGGACCAGTGCAAGGAAGGCAAATCTGTTACCTGCTATGCTACTATGACTCATGGTTTCTAAGAGGGGCAGAGCAAAATCAATAAAGTAGGCCATGCCATGCCTTAACCCTCCCCCCACAGTTGTTAGTGCCACCTGGGCATGCACAGCGGACAAACCTACATGGGGATCTGTCAACCCGTGAAATAGGCACACACTCTCCTCCAGAAACCAAAGTAGGAGCAAAACTCCTCCATCCACCACCACTACTAAATGAGAATGAAAATACAAGCAAGGGGCAAGCAAAGCCACACAACTGCAGCAGGCTAACTGTCCGAGAACCCCCCTTTAACTCCATCCCTGGTTGTAGATTGCAGCGGTGTCATACCCAGGAGTATAGGTTCAAAGATCTACACAACAAAATCTATGGACAAGGCCACAAATATGAGCACCTTCCAAGTCCAACTCTCAGCATGAACACCAGCCCCATGCAGCCTGAGAAACACTACAAACAAACCACCAACATGAATAGGGTGTAGTGTTAACAATTTTTTTTTAATCTGTACAACAGAAAGCCACTAGGTTGAGCTACAGCCATCACTCACCTGGGCATATCACAGGCCTAAAAGGCTTCCAAGCCTAACCAAATGGGGGGACAAAAGTCCAAAGTAGGGACTGACTTTAAATATTGTGTTTATAAACTTAAAACATCACTAGAATAACCAGAATCATCTTAGCATGCATTGTTATGAAAGATATGTAGTCTGAAACAAAAATGTATGTAATTATTTAGTAAATCCAATCAAGTTGTATCTCATATCTTTGTTTCCTTTGTTATTCCTTGTCCACCTAATTTGATTTGTAAAATCTGTACAATTGAGAGGTATGTTCCCAAACTCCTCTCACTGCTGCCACTGCTCAACGCACATGTGCAGCAACTGACCCCCACTGGCTGCATGTCCCAACCCACAAAAATCTGCACTGCACCCACCAGGAGCAACCCAATGGCACCATGCCCCCATTGCCATTCTAGCACCACTAATGTCTGCCACCGAGGATGTTCTTGAACCCAACACCACCTAAAACAGCCAAACACAAAATTTGGCACACCACTAGAAGGCGACCAACACAGAGACCTATCCTGCCACTGATGAACACAGCACCCCGCACTGCACAGAACCCATGGCGTCCTCAATTCTGACAGGTAGTATTACAGGTGAGTCTCAGTCCAGCAAACAACACCCTGACAGCCAACAATTCAGGAAAGATTATACTCACTTTCTTAGTGCATCTGATGTAGAAATCATTAGAAACTCCACCCCCACAAACACACCATCACCTCCATCTCACTGATATGCAACACAAGCAACAGTTAATGTTTCTTTAAATGCAACTCTTTTTTTTTTTTTTTGCATCCTGCACATTAGTTCACCCACTTTGTATACACTGCTAACTAAATATTTAGTCTAGATGTGGTGCATGTCTTTACTAGAGTATCCAGTATTATGTTCTTTAGGTTGCTCTATATGTAAAGGATAAAATGTGCTCACCATTCTATAACATCATGGCTATAGGAGACATGACTTATTCCATCCCAGAATACTGCTGTTCCTAGATCCGATGTTTAGGTATATAGAGTTACACTCTGGTGCATTGTTTAATTATAATATTATTGCATTTAATGAAGCTGACCAAAATGTTATGCACAATTCTGGACATATTACAAAAGTCCGCACACTCCCCTTCGGCTGACGATTAGCACCTCACTGCACATGCATTGTACCAGATGTTACTCCACTTTACTTGGAGTTCATGAAAGTGTCAGCTGAAAGGAATGCCTCAACTTGTACTGGGGCTGAGAAAGAAAAAAAAATGAAAATGAAGGGTTGTATTGCTTCCTAGGTCCACGGAGTGCCTGACTCGACCACTACACTGACTGAAACAAGGTATTTTTATACAGAGAGAGAGTTTTTTTGTGAATAAATAATTAAATAAATATCCCCAATAAGTGGCACTGTAACAATGATCCCACAAAGCTGTAAAGGGATCCCATGAAGCTGTAAAGTTACCCCCTGCAAAGAGAATACAACCAACCCAGTGAAGCACCACAATGGCATGCATACTACCACCAGCATCTTGGTCCCCACTGTTTTGCTCCCATCCAAGACACTACCATTCAGTAATGGAGAAATGGGAAAAAAATGTATGTGTATATATATATATATATATATATATATATATATATATATATATAGTTATACAAACCACCCGGCACTGCCCAGCTCACCATCCACCACCAATTTGAGGCCTACCTGCTCTCCTATAATCCTAGAGGTCGTCACGGATGTGACTTTGGCTTAGCAAGTTCATGCCAAAAATGTGACTCCTACCCCAGTTACACTTGTCTAAAACCCTTTAAGCTCCTCCCTACCCTTACTTCATTTCCTCCCAATCATCCCTCATTCCATTTAACCCTATCCTCCCCTTATCCTCTTAATTCCTACTACTCTATTTGTCTAGCCCACTTGAAGATGTCCCTGGAAAAATCAGTCTTTTCCAAACCTCATTTCTTTATATAGTGCATTGCTGAGATTGAGAACATGCTTGTTTATGCCTTGCTCAGCTATGAAGAGACACTGTACATCACATACCTGACCATGGCTGCAAAGGTGGTCCTTTCATAGCATCTGAGTTCTTCTCTTGAGGATTTTAGCTGCAGAATGAAGGACAGAGATAGCTTTGGAGTTGCTAATGCTCTTTACATTTGAAAAAAGGGATAACTGTGGTCATTTTTCTAGAATAGACATGCTGAAAGGAGAGAAAATGGAAGGTGCAGCAGACCCGCAAACACCTGGGATGGAGTCTATTAGCTCCATACTTGGAATAGTCAGAGTCTTTGCTGTAATTTGTTCACTGCCTTGAGTTCTATATGATGGATTGCCCAGTCTTTACAATGTCCTATGGGAATTATTGCCTTCCTCTTGATTGGTTGAGTTTCCCCATTCTGATTCAAGCTGAATAATTCACAGAAAGCAGGATCATGCAGGATTTTCTGTCAAAATCAAGTACAATATGTTCGTCATGGAAAGCCTTTCTAGAGAGATAGTGGATTTCCTACAAGAAGCCCTACATATTCCCAGGTCCTGTTCTTCATTTCAGTCTGTGCATGCATGGCTTGGCATACCTGTTATCAATTTTACAGAGTGTTCTAATATTGTGGAAGTAATCCCAGTGAGGCCTGGGTTTCTGTAGTTGTCTCTGTCCTCATCCCCAGGTTGCATAAGGCTTTTTTGACAGGGGAACCCACCAGCATGACAAACTAATCTATATAAGTCTAAGCAGATTCTGACCTGTAAGGGTAAAAGACATTGAGAAGGCACTCTAAGCTAGCAACATGGTCATACTGAAGCATTACTGGAAGGTTCGGGAAGATATGCTGCAGATATACCAGAAAGGATTGCACTATATGGATGAAAAGTCTGATGTGTAGACTGATCTGTTAGAATTTTGTCTAATAGTATTCTCCATTGGCTTGGTTGGCTCAGAAGCTAGCTAAACCTAGTTGTGTTGTACTAAACTGTTGAATGTTGCTTTGTGAAGGTTATTAACCTGATTTATTTTTAAATCAACAACCACTAAACTGAGGATGGTGATATATAAGGAGTGACTTGTTCTGTCAGGGCTGTAGTGGCTTTTGGGAGGGTGGGGCGGGGGGACGGGTTATTGATGTATACAAATGAAAGTATTTGTTCATCATCAATGGTAATTTTAGTAATGACAGATTTGATGTCTAAGAAAAGGCAGTAAACGCACAGTGACAAGTAAGTTGTATAAGCAGTCGAACCTTAACCCACAATGTTTCAGACAACATTGAAGTGAGTCGATTAATGTTAAGTTTCAGTAACAGCACTGGCCTTTACATAATACAGCTAATACAAATCTTAAAATATCAAAACCTATCACTGACACTCCCTGCATTATTGATGCAAGATTTTATACTGCCCTTCTGGGTACCAGAAAAAGTAGGTTATACTGAGTTTTGTGTAATATTCTTGCTTGCCAACCTACAGAGGCAAAGGACTGTATCCAAGGGCATAGATATGGCCTTCTTGTGTAGGATTAGAGGTCAGTAAACCGTTACAAATAATTTACACAGTACTCACTTAGGGAGGCTAAGCAGTGCTTTCAAAAGATGGGAGAGAGGTAGTTACCAAGTCATCAGCAATGTTTTAAGGTCAGTGGTAAGAGATTATATTACCTCAAAGGAATGATGCATCTCAGCTGTTGAAATATTCTATTTGACAACCAGAAACATGAAGTAGGTATTTGTGGGCTCAGCAGCATAAATAAAGTAATAATAATTATTGCCTACGAGTTACATCAACTCAGTGGTAAAAATAAGTAGTTAGGGGTGCATGGGAAAACCACACACCCTTATCTGGGGTACGGAGTGCATCGTTTCAGAAGAAAAATGCCATTCAAAAGTTATTTTTAGTTTACTTGTATTTTACTGATCTTAGAATTGAGAGTCTTCCTTTGCACATTGATATCAAATTTGGTGAAATACCAAGTCTTATGCTTTCCATAGGGGGAAGATTCAAAGCAGATTTAGAAAATGGACAAAAACAAGCAAAAGAAGGTGCAGTCAAGTTAAAAAAACACACAGAGCTTGAACAAGTCCAGCACTATTGCTTTCTCTGAAACACAACCTCTTAAATCAGAGACTTTTGCCTGCAGTGCTTTAGAAATGTTGCTTTTAAGCTCATTGGTGATTTCAAAATAAACAGGGAAAGGGTGAAGGTGTGACACCCACAAGCAGGGCTGCAAGAAACGTTTCCCTCTACATTAATATGTGCTTCTGACAAATGTCCATTTGTAGTCCTATGACCACTGCTTCATACATTCACTGCAAAATAGCTGCATTTAGCTGAGACCTTCCAGAAGGCCATGTAAGGCAGCCAGTCATATGGTCTAATGGTATAAGAAGTTATGAGATAACCAGGTAAATGGAGACTATTGCAGGATGGAACTCATGCAGTGCTCAGAATCCAGTAATGGACCACTTAGAGCAGGTCAGCAGAAATGCATCCAAATAATATAACATTGTGTTAATCCCACTGAGTATAGCACACCCAAGGGTAACCAAGTGTAACCTATCAATCTCATGAAGGTAAGCTATATTTATCTAGTGATAGTTATCTATCTTCAACCATCTCAAACCTAGAGATAGTTTAAAAAGAAGGTACAAGTCCAGCATAATTATCCAAGTAATATCACTGCTAGTGGTCATATGCAGATTGTGGCTGATCAAAAGACACACTGTGGACTAAAGCTCAGTGCTAAAAATTGTGTGATCTGCAGTACTTCCATACTAGTACATAATGCAAGTGAGTGCCATGTAATATGCAAACGTAGGAGAACAACATGGCAGATATGTATAAAACACTTATGCTGTGCAACCATAACCGCCTAGATTAAACACTGAATTATACAGAGCTAGACATGAGGCATGCTAAGTATAGGATGCAGCAGTAGCTCAGCATCTTGTATTGGTAGCCATCATTGGAATCAGTCCTGCTAATGTTGGATGTTGTGGCTGCCCACTGCAATTGGCATAGTATGGTCAGTGACATGCATATTATCATAGCAAACTGTCACATAATTTAGAATTGAAAGGGATACACTATGGGACCCATTCTAATCGTGTTTCCCACAAGCAGAATCAAGAAGTATGATTAGTAAAACAATTCCTCTAGACACAAATGTATATGTAACATTAACCATTCCAGTTACATGGATCTCTCAGAATCATACAGAGATCATGCTAGGTATTGGAGGCCTCTGTCTCATGAATACTTAATCAGTTCCTCAACATCATGGTACAGAATGTGCAGGACCATATCTGTTTTCCTCAGTATAGTAAAGGAGACAACCAGTACCATGTGTGCGCTCTATGAGACTGCACACTTCCCTGAGGTTCTGGGTGTTATAAATTGTACAAGTGTTGCTATTACAGTACCATCTGGTCTAGAAAGACAGACAGACAGAGATAAGAACTACTACACCTTGAATAGTCAAGTGGTCTTTAATAACCAAAGCATCTTCTGTGATGTGCACATGTGTTATGTGGGCTGTTCACGTTATTCACACATATAAATATTGCCTAATCTATACCTGTGGTACTGGGGAGGGGATTTCCCACAAGGTCACCTGATTTGCAAGTGTACGCACATCATATACACAATAGTTCATACATACATGTAGCATGCATGCTTGGAACCATGCACATATTATGATATGGCTTGTGTTTTGGAGGAGATAGCAGATCTGCCCTCAAGCCATGGATGATGACCCCCATCAAAATCTCAGAGACAATGACAGAATATTGTACAATATGGCCCATATGAAAACAAGGACTGTTTTGGAATGCATCTTTGGGCCCCTGAAGGGAGGCTTCTGCTGTTTAGTCAGTAGTGCCCTGTAATATAGCCAGGATATATGTAGCAAAATATTTGTAGTGAGTGCCATGTTACATAACATAGTCCTGCAAAATAGGCATTTTCTGCTGATAACATCAAGTCAGGTTAGGCAGCCAATTAGCAGACAAGGAGGTGATACAGGAGAAAACAATGGAAGAGCAGAGCAACAGCCAAGGTAGCAGGTGATGCATTACATTTCAGCACTAGCAAAGTGACATTTGGTTCAAAACTATTGGCCATGATACTGATAACACAGAATAATATGATGCAGGCTGTAACAGTTAGGCTGTGCAGGGCAGTGTGTGGTCTGATGACACTATATATCAGATATCACCAAACTCAGACTGGCTGGTGGGGGCAGAGGACTATCTTCATCACTTGCACAGGTAGAGAAGACAGTGACATTTGAGTGCAAAACTACATATCAGGTAGGGTCACAGGATGTGAATGCGGTAACTGCATACTGTGGAAGATATTTGTGTATCAGAGATCACATCCTGCACTAACAGGGTTGTGGTACCACTACAGGGCCATTGACAATATGTACAATGCTGGCTAGCTGTGACAGTGCTAGATCCATCTTTTGTAAGGGATGGGGTTAAACAGTGGATCATGCAGGGCCACCATGAGGAGGCTTCTTATGGTACAGCCCAAGAAACATCTCTGAGCATAGCCAGAAGAGCGAAGTCATACAACACTGTTGGTACATCCACAACACACTGAGTTGTCAGACATGAAATATTGCATGTATATTTAACTCATGTCTAGACCTGTCCATTGCTATGGGCACAGCAGCTAATGAAGGCAGACTAGAAGGCAGTCATAATGTGCTGCATGGATATATCTCCAGAAGCAACATTTGCTAGCAGTGACTAGAGTAACAGTAATGTTTAAGTGTGTTGATACTCCAGGTCACTCTGCAATTGGTGAGTGTCCTTCTGCTTGCCAAATATCACATTTATAAGCTACACGCTGGTGTTCATAGCAGCATTTTGCTCCTAGAAGGCCTGTACATGTGCTAGATGATTTTCAGTGCTATGTGCATAATGGGGACAGTACTCACACTATGGCATTATCAGACTCTCCTGTGCCTCTCACCTAGAGTGGTATGCTCACATCAGAGGCAGAGTGCATGTATCAGAAACTGCATCTGGTGGGAACACAGAAGCAACTTGTGTAGAACTCTCTGCTACAGGTGTTATATAGCACTCTGGTGAGGCTGTGCACTCAGCAAGAACATCTACAAGTCTCTCTCTACCCATGGGTATGGGTGCTTTAACCACATGGAAAGTCAAAGACAGCTCCACTTTATCAGCAGACAGTGCTACCCATATTACACCATTACCATCAGCCACTGCAACTTTTCTGATGTCATTCTTCTGTTGCACCACTCTACTGGAGCCCCAGAATGGAATATATGAATGCATGAAACATATGACACCAGCTTGAGTCCACTGATGTATGTTTTTAATTCCCTGATGTGGTATGCATATTTTGATACACAGTAAACACTATTATAAAATACTATGTGCCACATTCCTTGTTAGGTAGGATGCTGCACTTGCAGACCTACAGGAAAGAGGTACAGTTCACTGACAATCATATCCTCTACTCTTCTACATTTGTATGTGTCATGCCATAGTGATCCTGACTATACAAACTTGCTTCATCACCTGCACACACACAAACAAGTAATAGTAGTGCCATGCATATACAGCCTTCCAGGCCATCACTTGTTAGCAGGGGTCAATCCTCCACCTTGGTGAGTATCCTCAAAAACTGCTCAACTTATGTCAGCCTTTTCAGTGCTAGTAGTCAATTTTCCTGGGATGGTCCTATCTATTATGATGTCTTGAGCATTCTGCTTTGTATATGAAAACATATTTGCAGCCCTCATTCATGTGTTCCAAGCATCTATTATGGTCATTATCACCTTTTGTCAGTTGGCACATGTCATGAGGTGAGAACCCTCACAACAAAGGATATACAGAGTCTTGCAGAGGTCGTTGTTGAGTGCAAAACCTCACTGGAGTATGACATAACACCTGTCACAGGCAGTCCCACACAAGTGGCACCTGTTTTCCCAACAGATGCAGTTTCTGTTGTACACATACTGCCAATTAGCTTGTGAACTTGTCCAGGCATTGCCTCTACTGGGAAACCACAGCCATGCCTGTATACCTGCGGATAAAACATGTCACTTAGCAAGTGCATCAGCTCACCTACAGCCTGCAAGCACATACGGATATGACAATCCCCCATACTGTATATGACATGGCATCCCATGCAATTTTCTATGGACGTGGTCCCCACACATCATACAAAACATTGCCTTGTGACTATATGGCTGTTCTGCATGAGAGATGTACATTTGGTTGCCTCTGCACCTATGCAGTTTTCACACAACTATGTGCTGTGTTACCACCACCATGTTTGACAAGTCTGAGGTGGAACACCCATATGTAGTTCATCCTTACATATGGGCTTATGACACAAACTGCACACTGTCCCCAACCCCACTGACAAGTACCATAGACATTACAGGGGTGCAATAGCCACAATACCAGCCTGGTTCTACCTTCTTTCTATGCTAATGGTCCACATACACATCACTTTTAGAATTATTCTAATAAAGATGAATATTCCTATGTTTTAGGGCAGTATTGTTCAAGATGGCAGCAGTGCTTTGTATCAAACTAACATGGGAAAATTGATATTTAGTTGTATTTATTATGCTCCCCGATTTGATGTAAGTTTCTCAGCAATTTATTCCAGATAAAACATTTCATAATGAACCTGATCAGTGACTATGAACCCAAACCTTATAGGATAGACAGAGATCACTTTTTACTGACCTTTAAGAAACAGAATATAAGAACTAATCCTGAAGTATTTCTGAATAATTTTGTTTTGTAACCATATGATTTTTCTAGCAAGGATTTGCCATATATGCTCATGTTGTTCTAAGTGGCTCTTTTGAAAGCTACAAAATGAAGCAATGTATTCAATAAAGGGTCAGATCATTGAGACTTAAAGTTTTACAATCTTCTCCCTAGATTGACTAGACATACCCCTTACAGTTAAATAGCTTGCTAGTGTTACTAATCATTAGATAGTACTAAAAGCATAAAGAATAAAATTCAGTAAGATATTGACTAGGATTACACTATTAGTCAAATGAACACAGAGCAAATACCATGAAATGTACAAAAAGGTTTAGTCTCTTAAGATAGAAAGGAGAGTCTTTTAACCAGACTGAAAATTAAGTAGATTTCATTTCTGATATGCTAAAGAAATTCACACCTATAAGAATGGAGAAGCAAATATTTAGAACTCATACTTTCCAAACCACATGAAATGAATCTTGTATATTCATCCTTTTTACCTAGGGTTCATCTGCCTGAGTTGATGGTAGTTCAGGTGGATGTAAATGATCCTATATCACTTATCAAAATGAGTATGGGTTGCTTTATTAACATTTTAATTCACTTTATAAAAAAAAAAATAAATCTAGTATTTATATTCTGATAAGAATGTAAGTCATCAACACAAAATAAATTAACTGAACAATTCAATTTTTTGTTATGTTTTCTTTTATAGTTGCCATCTACCCTCACCCTTTCTTCTACAACTACTTACTTACTTCTTCTAATACATTACCCTCTTCTTTTTTTCTTGTTATATTAACAAATCCTCAAATCTTCTTTTCCTCGTCACCCATATTGCCACAAACAATACTTTATCCCATTTATCAATATCACCTTTATTTACTTTATCATATTTCCCATATAGTATCATATTCATATTTCTACATCAAAATCCTTCCCATCTACATTCATTTTTAAACTTTTTCCATTTTTATTCTTTTTTACAATACAAAAAATTGTTTTGTTGTTTCTTCTTCATTATAACCAATGCATTTTCTTTCTTCCATTACTTTATATTTCATATTCCTAATACAATTCTTCACACAAAACTTCATAAAACATTGCAAACATTTTTTTCTGTATTTTACTTCTTTGTTTTCATTTTCTTTTAATTTTTTCCATGGCTACACACAAAAAATCCAAACATATATTATATTTGTTTCTTTTCCCATCAGTATCACATACGTTTAATATTCATGATTTCATTTTATTCTCATACTCTTTTTTTCATGTTTCCCTTTATTTATTTTCTTTTCTCTTATTTTTCTCCCCATACATTGTTTCCATATAACTTTTTACCTATCATTTTTTCTCTTTCTCCCCAAAATAAATGCACATATGCTAAATCAACTAGTCTTTTTTAATTCAAACCACTTTCTTCTTTTTTATTAATGAATTATCACTCTTCTTACTTGGTTCATCCTTTAATAACATCCTTTAATAACTCTTTTTCCATTTGAGTAGGAAGCATATGTATTCACCCTTCATATGCTATTTTGCCTAATAATAATATTAATACTAATAAATTAATAGGTATTCAACATATATGTTTTTTCTGAAATGATAAATAAAAACTTTTTCACCAAGCCAACAATTTTTATTTCTTCTAGTATCTCTCATCACTAACTTAGTAACCAAATTTCATTCCCAAAAAACTTTTTCTTTTTTGTGAAGGTACTCCTTCTATTTCTTTTATCTCACCAAATGCCTTATACTTGCTTTTGTTAACCAACTTTTAACAGCTTTTTAATTCTTATTATAGCATCACTTATCCATCCCTTGTTTTTGTTATTAGAAATAAATCATGCACATGTGTCATACATATTGGTAGTATAACTTTTCTTTCCATCTCCTAACTTGTTCCTCCTTTTCCTATGTACATTCCTACTTATATTACATAATTCATCACTAATACAAATACGTACTCATTGGGTATCCTTGTTTGTTCCACTTTTCAGTACATCATTTTTTTCATCTCCATTGATTTATCAAAATCGGTGTCTATGAATTTTCATAACATTTCTTTATTACATTAATCATTTTTCCTATATCATATGCTTCTAAAGTATAACACATTGCTTTATTACTCACTTTATGAAAGTCTTTAGCTATGACACATGCTATCAGTCTTTGTTGTTTATTTTCTTTCAATATTATGTCTACTGCTGTTTTCACTTTAATTAACATTTATTTCATGTCTCTTCCTTTTATACCATAGACCCCTTCTTCTATTACATCACCTATTACTTTCTTCATCCTTTTTGTAATATTTTCATAGTTATTGTATATCCAGTATTCCCTAGTGTTATAAGTCTACATTTTTATATCATTCATTTCTTCAGTTTTTCAATATGTTATCATGTCACCACATGTATCTTATTCCATTATACTTCCATTCATCCATTTATTAAATATTTTCAAATAACTTTCCTTTCATCTTTATTCATTTCCTTATAATAGTCATAGCTTATATTATCCAATTCTAGAGCTAATTCAGTCTTACCTTCTTTTATCACATTCTCTATTTTTTCTATTCTTATATCATTTTCTGAAATAAAATCTTTACTTTTCAGATAAGTTTTCACTTTCCATTTTTCTTGCCACCCACTTTCTCTTTCATACATTTTCCCTAAGCATGTCTCCACCTCCATAATATCATCTTTTTTTGTATATTATATCTCCTTTATCATCTACCCATCCTTCCATCTTTCATTTTTTCTTAAATAAGGGGAAAGTTCCTCTTTCTTTTCCTTTAGAAAAAAATATTTGCCTATATAACATATTTACTTTTTCTCTATTCTTTTCATACATCTGTCTTATTATTTCCCATATTTTGTCACTTCCTTTTTTGTCTTTCTCATAATTCTTAAAAAAATCTTTATATTTCATGTTATTTTTTATCCTTCTACTTCTAAATATATTTTATACTTCTGCTTATACATTACATGCCACAATATTCACTGCTTACAAAATGGCCTCATTGTTATGTGATCTTTTCATAATATTTCTTTATTTTTTCTTATCATTTTTCCTTCTTTTTAAAAAACTGCATTTAATCCCTTAATCCATTTCCCTTCTCTTCCTTTATTATTTCTCTGTCTTTCCCTGCCATGGCCCTTACTGTTCTATGATCTGAATACTCTGCCGTCTGCACTTCCACGGTTATTTCTTTCTTGACTTTAGAGAAAACTATATAATCAACTTCAGTCTTCAAAATTCCCCTTTTATATGTTCATTCTCTATTCTTTTCTGCTTTTAAATTTCCACATTGTATTAATTATCATAACATCTTAATATCTTGAGTTATTTTTCCTTTTTCTTTCCTTAGGATACAGTTAAAATCTCCTACCATCACTACTGACATATTCAATAACACAGGGCTAGATTCAATAAAACCTACACAGTGCACTAAAATTTTGTGCATGTTATGGTGTGACAAGCACATGGTAGTGTGCCAGTTTGTATTCATTAACTAGCTCTGCACTGTGTGTAGAGCCGTGCAAACATGATAAACATTGTGACATGCTAAATACAGCATAAGCAGCTAAACTGTATGCTATTCAACCAATCAAAGATGGAAGAGCTATTCAAAAAGCTATAAAGCAATCATGTACATGCACTGCATGTTTTTATTTTATTTTTATTTAGCATTTCTTTTACCAGGATAAATCCAAATGGAAAACAGGTGTCCATTTTCAGTGGAGTCCTGGGGAGAAATGCTCCAAGGAAGTCTTCTTCTTCTTTTGGCTTTTTCCCAGTTAGGGGTTGCCACAGCAGATCACCTGTCCACTCATGATTGACAGTTGAGTTTTACAGTGTCAAGTTGCCAGCCCGGCACCCAACCTTCCACAGAAGGCACACACACACACACACACACACACACACACACACACACACACACACACACACACACACACACACACACACACACACACACACACTCACACCTAGGGCCAATTTAGAGTGTCCAATCCACCTACAGCATGTCTTTGGGATGTGGGAGGAAACTGGAGCACCCACAGGAAACCCACGTGACCACAGGGAGGACATGCAGACTCTGCACAGAAGACACCCCAGCTGAGACTCAAACCGGAGAACCTCTTGCTGTGAGGTGGCAACGCTAACCGCTGCACCACCGTGGCTGCCCCTAAAAGCTCCAAGGAAGTAACAGTGTGAATACATAAGTTAGATAACAAGAAAGCTAGCATACAAGGTAAAAAACAGTTAAATGCAAAACAATCACATAGTACAGTCAGGAGGTTACATGTCTACAATAACAATACAATCTGTGTAAATAAGATACTCAGGAGTAGGTCGATATTTACAATATTTGCAAGAAGTACATTGCAGGTGACAGTATAATGTATGCATTGGAGGCTTCAGTGGGTAGTCTGCCTACAGGGCAGTGAGGATTCAGGGGGAGTCTTTGCAGTTACAGAGAGGGTTAGCAATGAAGTGTGATCTAAGGAGGTCTTTGAATGTGCTTGTATGATTTTGTAGCCTGAGTTCAAGTGGGAGGGTGTTCCATGCTTTTGCAACCTCATGGGAGAATAGGGCTTCTCCAGAGTTGTTCTTACATGGATTGACTTCAATCAGGGATTTGTTACTTGATTATAGTTCCCTGTTGGAGTTGTGAAAGTTTAACATGTCAGCTAGGGCACGGGTTTTCCCAGAATGGTATAGAATTTGATGAGCTATGATGAGTTGTTGATAGCATAGCAGGTTTGGAAATTCTAACCAGTGTAGTTTAAGTAGGGGTTGGCAGTGGTGGGAGTGTGATCTAGTATTGGCAGTGAACCTAGCTATTTTGTTGTAGCATGTGGAGAGTTTGTTCGGGTTGGTTTTATTAATGTTGGTAAGAACTGGAGAGGCGTAAAGTAATGTTGATAAGAGATGAGTTCTGGCTATTGTAGTTCTAGACTCAGGGGTTAGGAACTGTTTGCAATGACAGAGGCAACCTATTTTTATGGACTTTAGAGATAGTTTGGGATATGTGTTTATTGTATTTAAGTTGTTGATCTATAGTGACACCTAGCAGTTTGGCCTCAGCTACTGGGGTGATGAGGGTGCTATTGGCTGACAGGATGGTGAAGGGGGGGGACAGTGTTTAGTTGGGTGGAATAGCATTAGCTGTGTTTTGTGGGGGTTTAGTATCAGTTGGTAGTTGTTTAGCCAGTTCTCTACCTCAGTGAAGGATTCTTAGGCTTTACTTTGTAGTAGATGGATTTTGGGTGCTGAGCAGATTAGGGTTGCGTCATCTGCATACTGGACAATATAGGCTTTAGTGATTGCTAGGTTGAGATTATTTGTAAATATGTTGAAGAGAAGGGGGCAAGGATTGAGCCTTGTGGGACGCCGTGTGTGACGGGAAGTGGGGGGATAGGGAGTTGCCCCATTTGACAGATTGTGAGCATTTGTTTAGGTACTTTTAAACCATTGTAGGCTGGGGTTATTGAGGTCGAGTTCAGAGAGGCAGGTAAGGGGTTTGTTATGGGAAACTGTATTGAATGCCTTGGATAAGTCTAGGAAGGTGGCAGAGACCAATTTCCCTTGGTTCCTGTGAGAGTTTATTGTATTAGAGAAGTTGATTAGGGCAGTGTTGGTGCTACGGGATGGTATGAATCCATGTTGGGTTTTGGATAGTAGGTTGTTGGTTAGTAGATGGGTAAGGAGTTGATGATGGATACATTTTTCTAGACTTTTTGAGAGAGGTGATAAGATTGCAATGGGATGGTAGTTCGAGAGGTCAGTAGAGGGGCCACCCTTGTGCAGGGGATGATATATGAGGTTTTCCACAAGGATGGAGTGGTGCACATTGAAATAGATCTATTAATGAGTAGTGAGATGGGGTAAGCAATGGCCCTGGATGCAACTTTGAGATACTGGGCTGGGAGACTGTTGGCAGCTAGGGTGGTAGGTTTGAGTTTTGCTAAAAGTTTTTGAATGGTTGATGTTGGTACTGGGTTGAGTGATAAGGGGTGTAGTTAGTCTGGCAGTTTAGGGATTGAGGTTGGGTTGTGGGTGATATATCATTTACTAGTTTCAGTATGGAAGAGGTAAAGTAGTTATTGAAGCCTCAGGCTATGTCAGGCTCAGTACCTTTGATGCCTGTAGGTGGTGTAGTGGTTTTTCTGAGCTGGAGGATGTTGTTCACTGCAGCCCAGAATTTTTATGGGTTGTTGCTGCATTTCCTTTGTAGAGAAATATAGTGGTTTTGTTTGTCCAACATGACCTGCTTTTTTGCTTTATTTCTAAGTTCAGAAAACGTTTGCCTAGTTTTCGGTGTTTTGTATTTTTTCCAAGTTGTCCAAGCTTTGTCCCTAGCCTTGAATAAGCTCTTTGTGGTTTTGTTTAGCCAGGGGGCAAGTTTACTGCATACTCTTATTGTTTTCAGTGGGGCTAGTTGGTTTAGAATCTCTAGGAATTTGGAATTAAAGTATTCTACTGCATTATCCAGGGGGAGGGTTTTTAAGGGAGCCAAGTTGCAGGATTTTAGGGGTTCCCTAGAATTGTTCTGAGGAGAAGTTTTTTTGGGAGTGGGTTTGTAACAGGAAGGGTGGGTTGGTATATTTCAGTTTGTGCCGAAGGAGAAAAGTTGGGTTATGGTCACTGAGGGAGTTGGGTAGTATCCCACATAAGTGGGCAGTGTTGGGCTGGTTAGTGAGTATCCAATCCAAGGTGGATTCTCATTTGGTGTTTTTTTAAATTCTTGTGGGTGAGTGTATGAGTTGAGTAAAGTTATATAGGTTTATGTGGTTAGTGGCTGTTGATGAATGCATACTGTTCCAGTCGATGTTGACATTGCCTAGGACTACAGTTTCTTGGGAGAGGGAGTGGAAAGCCCAGTGGAGTACAGATTCTAGGGTCTTAAGGTTGTCTCCTGGTGGTATATAGATGCTGAGTAGGTTTAGTTGTTTGTGTTGGTTTAGGAGGAGTTTGGTGAATAAGCTCTCAGCATTGTTGAAATGTGGGGTTTCTTTTTGAAGGAGCTGAACTTTTAAATTGGATTTGTAAAGAAGGGCAATCCCACCACCTCTTTTGTGAGCTCTATCTACTCTTAATATATTAAAGCCAGGTGGGGTTAAAGAGTTATCTTTAATATGGGATTTAAGCCATGTTTCTGTAATCACCATAATATCTGGGTTGTATGCAGAGATGGCTCCATGTAACTGTTTTATTTTGTTCATGATACTACGAATGTTTAGGTTCAATATGAGTATATCAGTGGGTTTGTGCTTAAATGGGAGGTTGGGGTGAATGTGGTATGGGGGATATTTGTTTTGTTGGGGTCGGGGTGGATGTTTCCTCCTAGTAGTAGTTGGGATGCAATGCTGGCAATGGTTTTAAGGTAGAAGACTGTTAAGAAGTAATGTTTGAGGTTGGGGTGTTTTTTGGATTGTGAGGTGTAATGGATTGGAGAGGTGAGTTGAAAGAATAAAGGGTAACGGATGACTGGTTGTGTGTTTGTAGGTATGGAGGGGTTATGTATCATGTGTGGTAAGGTGGGGGATTTGATGCAGTGCATAATGTTGAGTGGGTGGTGATATGTGGTACTACTAGAGATTAAATAGAGACAAATGGATAGAGAAGGCAAGAGTATTGTGATGATATGGTTATGGGGGTGTGGGGTTAGTGTCATGTTGTCTGTGAGGTCTATATATTGCAGGGTTGTGAATGGGTGGATGAGGAGAAGACGTGTGTTCAGTGTGTGGGTTGTTGAAAAAGAGAGGGTGATAGGTTAATGGAGTGTGGGTGTGGCCTAATTTTGCTGAGTTGTATTCCAGTGATTGGGTGATGGGGAATACGTATAAATCTAAGAGTAGTGGGGGTGGGGAATGGGGGTAGGGTAGGGGAACAGAGTAAGCCCAAAGGGTGAATGGAGCTGGGCCACACAGATCAGTACACAGGTAGGTGACTGCAGAAAACAATATGTGAGTCTTTTTCAGCAGATTGTGTTTTTGGAGGGGACAGTTTCAGTACTGGAATACAGCCATGGAAACTACTCTACATGGAAAGAATGTTAGGGGCTGCTGTTGCTCTTCTGCAAGTGTATGTGCAACAGGCCCACATCTATGCTGCTACTGCTAACAGACCTCAGCCAAGAAGGAGAAGGGTGTTTAGCCCTGTTTAACATTTCATGGTCTGCATGAGTTGAAACTGTAGAGTACTACAGGATAGATAGAGACACATTACAGAAACTCTGCAACCTCTGTCATCCTCAACTAAGAACAAGGCCAGACTTTGTGGAACCAATATCTGTAGTAACTAAGGTATGTGTAGTACTTAGAATATTAGCTGCAGGAACCTTCCAAAGATCAACAGGGTATATGCTGAGGGTGTCAAAGGCATCAGTATCCAGGATCCTCCATCAATTCCTGAATGCCATGCTACAGCATGCCAGTGACTATTTTCCTTGTAAACCTGAGGACAGAGCAGGACTTCAACCCTATAGCACACTTCCCTGAAATCCAGGGTGCCATAGACTGCATGCATAATGAGATCAAAGCACAACCCATGGAATAGGGAAGGGTCCACATAAACAGAAAGAGCTTCCACTCCATTAACTGCTAGAGTGTGTGTAATGCTAAAGGAATCATCCTGAATGTATGTGCTGGAAACCCCAGCAGTTACTATGACTCCCATATCTGGCATGACTCTCAACTCTATCAGAGGTTTTCTAGGGAGGATATCTCACAAGGTCATTTACTGGGTGACACAAGGTATGCACATGAACCAAGGCTGAGGACACCCATCAGAAATGCACACACACCCACTGAAGAACACTATAATGAGGTACACACACAAACAAGAGATATCGTAGAGCATGTGTTTAGGCTGCTGAAGTCATGGTTCTGGTGTCTAGATACATTGTGGGAGCTCTGCAGTACAATTCTTGTGCTGAAATTTTCACTGTGTGTGCTATCCTTCCCAATATTATCCTGAGAAAACATCTTCAACAGGAACACCAAGGGGAAGGGGCACACATTTCACCACCACTGTCAAGGTCACCACAGCCACACACAGTTGAGGAGTCACAGGGGAATCACCAGCCGCTGAAGGTGTTGGTAGACATAGGAATGCACAGTATGCCATTACCCTGGCTAAGAGGCAAGAGATAGCATACACGCTCAGCACTTAAGGGGGTACAACTTTCATCCTATGCACATACATACAGCAAAATTGATGCCAGACAATGCTCACAACCTTTACTTATCCATGTAATGGCAGTATACTGCTACCATCACACAAAGTCAGCCCTGAATTAAAACACTTGTAATTGCTGGACTATTAAGGTAAGTGTTTAACCTGGAATAGGAAAATAAATGTCTAAGAACACAAATGAATGGCAGATCCTTGCATAATGTTAATTGGTAATGAGTGCATGTGAGTGAGAAAGACAGGCAGCCAAAATTTAGATATATTATTAAATGCCCAGTGAGACAAAATAAGCTGCAAGCCTCAGAAATGACCCATGTATCTATTATGTTTGTGTGTTTGTCTGTATGTACACTCAAGGTGAAATGTGTGTGTGAGTGTTTGCAAGAACACAGCCAAGCTCTGTGTTAGATCTATGTCCTGGCATGTCAGACATGTGTGAGCTGTGCATGGTTGAAGTAACAGTTCATCATCTTCACCCCCAACCATGAGAACTGGCTCTGCCAGGAGTTGCACTGGTACAGTCATGCCCATGGTTAGATGTGCTGCTGTTACCCAAATGTGATGGATGTCTGCTGGATGAGGTCTCCTCATGAGTACACCCAAGACCATGACTCCATGGCATACTGTGTCTGGGTGTGGACACATCAACCACTGATGGAGCAGTGGAAGTAATGCCACTACAGAAGCATGATCGGGCACTGCCATATTGGCTAACATCAGATAATACTGCTGACCTACCTCCACATGGATGCTGTCCCTCTGCCAGCAGGCATTCCATCACAGACACTGCTTGTTCCATACTGTCATTCACCCAGTCCATTGAACTGGCCACACAAGAAAGGCCATCATACATGTCAGCCTCTGCCACATCTACAAACTTAAGCATGTTCTTGTAGGCCCTGGAGGAATGTGCCTGTGTCTCCATGATAGCCCTAAACATGCATTGAGAGGCACATAATGACACAACAGGATCAGGTTGAAGGTGGACAGCAGGCCTCATCCAAGCACCCCTAACAACCCTCCTGCTTGACACATCACCCACACTTTGGCCACAGTCAGAGTCAACTGGCACTGAAGCCACAGTAGCCACACTACCCTGATCAAGTGTCTCATCCTCCACCTGTCTAATATCTGAGGGCTCACTGGAATACGTATGTGTAGGCCTACTGACTTAGTCTGATGGAAATACAGGGGATAGCAGAATGACAACCTCAGTGTCAGATTAAACCTCTGAACCTCTGATTGTGCCTCTGTTTGGCCATCATCATCAGAGTCTACTAATACTCTGACATCAGGTGGTAAGAGTCCTACACTTCCACTGTCAAGTTCACCTGTGATCGTAAGCAACAAACATGGGAATGAAATTAATGCTACACTAAATATTTAAAACAATTTATATGATAACAAATTAACATTGGTCCCACTATCGCAGATGGTACAGCAATACATACACTCCTCACACATGCATATAAATGCATATATCTGATAAATGGTCATCGATTAAAAAAAAAGTGTTTGGCTTATCATGTACAGATGACTCCACACTTGGTAGAGAGAATGGCCCTGGAAGAAATGAAGCAAAGTAAGGACGTAAATTAAACATTATAATTGGAATAACACAGGGGGACAGTGAATACACTACTTTGCCTATATGTCCATTAAGAATAGTTTTAACTGAAACTTGGCTGACATGTCCACCTACACCCCATGTGTAATGAACAAGTGTTTCTTTAAGTCTACTAATTTATCAATAGGTTCATAAAAAAATCTACAGGAAGAATCGCATACATTTTTGTATTTTGCTATACATGCAAATCTAAAACTTGCCATATCTAAGCTTACCTAGCTCTTCCTACCAGTTAGTTGTCCTCCCAAACACATCAGCACCAACATCAATCACATGTTGGTATGCAGTTTCCACTGAGCTCTCTGGATCTCTAACAATGGACAAGAACTCATTTGGGGTCAGTGGTGGCTTGGTAGCAGCCAACCCCCTTGTTGCCAGCTGTTTATGAGCAACTGCAGCTGCTTTCTTCAAGGCTGGTGAAAAGCTGATGCACCTGATCATAAGTCCTGGTGCGACCCACTACTGCACTGACGTCGTTCACTAACTGGTTCCAAATCTGCATTCTGGCAGCCATATCCCACATCCTCTCTCAAGCAGAAAGGTGTCATGGTGACTGAATATCTGTGCTATTATATCATTTTCAGAGTCACTGAAAGGGGGTTTATTTGGATTTGCATGCTCGAGTGCTATAATTCTGTGTTATTCGTGACAGTTTGGATTTTGCCACACAGTTTACGCATTGGCGTTCAGCAGCAGTTTTTTTACGCCCTTTGGTTCAATAATTCTGTGTGACATAAAACAGAGGATACAACACATAAATATCACCTAACTAAATTCCTGCTTATATACACATATTTATCAACATTAATCACTTGAGACACACATTTCAGTTATTAAAATTTAAGGATATGTGGTTGTACCACATTACACTCAAATGCAAACCAATGTTTGGTCCAAACCAAGGAATATCACTTTAGTAATGTATTGCTTCCCAGTGAAATAACAGAATGACTACACATTTTCAAGAGAAAAACACTTGAAACACACTTTTGTGGTGGTAACACACAAATGGTAGGTGGCTTCCACACCCCTAAAATAACAAGCAAATGAAAGTTTGTACAAACCAAGGAATACCACATAATTCAATTGTAATATATGCTTTCAACACAATTCACAAAATGAGTACACATTTACAACAGAAAAGTACGTTTTATATGATTGTTAGTCACCTTTTGCTGTGCCTAACACTCCACTGGAGGTGTGTCTGGGCCAACTTGCAAGCAAAACACCCTGCGCCATTCACATAGTGCATTACATTTCCCTAAAATAACATAGAAGATTGTAAAATAACAATTTTGACAATAACACTTGTGAAGAATGTTAATAACCTGTGTAGCTGAACATTTTAAATGCCTGCCAAAAATGCCTATTCCAACACTGAACTATAAGGAGTGCATACAAATAAAAGTTCCATTTTCTACTGTACTTAAAAAATGCAATCATACCTTAGCAAAATTAAAGCCTTCTCTGCAGAAAAATCTAAATGAATAACAATACTATGTTTTGTCCAAATACACAATTCTCCTCACCTTCATGTTCCCTAGCTACATGGTTACCATTTTATAGTGTATATTGAGGCCTCTGAGCATGGTGAAGATGCAAATGAGGTGTAAACTCATTAACATTTCTGAATACCAAACTTCTGACTTTGTGTATCAGGTGTAAACATAGTGTGGGCACTATCTCACTATTAGTTGCTAATGGATTGCAACTGTGAATGATTAGTGAGATAGAGAAGGAAGACACAACAGCAATTCAGACTACCTTACCTACACTGGGTGTGTCACCTAGGATGCACTTACACAGTGTAGAGGTAACTTTAGTAAGCTTTAAAATGGAACCAAATGGCACACATTTATCATTTTTGCTCACTATTAGCCAAACTCTCCCTCCTTTTACTGAAAAATGTTTTTCACTGTCATTTATTTATTATTTATTTACATTTATTCACTGGTGAAATTCCGATTGGACGCATGTTCTTTTTCAAGGGATGCCCAGGGAGAAAAGCTCCACATCATGTACATGATAGAGATACAAAGTTGCAGCAATAGTAAACAACATTACAGGTTGTTGGCTTTAATACAATAACAAGATATTGATCATCAACAGTATATACAGAAAATGTTACAAGTTAAGATAGTTTCTTGTCATTTATAATATTAGAAACAAAGTTGTCAGACAAGATGTTAAAGTATGCTATTTCTGACTGTGGTTAGTAGTGGAGGTAGTATAGTTGGGTTAAGAGTCTAGGTGGCGGGGTAATGGTGGGGGTGTTAGTGTGGAATTTGAGTGCAGTCTTGAAAAGGCTGCTGGAAGGTAGAGTAGTTAAAGAGGGTGGAAGATTGTTCCGAAGTTTAGATATGGTACATGAAAATACCTAGACGGTGGACAGTCTGCTTGATCCACATTAGGTGTACTGGGACCCTCTCTCCCTAAAGATACTCTGTGTATGTTACTTTGTCTTACATATGTTAACTAGCATCTTCTTTATTTGAGCAGCTTTCTTCCCTGGTACACGTGGAAGCAACCTACCAGTGGTCTATGCACAGGCCCCCCCCCACCCCAACCTTGGCATACTGCCTTACAGTCCACTACCCTTTAAGTTGAACCTCATCTCCTCACAGTGCACCTCCCTCCTTTCTCCACAAGGTGGCAGCATACTTCTAATAATCAAGCCTAGCAATAACTTCCCCTTACTCTTCACTAACTAACTCTACCTAGAAAGTCTCTGGCCCTCACCAAGAAAACTGTACTGTTTTTTCTCTCCTTTTTCATATACTTGCTTTACTAGCAGATTTTCTTTTCCAATAAATTAAGAAACATTTTTAGTTTAAAGACAGTTTGTAACCCTTATACCTGCTCCCCCTGCAGTTGTTCTCCTTCTCCTGCCTCTGGTCACTGATTGATTCTGGGCCTTCTTGGCTCTTTCTGCTCCGTTCGCCCTGCGGGCTCACTCCACTCCCCTACCCTGCCCCCAATTCCCAACTGCCCCCAGTACTCCTAAACTTATCCTTAACCCTTTGGTCCAACCCCCCTCCACAACCAATCAGAATACTCCTCAGTATTAGCCCATCCCTCCTTTTCAGCCTATTAGGAGACAATCCCCCCCATTCTAGTCTCCTCCCCACCTACTTCTTACCACACTGCTATCTCATCTCGTCTTCTCATTAACATTAACTGTCTCCCTCTACCATGCTTAACCTTCCTTCCAAAGTCTTACTCTACTCCTCCTTTATCTTACTTCTACTATTTCTATACCAGTTAACCTCCTTTAATAACTCTCATTTCCCCTCTCCCCCTCTGACTCCCCTGCACCACCACACATCCCACTTTCACAACATCTCTGCATCATTAATTCCCTCCCACCCTCTCCTTCCCTTAAAAATCAAAATTTTTCCTGTCTTTGACAACAACTACAAAATAAACCCTACTCACTACAAGCATCATCTATCAAAACATAAATCTAATAAACATGTCCCCAACATTACTTGCCTTCACTTAGCTGGTGACATACACCCCAATCCAGGCCCAAATTTCTCTCCTCCAAACTTCTCTCCTACAAATCATTCTTGCTCCAACAAAAAAAAATACTCTTATAAACCTCAAGTTCCTAACAATCAACGCTGAAAGTCTAAATAATAAGCTATCACTCTTCCATGCCTGGCTCTCCCATAACTCCCCAGACGTAGCAGCCATCTCTGAAACCTGGTTAAAACCACATATTAATGACTCTGAGTTTCTACCTCCTGGATTTCATTCTGTCCGATCCGACCGCACTAATAAAAGTGGAGGCAGAGTTGCTCTAATCTACTCCAACCTCCTAACTATAACCCCATACCCCAACACCATTCCCACTTTTAATAATGCTGAACTAGTCATTGGCATACTAAAAATAAACAACCATAAAAGCATCTGTATTATTTCCCTTTACATTCCTCCGTATAACAATACTAATACCCTGGAAGATATCCTGTCATGGTCCTCAACTAACATTAAACTAGAAACCTTTATTTTGGGAAATGTAAACATCGACTGGGAAAAAAATCAATAACCCTAATCCATCCATGACTATCAACCTATTCAACTTCACCCAACTTACCAACTCCATTACTAGACCTAACAAAATCTACCCCCCCCCCCCCGGCTCCATACTTTACTGGATACTAGTATCGTATCCTAACAAAGTTATAAAATATGGAGCCAATCCTGACCCATTAGGAGACCACCTCCCTGCCTTCCTCATTCGAGCCACTCCCCCCTCCAATCTCTCTCACCACTTTATTCAAACTCGTAACCTAACTAACTTTAATCAAAATTCCTTCTCTAACTCCCTGAAGCTAACTAACTGGAACCCCCTAAAAACTCTGCCTCTAGACGAAGCTGTCAACTATTTCAACTCCACATTCCTAACTATCCTTAACACCCAAGCTCCAATAAGAAGAAAAATAATCAAATCAAAAACCTCCCCTTGGCTCACCAATGAGACAAAAAAGATTATGCTTCAAAGAAATAAAGCCTGGAAAGCCTACCACAAATACAAACAGCCTGATATGTTCCTTAAGTTTAAACAACTAAGAAATCTAGCCAAATAACTAGTCATTACAGATAAAAAATCCTACTACATTAAACTACAACAAAAAACACACAAATAATCCAAACCAGTTCTGGAACTCCATTAACTCTCTCCTCAGACCTGGTACAAAAAAACAATCCCTGTCCTGATACCAGCAAATCTGATCCAGAAATTGCCTCACTATTCAATTCCTTCTTCACCTCCTCTATTGCCGAACTAACCAAGACTTTCACTAATAACAACCCCCCCAAATCAATCTTCCTCTCCTTCTTCACCCCTACCCTCTTTCAATCTCAAACCAGTACCCACCAATCTAATAAAGAAACTGCTCTATAAACTAAAGCCTTGCTCCAATGCCCCTGAAAACATTCCATCCACATTCCTTAAGATAGCTTCTGACTCCATAGCTTTTCCCATCAGCATCCTAATAAATAGATCTCTATTTGAATCCTATGTACCCAATATCTGGTGTTCTGTTTTCATTCTTCCACTCCACAAAGGAGGCAAAAACTGTAATGTCTCCAATTTCTGTCCCATTGCTATCCTCTCCCCTATATCCAAAATCCTAGAAAAATGTATCCACCTACAGCTCCTGCCTTTCCTTACAGAACACCAACTACTCTCCCCTACCCAGCACGGCTTCTGGCCTGGGCACAGCACTAACACCGCCCTACTCTCCTTTCTTCATTCTGTGAACTCTGCACGTGACTCTGGTAACTTAGTATCATCCGTTCTACTAGACCTATCTAAAGCTTTTGACACCATCTCCCACTCCCTCCTTCTAAACCACCTCTCTGACCTCAACATGAGCCAAAAAGCTCTCTGCTGGTTCTCTAGCTACCTTTCAAATAGGTCCCAAGCTGTGAAATGGGGCCAAGCAACATCTTCCTTCCTTCCTACCCCCACCGGTGTACCTCAAGGCTCCATTCTTGTCCCTTTATTTTTTAATATCTTTATTAACAACTTTCATAAAGCCATCCCCAACACGACAATTGTGCAATACGCCGACGATTCCACTCTGGTCTGCAACGCCCCTAACCTAATAGAGCTCCAAGCACTAACCCAAACAGCTTTTTCTACTACTGAAAACTGGATGTTCCAAAATCACCTCTCCCTTAATGCAAACAAAACCAAAATCCTGCTCTTCTCCCCCTCAAAATCCTCATCTCTTGATAAAAACTCTTTCCAAATAACCAGCCTCAACAACTCTGTGATTGAAATAGTAAACTCCACTAAACTTCTGGGTGTTACAATTGATAACCAGTTCAAATTCAATACTCATATTCAGCTAAACATAAAAAAACCCATATAAAACTTGGCCTATTATATAGAAACATCCACTTTCTGTCCCCTTCCACTAGGCAAACCCTTGCCTCTACTTACCTCCTTCCATCTCTACTTTAAAGTACTCCACTGCTTACTAACCTGTCTTCTACACTTACCTCCAAATTGGAACAATGCTACAATAAAATCTCTAAATTTGCCACCAAATCCAAATCCTCCTCTCATCACTGCACATCCCTCCACTCTCTAAACTGGCTTGAACTCCCAAATTATCTTAACTTTCTACAACTCACCACAGCCCACAAATTACTATTTCATCCTACTAACTGTCCTGCCCGTTCCAATATTCTGCAACCCTATACTCCCCTCAGATCCCTTAGATCTTCTCATCAAAACCTGATCTCAGTACAAAAACCTAAGCGCCCCGCAGGTCAACTTCTCTTATCCTTTACCCTTGCTAAGAAATGGAATGCCCTACCCTCCTCCCTAAGAACCTGTAACAACCTAAACAACTTCAAAACCCAACTCCATTCTCACCTTTATCTAAATATGATTTGCAACTGTACTCTCCAACCTACTTCAGTCCAACTATTCTTCCCCTTCTCTCCAGGCTAACCTCTACAATCTCTCTGATCCTTCTCTAACCTTTACTAAAATACCAAACTATTACCAACTAAAGTCTCTTTACTCTATATGCTTAAGCTACCTAAGCATACCCCCTACCCTCCTTCACCTCTTCTAAAATACTAATTTGCATAAGCTTCTAACATTAAAGTTCTGAATGTCCTTCCTTCTTTTTGCCTTTTCTCTGTCTCTTTATTTGGAATCCACAAAGACAGGCACAAGAAGAACCAATACCAGCTAAAAGCCTGAACGCAGGTTTATTGAGTAACAACAGACAGCGTTTTCGCTACAGAAAAAAGTAGCTTCTTCAGAGGTTTACAAAATTCAAAAAAGCAGCAGCCTTATAGCTCCGTTCCAACAGATTTAATAATTACATCACTTCCGTTTGGGAAGGACCATCATCACAAAATATAAATTCAAAATACACTATTAAGTAAAACAAGTACCTTTCAAATCAAATAAAATTTGCATTAAATATCCCAAACATTATTGTGGATTAAACATAAAAAGTAGATACTTGTATCCATGTCGCAAGGTTATTTAAACCACATTTAAATTTGTATAAGCACGTTGTTGTAGTGCCTATTATTACACTTTTAACATGGACAATATTTTGTTCAGTACATACCTCATAGACAAAAGTCTATATACATATTTAAAACATATGCAACTAAAGTGACATAAATGTGGGATATATATATATCCATGTATATAAATAATGACTCTATAAAGTACTTAATTTAAATATATACCCATATACATCATTCAGCTGTCTATTTTTATATTTATTCTATTTTTATTTTACGTCTACAACTTCTTCACCTATAGAAGTTCCCCCCTTAACAGGAGCTTTAGATAGTAAAAACCCGCCTTGCAAATTCATTATGATATTTGGTTTGAATTGCAAGGCAATTTTGGAGATTCTAAATAAAAACTGGTTCTACTTATCTTCATATGCTTCTGTGGTTAATAAACTGGGTGATAAACCTTACACAGTGTTTAGGAGAGCTAAAAACATGAAGGAACTGATGCAAACCTACTCTTCAGCGTTAGTGAGTAGGAGATCTAAGGGGTCTTTTACGTGTGGAGCATGTAATTATTGCTCACACATAAAGACGGGGAGCACATTTAGCGTTTTGGGCAATAAATATTATATCAATCACAGAATAAACTGTGATACAATGTCTATCATCTATATTGCTTTTTGCACTTGTTGCCCTGGATTTTATGTTGGTAAGACAGATAGAAAGTTTAAACAACGTATTTACCAACATAATTATGCAATTAAAAACGCAAAATGTGAAAATGCACTTGCTAAACACGTAATAAATTATCCGGGACATTCATTCCAATTCATGGGGGTTGAACATTTACCTACACCAGTAAGAGGAGGTCCGACATCTATCATTTTAGAGACCAGGGAATTATTATGGCAACTAAAATTAGATGCCTTTAACTTCCCAGGCTTAAATGAAAGCTGTAATATAGCTCCATATTTGAAATTAAAATCTTATATGAGATAGGATGGTATTTATAATAAGGTTTAACACTACGGCTGTTTTTATTCTAACAACTATGTTAGGGATTGAATTGTTATAAAGTATGCCCTTGTTTTAAAAGTAGTGCCTTACTGATAGGGGACTTAGTCTATGAATGTTTGAATAGTTTTAGGTTTTAGTTTGTTCAAGCAATCTGTGAAATTAAGTCCTTTTAATGTTTCTGAGAGTTGTGAACTAAGGGCTGGTTAAGTTAATGTATTAAAGTGTATAAGTAAAAATAAAAATAGAATAAATATAAAAATAGACAGCTGAATGATGTATATGGGTATATATTTAAATTAAGTACTTTATAGAGTCATTATTTATATACATGGATATATATATATATATCCCACATTTATGTCACTTTGGTTGCATATGTTTTAAATATGTATATAGACTTTTGTCTATGAGGTATGTACTGAACAAAATATTGTCCATGTTAAAAGTGTAATAATAGGCACTACAACAACGTGCTTATACACATTTAAATGTGGTTTAAATAACCTTGCGACATGGATACAAGTATCTACTTTTTATGTTTAATCCACAATAATGTTTGGGATATTTAATGCAAATTTTATTTGATTTGAAAGGTACTTGTTTTACTTAATAGTGTATTTTGAATTTATATTTTGTGATGATGGTCCTTCCCAAACGGAAGTGATGTAATTATTAAATCTGTTGGAACGGAGCTATAAGGCTGCTGCTTTTTTGAATTTTGTAAACCTCTGAAGAAGCTACTTTTTTCTGTAGCGAAAACGCTGTCTGTTGTTACTCAATAAACCTGCGTTCAGGCTTTTAGCTGGTATTGGTTCTTCTTGTGCCTGTCTTTGTGGATTCCAACTGGTGCTTCTTTTTGTTTACTTCAGCTGTCTCTTTATTTAATAAGCCAATTTTGCCAAATTGAAATTGTCAATAATGTTTGCTAACTTTGCTAATTTAGCAATCTGATATTGTTTGTAGACTACTTTCTAGCCACCTGTTAACTTGTAATGTTCTTCTGTGTCTTAATCTCTTTTTTAATTAAAAAAAATTGTTGTTTATGTGGAGTTTTTCTCCCAGGGCCTCCACTGAAAATGAGCCCCCAAGCCCAGTGGACTTCCCCAGTAATCAAACTGAAATAAATAATAAATAAAATAAATAAAATATGGCTTCTCCTGCTGAGTTTTTGGGTTTGAGAACAATGAGCTGATTTTTGTTGCTTGATCTTAGGGGCCTAATGGGCTGATAGGATTGGAGAAGGGTTTGAAGGTAAGGGATGTTAAGGGTATGGTTAATAGGTTTATGAGCGAGGGTGAGTTGATTAAAGTGAAGGAGTTGTGGGAGTTCTAGCCAGTTTAGTTCTTTAAGAGAGATACAGTGATGGCTATGGTAGGAGGCTCCAGTGGCAAATTTAGCAATTTTGTTGTAACAAGCATCCAGCTTGTGTAGGTCTGTCTATCTAAGGTTGGTAAGTATGGGGGATGCATAGAGTAGGGTGGAGACTAGCTGGGATTTGGCTATGGAGATTCTAGCCACCTTGTTAGGAATTGGTGGCTTTGATGTAATGCACCAAGTTTCTTGTGAACTTTTTTGCTTTGAGAGATATGTGGGTGTCAAATCTAAGTTTGTTGTCTATTCCACACCAATTAATTTTGTGTGTTCTGATGGAGAGATGATGGTATTGTCTTTGGCAAGAATGTTGAAGTGGGAGGTGTTTTTGGTAGCTTTGGAAGGTTGGAACAGGAGAAGTTTTGTCTTACTTGGGTTGAGTAGGAGATGAGCATTGGATAGCCAGCTTTCTACAGAAGAGAATGCTTCCTGTGTGATATGTTGCAGTTCTGGTAGAGTGGAAAGCAGAACAGATGAGAGTCGAGTCATCTGCATACTGTATAATAGATGCTTGTGTGGTGGCAGTATGTAGGTTGTTAGTGAAAAGTGAGAATAGCAGAGGGCCAAGGAAAGACCCTTGGGGAACTCCAAGAGTAACTAGAAGGTGAGGTGATGTGTTATTGTCCCATATTACTGACTGCTGGTGTCCGTGTAGATAGCTGTGAAACCAGCTGCAGGCTGATTTTGAGAAGGAGAGGTTGGGGAGAGTAGAGAGTAGTAGCTCATGAGATACCATGTCAAAGACCTGTGAGGGATCTAGAAGTATGGCAGTAGAGAAGAGGCCTTTGTTTTTGTGATGAAGTATAGTGTTGATGAAGGAGAGCAGAGTGGAGGTAGTGCTGTGATATGGCCTGAAACCATGTTGGGTTTTGGAGAGGTGATTATTAGCTAGGAGGTAGTTAGTTTTCACTGTTACATATTTTTATCTTACTTTCAAAGGACAATGACACAAAATGCACTATAGATGACATGTCTGAGAGTACAACACAGATAAGAGAAGAATGAACATGATACAAAGAGAAGACAGATCTGCATTGGTGCAAACATAGTTATAAATAGTTGTGTGATCAATCATTGCACTAAATATGCAAACAACACATGTACAAACAAATGAGAGTGTACAGGTGCATATGTCTTGTTAATACTGTGGAGGAAATAGAAATTGCTTGTATGTACATGATTTGCTTTCCTGCTGCAAAGTTGTTTCTGTGGTAAAGATAGATAAGATGCTCCTAGTGCATTTTGTAGCTTCATTTGTATGATATTTCAAATCCAGAGCTATGCAAAAATCTGTAATGTGTTAAAATGTATTTGTATTGTTTTTAAATATTAATATTTTTGTGGCTTATGGCTTAGAGCAAATATGGTGAAATGTATAAATATTTTAACATTAACGCAAGTTGCTTCTATGATAAGGACAGCATAAATTAGAGCTGTGAATCAACTGTGTATGTGCATGTGTAGCACACCTGGTAAACACAATGAACCACATAGGATATGTAGATCATGATTCAAGTCCCATATTTTTTAATAATAAAAATGAATAAACAGTTTTTACAAGAATCATGCATGTTGGGCTTTGTCTATCTCATTTGCATGTTGCTCACATTTGTTCAAACACAGCATAATGCCACACACAAAAAAGATATATTGAAACTTTCACAAAAGATACATTGTTACATATTTTGCCTTCCATCACACAAATACACTAAGTGGAGTTGTGCAGTGGTCAGCATACAGACACAACACCTGTAGTTCCACAATACCTGCAGACAATAAGGAGACATTATCAATTTCAAAAAATACATTGTTATATTTTTGCCTTCAGTCATGCAAACACTCTTAAGAGGTGTTGTGTGGTGGTCAGCAATTCATACACAGTAATGAGTGTGAAAAATGCACCTGCTGCCAAGCTCTCCCTGTGGCAATAGGTGGAAGTTAATGGCCACAATACAGGCAAAACAGGGTTCTAATCTTGCAGACTTCAAGGTTTATTAAAGCTGGTCCTCTGTGATTTATATACAAATTAATAATATAAAAATAATTATACATAAAAACAACTATGTACAGCAGGCAAATTGATCATACACATATGTCTAACTGTGGGTATCAGTACAATTGCGGTTCTACAATTATTTTTTTTCTGAACTTTCATGTCACACACATACATGACTAACCACTCAGCTCTTTAATGTGTTTATATAACTAATAATCATGTCTGGCAAACACATCCTCAGTGGCAATGAACACGCTGTACAGTAATAAGTGCAAAAAAATACACTTGCGGCCCAGACTTCCCTGTGGCAACTGGTGTAAGTTCATGGACACAATACAGATGAGCCAGGGTTGTAATTTAGCATACTGTAAATGTTATTAATGCTGTTCCACTTAATTAAAAAAATAAAAATATAATGATAATTATACATAACAATAACTGTACATAGCAGTGGTTATTGTATGAATTATATGTGTGACTGAGGGTGTCCTGAAATTATGTTTCTGTAATTAAAAGTTTCTTTTCTGTCTTGGGAAGGACTTCATGCTACAGTGATAGTCATATTCACAACTCATGTAACACAAGTCTAGCTGAAAAACTGAATATACTGTGTGGTCTGACACAGAACTCTGAAATCTTTCATGCAAATAATACACATATATGCATTTCCACTATATTGTCACACATTACTCCTGCATCACAGATGACAATGCATAAACCAGGAACTTGTCAAGTCACACATGTACATAGTTAACCACTCACTCTTTAATGTGTGTATATAATTAATGAGCATGCTTGACAAACACTTCTTCTGTGGCAAGAAGGAAAACACCTCTTTGGAAGAATACGTATTCTCTATTTTACATAGGTTTGTATCCCACATTTTACAAATTACTTTTATCAGTGTGTAAAGCCACACAAAAATTATCTCAAGTCATCAAATGTATAAGTCCCAATACGTCTGAAAAGTTACGTCATCTAAAAGGTATCACAGCATACAAGCCATAAATTAATGCCAACTGTCACATTACCCTTCCTATTTCATAAACTGCCTTCTTCTCTGCTTGGCATTGTTGCTTTCTGCTTAACATCATGCAAAAGCGGTTGGCATGGTTGTACAGGTTTGTGCCATAAAATGCAATATCAGAGATTGGTGGGAAAAGACTTTAACTGTTGCTGGATGACTTGTGTAAACCTGGCAGGATCTCAGAAGGAAAAGTGTCCAATTTAGTGCTCAAAAATAGGGTGTAGATGATTCCAGAATATTCATTGTGCTCTTCATAAAGCCCCACAGCTATTGGCTTTTGCAGAGGGACTATACTGGGTCTCAGTATAAATCAGAGACTTGGAACAGTCTAGCCAAGGCTGTCTGCAGTGTGGCTGACATTCCACGCATAAGAGAGCAATACAGGCACCATTATAATGACCTGAAAAGAAACAAGCAGGAACAGCTCAACTAGTGGCTGGATGAGGTTAGGACTGTTGACATCTCCCAGTTGTGTAAGTATATAGATAGAGATACTTTTAAATATATACAAAGCTGGAGATAGCCAAGGCTGTTATGCATAATGGTCTTCTCTTTTTCTCCGTTCTCTTTATTTTACAGCTGTGCAGGAGATTTCAGTGAACAGGGAGGTCCATACTGAACACTTAGAAAGACTGAGGGAAGCAAGGGGTATGTATGCAGCCCAGATTAACAATTATTTTGTTAAAGTATTGCTGTTCCCAGATTAACAATTATTTTGTTAAAAGTATTGCTGATCCACACATTAGTAGCAAATTAAGCATGCATATCTTAACTGTAAAATCAAGCATGCATGCTTCATCCTGTAGCTCAAGGTAATTGTAAGAGCAAACTGTAATAGTGTATTCAGATGTTGTGGATTCAAATCCCACAAGTAACAAATACATACTAAAATAATATAAAAATATTAATTTCATCAGAATTGGCATAAATGCCATGTTGCTAACTTAATCTGCATTATTTTTAAAAACATATGTGCAATATATGCATATTGCAAGGATTATTTAGAACAATTATCAGTCCTATTGTGGATTTAAAAAAATACAGTTAACATAAACATAAAAATATATTTGTATTGTAGCAATTATTGTATGTGACACCTGGTGGTTTTAATTATCTTTTTCATTTTTATTTATCCCCACCTTTATCTTGCTTTTTTATTTTATATGTGTGATTACACTGTTCTGATGTCATAATTTTCTGATAACCAACAAAATGATTTTCAGCACAGGGTGGTAGGCCAACTGCTGTATCTCAGCCTTCCATCTTTCCAATGTCTGCAGCATGAATGCCAAACGCATCTGGGATGAAACCCGGTAGCACTGTCTCTGCAGCCCATGCAGTACCTGGGCCCTCAATATCAGGTAGCATTACCCAAGCAGCTGATTCAGTGGTACCTTCTGGGATTATTGGTGGAGGTGAGGATTTTGCCATTACCAGAAGCTGGCAGGCATGGTGCATGAGGTCATAGAAGGGACAGTAATGACTGTTCTGAGAGTGAGGATTAGATTCTCACTGTCCTCATGCTTCATGGGCATGGACCTCTGATGTCCACTCCCTATTCACAATCATGGTGCCCCAGCCTTTTGTGTCCCTCACCATCCCTGGCTCATGTACCCTAATTACCACTTACCTGACTTTGACATACCTACATCCCTTACCCAACATTCCTCTCTTATTTAAAAAAAATGGGCTCCTGTCCAATAAAAAAATGTCCCAAACAAAGCTTTCCACTTTTCACGTGTCTTCTTGACACACTTGATTCAGTCCAATTGTTACCCATCTGTGTTGTGGTGACAGTCCAAATTCATCAAATTTTCTATCCATGTTCATATTACACTGTTGATGATGTGGATAGATGTTTTTTTACTAATTCCATCCTGCAAATTCCTATATCGCTTCCCCCTGCTTGCCCCCATTTCACAACTTTCCTACCTACCCCATTTTCACACCATTAATCTACTCAAAAAATAGAATCACATACCACACACATAGCAGAAACACCCCAATAAAGTCCTTCACTTTTTGTCCTCCGCATTTGCTCAAAGTTTGGCATCACACACCAATTCTGAGTGACACTGAATATCTCTTTGTGTCCTATGACATAGTACAGTTACCTCATCACAATGCTGCTTAAACTCACTTTGTTAAAGGAAAACATAGCTACATCAGATTAAAGGCAGTACTTCGAAACATTTACTTTAACATTTATTTAGACTGATGAATGTATAACAATCCAAATCCATATGTGTACTGTTGGCATAAATCAACTGACTAATGCCACTGCTTAGCGTGTTTGCACGACAGAAGTCAAACCAATACAAATATTATTTCTTCATTTAAGCAGAGACATGCATTTGCTCATCGCTTGCACAAATGGGGAAGGCAATAGCAACAGTCCATAATATTATAAAATTTATGACACATTTCCAATATAAACTACAATATGAACACCATGATATCTGTCAGCTAGTTCTACCATGACATACATGCATAAGTACTTCTCAGGTTGAAGTTGTATTCATTAAATCTGAATCCTGCATGTGCAAACACTTTACGAAACCACAAGAAAAATGAGTAGGAATCAATCGAAGACAGCTTAAAATTAACTAAAATGGTTTATTACTTCCAAATAAACGTGAGCGCTTTCGGCCGAACCAATGTCCAGCCTTCATCAGACAAACAGCGGAATGATGAACATCAAAACCTTATAACACTTTGCCAACGATTCCGCAAGCTAGTTTCTCAACAGTGCTCTATAGAAAGAGCTGATCGGCATCTATTATTATGTTTACTGTTCAGTTAGTCTTCATCACATTAAAATCCATGTAAAAACACAACCAAAGGAAAGGGACTTGCTGTGACTGAACACATATTTACTTAGATTCATGTGTGCCCTGCACCAGTGCACTTGAAAATGGATGTCAGTAATAGTTCCCAAATGTCAACTACACTACAAAAATAAATAGCACCACTACATTGTTACATCATCTAAAGCTTTATACTGACAATAGACATTCAGATTGTCTTATACATATTTTAATGTGGACATTAATTCATGAGAAATATGTACACACATACATCCACAGTTGCATACATGCTGATCACAAAATATGTGTGTGTGTGTGTGTGTGTGTGTGTGTGTGTGTGTGTGTGTGTGTGTGTGTGTGTGTGTGTTTGTCTGCATGTGTGTGTGTGTGTGTGTGTGTGTGTGTGTGTGTGTGTGTGTGTGTGTGTGTGTGTGTGTGTGTGTGCGTGTGTGCATGTGTGAGAGAGACTGAAGTGTGCAATGTACACAACATATTGAGAAACAGGTGCATATTCTTACTTCTGTAAAATGCATTCCTGGCAACTTATTGCATCTAGTTTGAGAAGCTGTCTTTTAAAGTATATCTGCACATTCAAACCAAAACAGAAAATGTAAAGTCCATACTTTGGGCATATTTGTCATAATGGGATGATATGTTACCAATATCATATAATGATGATACCATCATCTATAAAGACAACTATTACAAGGAAAAAACAAACTTCTGGGATGGAGCAAATATCAACTCCTGTGTTCTGCAGATGGGAACAAAATAGGTGGGGGCTAACTAGCCACAATAGCCAAGTTGTGTGTGTGTTTGTATGTATGCATAAGTGTGTATATGCATTGTCAGAACAGCATGAGTCTTAATTGTACTGTCAGCAAACAAGTGCTTTTTACAGTCATACATGCCTACACAGCCATTTCATACAGGCCTCCCACCATCTTCTCTCAAACATACAGTGATGATGTCATCCACTATAAAGTGCTCTGCAAGAGTGTAAAAGTCAAGTTTGTGCCTTGGTTCTTGTGTTAAATACTGTGTTCTGTAGTTTGTGTAACTAGTTAGGTAGGAGTTCTAATCTCACTGCAGTCAATTGGTGTGTGTGTGTGTGTGTGTGTGTGTGTGTGTGTGTGTGTGTGTGTGTGTGTGTGTGTGTGTGTGTGTGTGTGTGTGTGCATAGTCAGAAAAGCATTAGCCTGTATTCCAGTGTCAGCAATCCTGTCCAATGCAAAACAAAATGTTTACAGTCATACATGCCTATGCAGCCATTTCATAAAGGCCTCACAACATCTTTTCCCAAATATACAATGATGATGTCATCCACTATAAAGTGTTCTGCAACAGTGTAAAAGTCAGACTTGTGCAGTGATGCTTGCATTAAGTACTGTGTTCTCTAGCTTGTGTAACTAGTTAGGTAGAGGTTCAAATCTACCATCAGTCAACTTATGTGTAGTTAGAGGGTCTATATTAAATCAGCAAATGCTCAAAATAGCTAACGCTGATTTATTGACCCTTTAAGAGCAAAATCTGACAATCCTGAAGACAGTGAACATCGATTTTTTTCCCAGGGAAAAAAATTGTTTGGCCGTTTTCATGACTTTGTCATTTCCTCCACTATGGTGTGATCTTGGAGTGGTTTATTTAAGTAGGGGAGTGAGGGGTCTTGCCCCCACATCGGCAGGTGTGGGGGCAAAGCCCCCAGTTTATTTTGTGTTTTGAACTTTTTTTTGTTTTCTGTCTTCGAGATTGTCAGGTTTTTGCTATTTATGGGTCGATAAATCATCATCCCCTATTTTAAGTATTCGCTGATTTAATATAGACCCTAGTCAAAAGGGCATGAGTCTGTATCCTAACCATGCTTTTTACAGTCATACATGCCTACACAGTCATTTCATACAGTCCTCCCGACATCGAAGTGTTGTCTGCCAGTACAAAAGCCAGACTTGTGCTGTAATGCTTGTGTTAAGTACTGTATTCTGTAGATAGTTATGTAGGGGCTCTAGCTTCACTACGGTGAACTTGTGTGTGTAGGTGTGTGTTTGTGTTCAGTTAGTTTACATTCTGGAAACCATTTTAGAACAGCATGTGAGACACTCCTACCATCTTCCTCCCACCAGGCACTGCTGATGCCATCAGTTATAAAGTGCTGTCTGACACTATGAAAACCAGACTTGGGCTATGACACTTGTGTTAAATACAGGGTTCTGTAGATGGACAGGTAAGAGTTCTAATCTCACTACAGTCAACTGGCATTTGTGTGTCCATTTAATCATAAGTCCGGTGACAATTTTAGAATAGCATGTGAGTTCACAGCTATGTCATACACTCCTCCAAATATCTTGTTAACATACGCTGATAATGTCATCTTCTGACACTATACAAGTCAACTTGTGCTGTGGCACTAATGTTAATTACTATATTCTCCAGCTTCTATAACTAGATAGTGATTCTCACTTGACAGTGGACAATTTGTGTGTTCATTCAAATAAAATTTTTGAGCCAATTCTACACCAAGATGTGACTCCACATCCATGTCAGACACCGTAACAGTGCTAAAGTCAGACATATGTGGTTGTGGTAGTCTTACATTGTATGGAATCCAGCTTGTATACCTACAAAGGATTCATGTTCAAATCAGACTGCTATGTGTGTGTGTGGTTGGTGTTACACTGTGGTCATTGTATGATCTTTTGAATCTCTTTTTATTTAACTTACTACTTAGAAGAACCTTTAACATAACTCCATGAATACAACATCCCCTTTCCCTCTGGCCACATAGCATCCTTCCTGCAGAGGACTGGAGGATGTCCTTATCTCAAAGATACATACATCATAAAGCAGAGTCCTTCCATGAGCTTCTGCAAGCCATCTCCAGACCACTGGATGTGTGATTGCTAATTATGTCATGGGGTGATGCATATGTCACATATGGACAGATGCAGTATACAGTGCAATGAAATACACACATACACACATAGACTTACGATCTTCCATCATACAAATATAAGAGCAATTTTGGTTTAAATGGTATGACAATGGCTAGGATTTTATATAATGTTGGCCATTAGCCTAGTACTGCCCTATGACCCTATGAACATTTCACTTGTCAATGTCGTTGTCATCCACATGTGCTATGTTGAGGTGTGAATGTACAGTAGCTCTACAAGGGGGTATTACAAATTGTGTTGTGAGGAAAGGTATTGATGGCCATTTGATTACATGTTCCTTCCATAACAGCTGTAGTTATATGCCTCCTGAGAAGTGTTGACATGGGATGATGTTATGTATATTGTTGGCTTAGTAAGACATGTGTTCTTGTAGTGGAACAGTTCAACATTCTATGCAGTTCTCATTCAACCATCACAGTGACACTTGCAATATGCACATGCATGCACATTTATGACATACATCAGTATGACATCATACTGATTACATGGGCAAATAAGTCTTGTTTCATCCAGAAGTTATAATGCTGTGATATACACAAACATATCGCAACTTTTGATTCAGTTGCAACCTTGTGGAATTCATTTTATGCAGAATGGTGTTACTATTCCCAAGGATTATTATGGTGGTCCCGGCAGCATTGTGTGACTGTCAGCATTTGTGTCAGTAATTGTTCTGAATAAGCCACAATCACCTCATTTGTAATGCATCCATATATGGGATCAGGCAGCTCATACACAACTTTCCAATGAAAAACATATAGGCATACGATCTGAAATTGATATAATTATGTGACAGATACAGTTGTATGACTCTGTGTGAACAGTACCACTGTGTGGCATGTGATGCACACCCCAGTTGTATTTGGAGGTATTGTCACAAATCATTTCTTAAATAAGTAAGAGATATTGAGGGGAATACACAACTAAGTGCAGAGCTGTTTTTGGATGCTACAACCCATACTCAACTAGCGAAGATAGACAATCTGCTAGGTGACAGTTTGGATCAAACTTCACCCCCTTGTCCCCACTGGCCACCAGCCAAAGCATACATGCAAACATTACTCAGCTTAGTTTTTCAGGAGAGCAGCTCATCTGTGCACTCTCTAAGGCTAAAAATATGAAATCAATGGGCCATGACAACATCCTTGCTTGCATATTCAATAACTTAAAACCTGACCTATCCGACACAGTTGGATCTCTATTAAAGCACAGCATCCAAACAGCATATGCTCTGACAGAAGGGTGTACAGCAACAGTCATTCATCTGAAGAAGGGGGGACCATCACCTAATCCAGGAAATTATAGACTCATAATCTTGACTCTCCTTATTTGTGAGGCAGAACAAAGAATCATCATGGAGCTTATCAGAAAGAACACAGATAATCTCCTGACTGTGTACTCAACCCGTTTTTCATTACACAGCATCCAAACAGCATATGCTCTGTTAGAAGGGTGTACAGCAACAGTCATCCATCTGAACAAGGGGGGACCATCACCTGATCCAGGAAATTATAGACTCATAATCCTGACTCTCCTTATCTGTGAGGCAGAACAAAGAATCATCATGGAGCTTATCAGAAAGAACACAGATAATCTCCTGACTGTGTACTCAACCCATTTTTTATTCATTAAGGCTACATCAAATCTGTTAAATGTAATTTACTTCTTCAAAAAGTCACCAAGAACATGCATGAAGAAAAGACTGTTATATCACATAACATGATGTGGCCAAGGCATTTGACACAAATCCACACTCAGGTATTAGAGATAAACCGTACCAAGTGGGCATAAACACCTACATCACCAAGTGGGTAGAGAAATGGATCACTGAGAAAGCACATAATGTCGAAGTGTGTGAATACATCTCTAGCAAGCTTTAAGTGACTAGGGTGGTACTTCAGGGTTCTCTACTAGGCCCTTTCCTGTTCAGTATTTAATTCTCAGAAGTCAAGACAAACTTAGGCAGCCTTTGTCTAACCAGCTTTTTGGACAACTGCATATTGTGGACAATCATTGAATGTAAGAATGCTTTTGATATATTGCAGAAAGTATTAACACACACAAATAATTGTTGCCAGAGCCATGAAGACACACTAAATGAACAAAAAGCATAATTATTCCCTTTTTGAAAGTAAATATACAAGGTAATTATAAAATTTGATCTGGGACACTCCTCTGAGTCCCATCTCTTTAGCTCATTCTACCTAATACAGAGATCATTTGGGAAGGCCAAACCCTTTAGTCAATTAACCTTGAATTATCTTCTCTTCCTGCTCTCTTTCTTTTTACTTAAAAAAGACACATTATTCAGCTACTTATATTTTTCTAATCTGTGTTTCTTCCAACTACTCTGTTACTTCATCTTGCTTTGCTTTTTCCTGCTACTTGCTGCCTGTTTTCTAATGTGTTCAACTGTATCTTTTCTGTTGCGTTTATTACTGCTTGTTTATAGCCTGTCTAAATTGTTAAGTGTTATTCTTAAGTGTTATTGTAAGCTCCTAGTTTTGGTTTAAGCACTTGGGCTTTAGGTCCACCCCTTAGCCTCACTGGCCTTTCTCCCTACCCGACAGGACAAAATCATCATCTGCAAGGAAAAGTAAACCTGCCTGATGGACATCTGCAATAAATAAACTCTATAGCAAAATGAAAAAAGTGCTGTCCAAGACCAGGAAGGAGCAGGTGCCCAACTGGAAGCAATCTCTCCTTAGCCTGAACAAGCAAATTAGAGCACTAGTGAAATCCTCCAAAGCAAACTGTGAGTCCAAATTGGCCACATCTACTAGAGATAATCATAAGGCCTTGTTCACATATGTCCGCAACCTCAAAGGAAGCACCCAGATCTGTTCAGAACTGGTGGTCAAGGACACCACATACACAAATGCCTTAGATATAGCAAACTTGCTAGCTGACAGATTTAGTGAAAACTTTACCTGTCTGTCCTCCCATCAGTAAATAAGGACATCCCCAGTACCTGCCCCTTCCCCTAATGTCTAGGGAACAGGTCATCACTGTTCCCTCAAAGGCAAAAAATATAACCTCCATGGGACCCGATAACATCCCAGGCTGCATCCTATGTGAACTCAGGCAGGAACTTGCAGCACCATTAGGCACCCTATTCAACCAAAGCCTGAGTACTGGCTTCATCCCAGCTGAGTGGAGGATGCCACTGTCATCCCTTTACACAAAGGTGGAACATCCACCAGTCCAGAAAATTATACACCCATCAGCCTAACTAGCCTGATCTGCAAGGCCCTGGAATGGATTATCATGGACCTCATTAAGAAGGACATTGGCAACCTCCAAACATTTGATCCCACACAGTTTGGCTTCATCAAGGGAAGGTCATGTCTGCTAAATTTAGTCGACTTCTTTGAGACAGTCGTCAAAGCCATGGACGAGGGGAAGACTGTGCACACTGCCTACCTTGATCCGGCCAAAGCCTTTGACAGTATTCCCCACTCGGGCATAATAGATAAACTCTCTCAACTAGGCATCAATCCATATGTTACCAGATGGGTAGCAAACTGGCTCACTGATAGAACCCATGTGGTCAAAATAGGGAAGCCACCTCAAGCAGTAGACCCGTAACAAGCTGCATACCCCTGGGTTCGGTCTTGGGGCTTCTGTTATTTGGAATATACGTTTTTGAGATGCAGGCCAAAACCAGTGGGCTATGGCTGACCAATCATGCAGATGACTGCAAGCTGGATGCTGTCATCAATTTCCCTAGTGATGTGGATAGCCCCCAAGAGGGTCTCACTCAGACAAATGACTGGTGCCAGAAACATGGCCTCAAGCTGAATACCAAAAAATGCATTATCATCTCCTTTGGGGAGAGTGATGTCCCCACAAATTATCACATCAATAATAATGTCCTAAGCATTCAATCACTTGTGAGAGATTTGGGCACCTAGGTTGATAGCAACCTGACTTTTGACCACCATGTTGCTTCCATGGTACAGAAAGCTTTCTGCATAGCCCACCTCATAAGTAAGGGTATCTCATACAGGAACAAGGAGGTATTAACTTCCCTGTATTCTTCCCTTATAAGGCCCATTATTGAGTACAGCACACCTTTCAACATGTACCTCGCAAAGCACATACAGCAGCTGGAGAGACCATAGAGGTTCATCACCAGGAGAATCCAAGGCCTCAAACATCTACCATACACAGATATGCTAAAAGGCTTATCCCTCTACTCAGTTTCATAAAGACTCCTCAGAGGTGACCTCTGTTTGACATACAAGGTGATCATGGACCCCACCTTGATGGGACAGCTGCATATCTGCAAGTCAAGCTCCACTCGAGTAACCCACATGTCTGGCCTCAACCTGGTCTGTGACATCAACAGGACTTGTTGGTGGGACAGATTTGTGTCCCAGAGACTTCTCATCTATGGAATAGACTCCCTCTCCACATCAAGCAGAATACCTCTTTATCCCTTTTTAAGCACACCCTGGATAACTGGATGGGAAACAGAAAATATGCCCTTGGGATTCCACCCATGTCCCTGCTGGACAGGGGCACTGGGTGCTGATTTATCTAAACATGGGCTAAACTCTTGGCTAGGCTTATAAGGGCCTAAGGACCAATAACCTAGTAACCTCCTATGATCATATGATCCTATAGACAGCACACCCCATGATCAGACCAAGTGGTATGTGACCTGGGTACTTAGGTAGATAGTAAGCAGAACTTCCACCAGCTTGTGACCATAGTGGTGACATGTCCCTTATATGTAGCTCAAGTCCTAAGTATGGGAAAGCCATCTGCATCAAAGGACATTATAGTTCCTTTGTTCTCATCCCTTGTCACATCAAAAATTGAGCACAATGTATCCTTTTGTATGTACCTCACCATACATCTGCAACAGCTGAAGCAACCCCTGAGTTATCACACAAAGAAGTACATAGTATAAACAAGTATGCAGAGACATTGAAAGCCCTATCACTGTATTATATTTCCTACAAACTATTAAGGATCTATCTGTATCTGGTCTATAGGGCAATCTTCAATCTGGCCATGATGAAAATGTTACACTTTGCTAAATCAAACTGCACGAGGGTCAATTGTTCCAAGGATATTAACTGGCCTTGGACATAATAATTCATGTTGTAGAGATAGACACATCTCTCAGACACTAACCCTTCTCTGGAACAAGCTTCCTAGTCATGTAAAACAAAGGCATTGACTGACCCTCTTCAAGTGCACCTTAGCTCAATGGATAGCTAACCATGATTGTACTCCTGTTGTTGCAGCCATGTCCCTCATGAATAGAGGCAGTTGGTATTATATAAAATAGCATATGCTCATGCCTGTGTGAACATCATTCACATAGCTATTTAAAATTGTGAAACCAATGTAAAACATGACTACGATCTTATGGGATCTTGTGACTTTAGCCTTGCACTCTACTATGCACCTATAAACCCATGATGTACAATTGTATTATATTCACATTTTTCAAAATATCTCAGCAACCAAGTAACACAAACAGAACTCCTTAGCATCATACAAAAGCTCTCAGTTCAGTGAATAATATGCTGCTGATAGTATGTGGGTAACTTGAGTGGTTGCTGAGATATTGTAAGTTGTTTACAATATGTTACAAACATAATAGTTACTCCCCAGGAATTCATAAAATCTGTGTAGGCATAGTGTAGATCCTACATGGAAAGTACCATGGCTGTGTATGCAGTTCCCCCTTGGTAGTGCACCATGCATATTAATGAAGGTGCATTACTGAGGAAGAGCTGTGTAACATGGTTACTGAATCAGTGTAGATAGTGCATTACTGTGTCCTGAGATGAGTAACACACCCCCTGCAGCGTCAAAGTGCAGTAAATCAATGTATGGATATGTATTCATTTTTTTTAAATCTTTGAGTGAGCGATGGACAGCAATGAACATGTGCCAGACATCTAAAAATAGAAACCGGATACATTTAAATATGAATGCAAAGGTCAAGTTTAAGCATGGGTGAGTGGGTTTGTGCAATGCAGTCTAGTGCTCAGCAGTGCTTCAACCTAGATGAGAGATATATGTAAAAGTATAGCAGCATTCTACACATCCATGTAACCAAATGGTTAGAGTGACAGCCTTCTGTGCGGTAGGTGCAGGGTTTGAGTACACAGAAGGGTTATTAAGCATTTATTTTCCAGTTACAGATTATGCCAATTATTTTTAAATTCTGATGTGTTGTGCTCAGCTAAACTCTGTTAAGCCCTGGGAAACCATGCCAAGCACCATTTAAACAAGATCTGTTTTAGCACCACTTGGCACCATGCAGCTCTGTTTAGCTGGTTTATGCACTGCTAAGTGGTGCAAGCACTGCTAAGCATTGTCAGTTTAAGCACTGTTGAGCTAAGGTCAGCTGGTTTGCATAGTGCTAATTGGTGGGTTGCATTTTTAAAAAATACCCAGTGGCATTAACATGAAAGAAAACAGGAGATATTAAGTGCAACAGATAGGAGTATTGCAGAATCCATTGGAGTTTAACCTGTGAGGATACCATGGCAGTTGTTGGAGAGGGTACATGCTTTCGAGCACAAAGGAGGAACATTGAGAAGTCCAGGGTAATGGTCAGACTCCTAGTTGAAAACCATGCAGACCGGCTCATGCAGGGTGGTTACCAGGGCTTGGCATACAAAGCAGAGGCCTGGGACCGGCTGACAAGGGACCTCTCCAGTACAACTAGGATCCCCTGCACAGGTAAGCAGTGTTGTCACCACCATGATGATCTCAAAAAAAGTAAGGACGGCTGTCTTAGACACCTGGGTTCAAGAATTCCAGGTTGGCAGTTTTCCACATGTGTGTAAATATGTTTACCTGTTTTTCACCAATATTTATCCTTGAATGTCTGCTAAACTGGTACACATAATGGTGTGCTTCTCTCAGCTGCAGGGGTGAGAGCTCACAATGTCGAGGTGCACGCAGGGCACCTGGCCAGGTTGCACAGTGAGTGTGGTGAGTACAGATGTATCTTCCAATCTATAGTCATATAAGCAAGAAAGAGTAAACCATTAACTGCCATTATGTATATAAACACTGTTGATTGTATTGTAATGAATGTGGTCATAGACCTGGACTGCAATAAGTGACTACTGCCACATGTACTACAATAAGCAGGAAAGAGTAAAGCATTACCCTTGATTACTAAAATCAAATAAAGTTTCTATCACAATAACTGTGGAAGTACAGCTGTAACACCTGCATTACATTAACTGTTGGTCAATAAAACTTCGAAAGTATACCATTAAATGCATGAAGGCATCTGTAATGAACTGTTGTGCAATACTAATGGAATGAGAGCTGATATTTCAACCCAGTAACAATATATTGTGTATGCATGCAGTTTATTCAGTAATGTATAGGTGACCTAGTCTCTCTGCCATGATTGCATTTCATGCAGCTGTGTCCAACTGTCACTGCACTGTATTATAACACTGTACTATTAGTACCAGGTCATATTTTGTTTCCAGGTTAGCTCTAGGACAAAGTCAGTCAGCTCTCAGCAATGACTTGGTAGCTCAGTTTGTTGAATGCTGTGTATGAAGTACATTTTGTTAGAAACAGACCAGGGTTCGAATCCAGTTCCATGTACTAATAACTATTACTGAATTACATATGTTATGATGATATACATTCTCTTTACAGGGACTACTGGAAAATGGGTAAGGTAGCTCATATTTTGTGTAAATACTTGTTTATTATTCAGCTGACACAGACTGTTGAAATCATTCTCGTGAATGTGCTATTTATCCACACAATAAAGGCAACAGGTTCAATAATAACAAACTACAATAAGATAAAAGAAGTAAAATATGTAATGAAGGTATGGCCATATTCCTGGAGTGTCTTGTAAAGGTTGATGCAATCAATTACTGTATGTGATGCATATGTCCCCTGCAGTTAGTGATATTAGGTGCAATCACCATGCCTGCCAAGCATGGCACAATAGTTGTGTACTCTCTGTACTGTACACATGCATGCCTCTCAAGTGTCACGCTGTCATGGAATGGAATTGCTGTTGTGTAATCCCTCTGTCACAGATGTATCATCGACATGATTCATATGTTAATATTAAATTACTAGTACATTAGCCCACAGTACTCCTTGGTAGTTATATAAATCCACTTGATGTGCAAGTGGTCTTTGTAGTTGTGTACCTCCATGTGATACTGCTTGGCCCATAGTGTCCCATGCAGATAGCTTGAGCGGTATATATGTGCTACAGCAGCTATAGGGCACATTTACAGATAAAGAAATGACAGACCTGTAAAGTAGATGGCATTAGTGTTGTCAACTATATAGCCCATGATGGTATTAATGGACTGTATGTCTTTCTCTTCCCACCCCTTATCATCACATATTTATTATTGCTATATATTGGTTATGGTTTATTATTAACATATGTTGCTCCAGAAACTGTATTTTGTGCATGTGTTTTATTGACATTATGTATTACTATGGTTGCATATTAACATATCTTGTTGGATTACCTATTCTGTTGGCCTTATGCCATAACTATTACTGGCATGCTGTTAATATACTGACTGTTCTGTTATCTATTGTGTTTCACATAATATGCATTTAACTGTAATGGAGTTATGTACAATGTTCTGGCATGATGTTATTACCAACATTGGTTTTGTTCATAACTCACCTATGTTTATTGTTCTATCTCCATACCCAGAGCACGTTTGGGTAGGACTGTTCCTGGTGATCTGCCTATCTTATCTCAGCCAGCTGTGGCACCGGGTAACAGCTTATCTGGAACCCAAGACAGTGGTGCTCCCTCTGCTGGCCCTGCACCATCTTTGGGTGGAAACGCCTCAGGGGACAGGGCCCATCCACCCCTGGGAGCAGGGGCAATGGAGGGTTGTCACTCAGGATCAACTACTGGCCATGGTGAGCAGGACTGTCCACAGGTGTTATGAATAATGCCTGTGCCAGGTTGAGGGCAGACTCGACAACCTGGTGGGGCCTGAGGATCCTGGCACCCAGCCTCCAGGACAGCCACCTTTGGGGCAGTGAGGGAGCAGTGTTGACTGCCCATTGGTGGGGATCTCAGTCATGTTGCTGCCACCTGGAAGCACATGTACCTCTGATTTCACAACACCTTCCCCATCTAAGTTGTTTACCCCCTCATGTGTCACACTGCCTCTGTATGCTGTCTTGTTTGTCTGAAAATGCAACCTCTCCTACCCAACTTACCTCCCCACACTTACTTATATCCCTTCCCCAACATTCCACTCTCCCTTAAAAAACAAAGCAAAAGGGCACCTATCCCACAAAACATATTACCCCATACATAGCTGTCCATTTTGCACATGTCCACTGGACACAACTAATTATTATATTACTTAATCAACACATTTATATTGCCCTCATCCCTCTCTATGGGGTGTAAGGCTCCAAATTTAAAATTCTGTAAAACCTGCTCAGTTGTTGCTGTACAAGAAATGGAAACTACTGTTCTTTCCTACACAACCCTACCTGCCTTTCAGTATGTTTTCCCACCTGTTTGCTCCCATTTCACTACTTTCCAATCACCCCCTTTTTCCATGTTTAGCACAAGTTTAAGCAGAGTGCTGCACAAACCCACTTACATTGCTTAAAAGTGCCTTAATCATCTTATGTATTTCTCACAGTGCTAGGCGCATCTCTCCCCTACCACGTTTTGAACACAGGCCCCTGTCTACTACAGCATAGTACATTAGCCAACTAGGCTACTCAGCTCTGAATGAAAACAGGTGTTTCCAGCAACATATACTGATTGCCACTGACACACTGCAAGTACCTACAATGGAAAAAATGGGAGTGTACTTGCGACTGTGATGCAGACACTACACCAGTGCATAGCCAAATAATGGATGTACATGAGGCCTGGGTAGCAGGTATATCTGTCAACTTTATAGACTGCTGCAGAATGTCCACAATTATGCCCCCTAGTTTTGTCATGGTTTTCACAAAAACATATGTGTCTGGTAAAATACTGGCATGTCATTACTGATTGAGGTTAGAAAATCATGACAGACATTTGAGTGTCACACTTCATACCCTTCACAAAACACATGTTAATGCAAATCCTGATATTAAAGTCTGCAAATCCATATGGAACCTACTCTTACTTAAGAAGAAAATGATTTCTAATTCATAGAAAGTTATTATTTCTATCTGAACCCAAAATGATCAAATGTTTTCAAACTACTGAAAAGACCAAGATCCCTCCATTACCTCTAACCAAATCTCCCAAGCTATTCAACTCTCCTTGAAACTTAATCCCTTAAAAAACCTAACTATACCCAACTTATGATTTTAAACAATGCATACCTCACCCCTGCCATACTTTCTAAAATGTATCCTTTCTCCTCTCCCCTCTGTCCCCATTGTACCAATCACAGTGCTGACCTGCTCTATATTTTCTGAAGCTGCAAATGCTCTTATAGACTTTGTCCTGGAAATTTGCAATATTACATATCCCCTCTACAAGATTATCCAAACTTCAGACTCGTATTTTAATAACACTCTTTTCCCTTGTCAAACTTTATATCACCCTTAACTGGAAGGATAGATTTCTACTCACTTGGGATGGATTTAAACAACTTGCTACCAAACACTTACTTGCCCACAAATACCTGAAATATACTCAGACACGTAGTACTCACTTTACTGAATATTAAAACAAAGAGTTAGAAGATAACACTGAAAAACCAATCAGAAAAAACTAAATAAAAACTCCAGCCAAGTTAGAGCTTCCAATGAGTGACTTCCTAAACCTTCTGTAACAGAAGAACATGGGTTTTATACAAATGACCCCTATGAACATCAGGTGCGACTTTTACATTTAAAATCATTTTAATGGACAATTTCATGCAAATAAAGACAACCCCCACTAACTATGAACATGTATATTTTAGCCTTGCTATAATCTACCTAGCATAGCATAAACAGAATAATAGACAAAGAATAAGAAACACAGGGTTGTTATACCCAGCTGATGTCCATTATCATTAGGGTAACTGCACAATATCCCAAATAGCAAATTAAAACAAAGAGTTAGAAGGTAATACTGAAAAGCCAATCAGAAAAAACTAAATGAAAACTCCAGCCAAGCTAGAACTTCCAATGAGTGACCTCCAAACCTCCTGTAACAGAGGCACATGGGATATATGCAAATGACCCTTTGTTCATAAGGGTCATTGCTATGCTGATGAGGTCATAACAAGGCCGAAATATGCATATCCATAGCTAGTGGGGTTTGGCTTTATTTGCCGGAAATGGTCCATTAAAACGACTTTAAATGTAAAAGTCATGGGCAATCAGAATTGCCATATAGCTGAAACACCTGATGTTCATAAGGGTCATTTGCATATATCCCATGTGCCTCTGTTACAGGAGGTTTGGGAGGTCACTCATTGGAAGTTCTAGCTTGGCTGGAGTTTTCATTTAGCTTTTTCTGATTGTTTTTTCAGTGTTACCTTCTAACTCTTTGTTTTAATTTGTTATTTGGGATATTGCACAGTTACCCTAATGATAATGGACATCAGCTGGGTATAACAACCCTGTGTTTCGTATGCTTAGTTTGATGCTCTGCTTTTACTATGCTGATGAGGTCATAACAATGCTTAAAGTAACCATATCTAGTGTGGTTTGTTTTTATTGGCCTGCAATTATTAAATGTAAAAGTCATGGGCAATCAGAATCACCATGTAGCTGAAACACTTGATGTTTGTAAGGGTTATTTGCATATGTTCTATGTGCCTTTGTTGCCGGAGGTTTGGGAGGTTGCTCATTGTAAGTTCTAACTTTGCTGAATATTGAGAAACTTTATTTGATATCCTTCTAGCTTAATTTCTGTTAGCTTGTCTATTTTTTAGACATAAGGCATATCTGTAAATAGTTATTTGTTGTATATAAGTCTATATTACTTTCATTGTTTTGGTTGTGCATTGTCTATTACCATTTTGTATTGCATTACTAAAAATTGTTAATAAAAAGATTAAAAAAATAGAGGTTCCATTTTCGCATGCATCTTTCCAGGCATATTGCACAACTGAAAAACTACAATGCTTCCTCAACAAGAAAATCTTGGGTATGAATGATTTCTTCAGTCTACACAGAGCATCTGAAAACCCTGTCACTTTACTCCATCTCCTACAAACTTCTACATAGTGATCTGTGTTTAACTTACAGGACTGTAAATGACCCTGCCATGAATGACTTTTTACATGTTCATAAAGCAGGTAGCATCACCAATACATGTTCTTGGGAATCTAAATATATACTGTATTATAAGAAGAACCTGCTTGTGGAATAAATACCTCTCCAAAGGATCTCCTGCTCAGAGATGTAGCCATGGTAGGACAAATGCTGCAGTCAACATGGTGAAAAGTGTTAGGAGACATGATAGGCAGATGCTGATCAGCCTTCAGTGCATTACTAGCATTCAAAAATGAATACAGGTATTGCGTTTGCAGTCAGAACAAAAATGCTTTAGATCTCCATGTTTGGCATAACTGTAGCAGATGTAGCAGTAGCAAGCATTTTGCTACAGTTTAAAAAGAAAGAAGAGCTCTTTTTTGTTTATTCATGTCTGAGGAAAGGACATTTTTTTCTTCTCAATTTAAAGTTGAGGGGGTGCCAGATCAAGGGGGTGGTGCCACTGGGTACCAAAATAACTTTCTACATCTCTGCCATTGCTTACATAACAGCCTCTTTCTACATATCAAATAAAGTATCTCACTAACTTTCTTTAAATTCATCCTGGATGAGTGGCTAGGAATCCATAATTCTACCCTTGGTCTAGCTTTTCAAAAGTTTATAGATAGAGGGAGCAAACTGTGGGATTGTAGTGAGTGGTCGTATAGCCTGGTATACACTCATAAACATAATAAAAAAAGAACTTCATTGTTGGGTTAAAGGTTAAAACAGCTTGGAGGAGACCTGTATTAATCTCAGATGAAAATAGGATTAAGAATACTAGACATCATAAAATTAGAAAAAAGGAACTTTTATTGGCAAGACTAAAAGAGAAGAATTTCAAAACTAAACTAAGATTGATTAATTAGAAATACAGGAGCTAAGGTTGAAAGTGGAAATAGAATATCTGGCTTTCATGTGAAAACCAGCCACTTAGTTAAGATGGCTTATGGTAATTTAATGGAGAAAGCAATCCAAATTATATACTTTGTCATTTTTAAGCTAGTAGACAGAGGTGGGAATTCACAAAGGTACCACAACATGAACACCTTTTTTGTACATGTCGCACTAGCCTTTTTATATTCAGAAATGGTCCTGACATGTTGCTGCAAGGTGATCTAGCATGAAGAAGTGCAGCACTGAAAAAGTCTGGCTCTGTGGCCATGTTGAATGCTAACAAAGCAGTCTGGGAAAGAAGCATATGTTAATTAGCCACATGTTGTCTTCCCTGTAACTGCATTCAGGAATTCAGCTATATGCCAAACAATTCAAGGCATTGCTCAGCCATGTAGAGCAGCATGGCTGACCCCATCACATTGCAGTAGTGAACATGGTCAAAAGGCCATATTCGGCTACTAAACACAAACATAGTATGGGAATTGGGGGGGGGGGGGCACTAGCCACCAGGAACTCTACAATTGTGCCATAACAGCATAACAGCATTTGCAGCAGTATTGGAATGGGGGGTGGGGTGTGGAGGGGAAACACTAGCCACCAGGCATACAACACACCTCCCATAAAGGCACTAATAATATTATGGAAATCTGGGGATGGGTGCTAGGTAACATGGAGTACTCTGAATCCTGGTGTCCTAACTGTACTTCAACTAATACAGAAATCTGGTGGTGAGGGGAATTACTACATAGGGGAGGACAGACTATTCAGGCACAGGTATGGGGTTTGTGTTGTGTGTTTGTGTACGTGTGTGTGTGCATGTGTGTGTGTGTGTGTGTGTGTGTGTGTGTGTGTGTGTGTGTGTGTGTGTGTGTGTGTGTGTGTGTGTTTGTTTGAAAGTGTACTTGCGTGTGGGGGAGAATGACTGTGGGATGCCAATGCCTACATGAGCAATTGTTAACTACCGTGACATGCCGCTCAGCAATGCTCTGCATGTCATGGTAGTAACTGCAATTCAGCGATATGCAAACAAGCCAAAAATGGTTAACATGTCTCGAAATCACAAAATACCATGTAGTGGGAGCAGAACCTTTTTAGCACAAGCCATATGACTTGGTCTAGACCCTTTCATGAAATTTAATTTCTTTTTTTTTTTTACATAGACACTGGCAATTGAAAATCAAATAATGGAGGTATGACCATTAGAGGGAAGATCTTCAGGGGAATGAGGCAAAGATACTCACTTTCCCATGGCCTCACTAATTTTAGCTATGGAAGAACTAACAAATAAAGTCAGGCAAATGCTTTATCACTTAAAAAGAGAGGGAAAGGAAGCGGGGTGTTTTATGCTGTTTGCAGGTGACTGGCATTTAGTGGAAGAAATACAGATACTATTGTTCAGCAAGTTTTATTAGTTATAAGGAATATGAAAAAGTTTCAGACTTGTAATGAAAATGAATCAAAAACAGTGGTAGTATACTTGAAGAGGTGTATAGACCAACCCCCGGATTCATGAAGCTCGGCGCAAGGCCGGTGTAAGGCCTGTGCCAGCCGTGCGGCATATAAATGGTGTAGTAGCGCCATATGCATATTAATGAAGGTGCGCTGCTACCACATCCACGTGCATAGGACATGTGCGCGAGTGCATGGGGCGTTACTAAGCTGCGTCCGGAGGCATGTCAATGTCGGCTGGCGATGAGCAACCTAAACTGCTGAATATTATAGCCTGCCTGCAATAGTAATCGCACCTATCAGTGTCCGTGGATAATGAAATGTATGCAAAGCATGCAAGACAGTTCCCGGCCACACAAAATGGAGAACCAAACAGAAATGCACGCAACACAATATGAGTTTCCATCCATGGAACAAATGACATTTAAAATCATGTGTCCGTAATGTACTGCACTGTCAGAAGTTATACCCAGTGGAAGTGAAGCGCATCATGTCAGCGCGCCGCCAATACACACGTCTAGCCCCATGGGTATGGTCACCAGCAGTCCCATAGTGGTAGTGATAGTACACAGCAGGGCAGTTGTGGCTATATAACAACCGTAAAGAAACCTGACAGTCCATATTGTATACCAAACGCACACAAACATATGTATATTAAAATGTGCTATACACATGAACAGGAACGTAACCGTCACATACACATAGGATGCTATATGCGGAACCGGGATATCCAAAAGTAGAACCCATGCATGCAAATGCAATACAACAACCCCTGTATAGCACATAACCCGCACCCATGTCCGAATGTCCACCAAATCCAGCTACCAGCCTTGCGCATCCGTACACCTACACATAGCGGGTATTCCCCATATGCAGTAGGAAGTATCATCCTAGGCAGTGTCCGGATTGCAAATATGTATCCCACGTTTGTAAACATCCCATCACAGGTACGTAAATCCAAATGCCCGTGCGTTAATGTTACGGCAAAATGTGTGTACATCCCGAGTGGGATAAGTAACCTGTTGAAACCTCAGAGTTGTTTACACTCCACGGTGTCCATTACTGTACACATCTGGACAAAACATGTATGTGTAGTCATGGTACTGTTCAGTTTCTACACAGACATGCAATTCATACTACGCAGGATGGAACAGCTGTCCACCATGCAGGTCACCCCACTAGGGTTGCCACCTGTTCAGATGGCCAAGGTGGGACATCCCTTGTAGAAATGTGAAAATTTGCAGGATAAAACATACCCCCGGCCTGTGCAAAGTACAGAATTACATGTGTATGCCAAGATAAAAGCTAATGCCATAGCATTTGAATAGCTTATGCTATTTCAAATAATAGTTATGTGTACCAGATACAAAATACCTGTATCATGCAACTAGTACAGAAATTAAGAAATATATTATTGTCTTAAAATCACAGGACATTTGCCATGTCTTAGGTGTCGTCGCAGGACACAACTGTCCAAAGTGGGACCTCCCCTTGCAAAGAGGAACAAGTGGTAACCCTACTCCCCACTGAATTATCGACAGTATATATTCAACTCAATCACATACCGACACCACCTCTCAACCTATTACAGCAACAAAACCTGGACAAAGCCTAAAAGGATGGGTGGACAAATAGGGACAGATGTAATTACTGATCTCACAAGCTTCGAAAGTTCACGGAATAATAGTATGTACATAAGCAGGAAATGTTGTGAAGGATGTGGGGTAGTCCCCAGTATTACAGAGGTCCGTACATATATACTGTAACAAGCCGTCACATATGTTGACTGTACTACTGCATACCCGTAGTTAATTCATAGTTAAGTCATGTGAAAAATAATAACCCTTGTAAGAATGAATACAGGAAATAGTCAAATGTGAATGGGAACACCACTCACCATGGATTATGTATCATAACCGCCCCCACCCATATTATGTATTGCCAACATCATAAGCTGCTGACAGGTGCCAAAACACCTGTGTCTGTAAACACAGATTAAATGTTTAAAATGGACAAACCCTGTCCATGTGCTTTGTCTGACATTTGAACACGGTCAGGGCAGTTCCGTTCACCAGGCGGACAAGCCTAAACCCAGATCACCACATGAACACCCTGACAATTAAAGACCTGTATGTGTCAGGACTATAAACCTTTGGGTTCTGAATATCCCTGCAGTGATAAAATATGCAGCGTGGGTCCAGAGCAGTAGGGAATAGGGAATGTGTAACATGTAGTACCGCATTTTTCCCAGCAGGAGAATGGATGCCTGTGACGTAAGTGAAGCGGTGAGGCATATGTTAATGTAGCTATGTACTATGGGTATGCATATAAATGAGTTAGAACACCAAATGTATAGTGGTTACAGCATCCGGCCAATGTGAATGCAGTCCCGGTTGAACAACGACTACAGCACATATAGTGTGAAAGTGTAATGAATGCGTCTGTGCTGTACAGACAGTTAAATATGTAAAGGTGAATGTGTGTTTCGCAAATGTCCGTTAACCGTATTACAGATAATTACTGGTACTGTCACAAGTAATAAAGCCCATGTAAGCACAAAGACTTAGTAAACATATGTAACCCACAATAAGGATATGCATGCGCGCCTGCGTGTAACCCACAATAAGGAAATGCAAGTGCGCCTGTGCGTGTGTGATCCGCTCACAGCATAGTAAATGAATGTTGTTTCCCCCATGTTAGTTATACATGGCTCAAACCTGTTAACTTCGTAAAGTATGAAACCAAAGCCATGCAAACTACCGGTACAAATAGGGACGGACACCAGATATGTGCCAGAGCAAACATAGAAAGTGGATAGAATAATGGGTGTGTCAGTAGCATGGATTCTCTGAAGGGTATGCAGTCGTAACCTGAACTGCTTGCCAGAAATCCCCACTGTAAGTCTCAAATGAAATGCCACGACATTGCCAGATAGACACAGGTTTATTTATAACACAGCGAAGATAAAGGGGCAAGCAGCTGTACACTCTGCGACAATCTGTATAGTGGAAAGGTATGGTATGGATATAGATATATGTGTATACACATAATCCACAGACGTAAACCAAAGCAAGTTATGAAATGAGGATTGTACATGTATATATGTATACACAACAGACTTATGTCCCGTAGATATGACATATGTACATAAATAGCGGCGTTATATCTAATATGGGTAGACAAACAGACATGCAGGAAAGGTGAATAAACTGCAGCATTCCAAACCATTGGCCAGAAAGTGACAGTCCAGCAAGTTCTACACTTTAAACATGCAGATAGGTGTCCATTGCAGGACTCCAAAATTGAATCTTATGTAGTGTCAACCGACATTGACGCAAAGAAGTGACCGCAGCAAATCTGAAATAGCTGTACATGTAACAGTATCAGGTGCAAGGGTGACGACACATGTGTCGATAGAATGTATGACGCATTTAACTGATATCCGGAGAGTGGGGAGTGCATATAAGTGTCTCCACACTTCAGTACCACACACATTAAACATGTGTAATGGGTACTGTAGAGGGTTGTCAGGTAAGGGAATCATGGGTATGCAGAAATGGGCCTAGGTGTTGTTTGGCAGGGATTTCGAGGCCCGCCCGTGGGAGTGATGTGGGTATAGCACACCTATATTCTCAATAATGGGGCAAACCATCCACTGGATATTGCGGAAACCATTTTGGCAATATGTAGGGCCCTATATCAGTGTCATGTAGGCGATTATCATGGATGGACATGCGTACGACCAAGATGGTACCCATAACTGGCAAACTGTCAGAATAACACAGCTGCACTAAGGCATAGTACATGAAATACAAATAGGGACTATATTAGATATACCCCAGACAAAGTCAGAACGTTGTGAGAATACTGGCGTACCCATGAATATGGATGTTATGAGTGTTACTAATCATGTAATGGAAATGTCAGTCACTATTATCTACCGCACAGTCCGTAATGCCTTGCCAGCAATTTACCAGAAAGGCACATCACTATGACAAATGTAACAAGATCAAATGTCAGGGCGTTTACCCATAATGTGTACAGGTTAGGGGTATGAAGGTAACCTGTCCAAAATACATGTACAGAACTAGTGATACTAGGTGGACAGGTGAGACGAAAGACATCAGGACAAATGAGAAAACATGTACAAGACACACGCATGTACTCCGACAAATGTGAATGACAACGTATGCCCTGTGAATGTCAATGTGGAAGGTTAATAGACACAAAAGTAAAGTGTCCCTCAGGGTGTCATGCAGTGTCACCGTAACAATGCCCAGTCCCCCAGACACGTACGTGAGCTCTGCCACTGACAGAAAGCACAAATACCGGCGCACACATATGGTACATGATAGACCAATTAGTGTGGATAAGCAGCTGTTGGCCTGTGTGAGGAATACAACTGTCTGGGTGGGTGTGTCCTGCAATATAAATGTAATGGCATGTGGCCTGTGATGCCGCCATACAGTGTGTGTATTGGTGTCAGAAAGTTGATATTTTGTTACAGACACATACTCCGCAACTGTACAGATTTACGCAGAATGTGCAGAGTTATGCCTCATATGTTTGGTGTGTTCCACGTAACAACAGTAACATTCTGGCACTTTCATGATAACTGAAGACATGAAATAATGACAAACATGTGAGTAAGTCACCAAATCCGACAGAAAAGCCATACTAATGCAAAACCTATTATTGTGTCAACTATCTACGTTTGTAAGAGCAACATGTCAATACTGCCCCTATGTGTCCCACTATCAGATAAGGCCTTGTCCAGCAACTTGCTCTAGGAAGTGGAGTGGTATGAACAGAAACAGATACATGTGTGAGGAAACAGCAATATCGACTGCAAGATAACGCAGAAGGTATGAAATGCGCTGCAGTAGGACGTGCAGTACTGTCCGCAGGTATGTGCTGACATGTCAAATGACACAGCAGTCTACATGAAGAACCTATAGGGCTGTCACCTTTACAAATGATGATAGTGGAACATACCCAGAGCCATGCACACAGCACAAATAGACATACACACATCAAAACTAGGCCATGATACATGAAGCCTCCGGCGTGTACGAGTATAGTGAGAGTACAGCAAGGATAGATGTCTGCCAAGATATACAGCAAATGCCTGTAAGGTCGTGTAACACCGCCCGTAACACGGACGTTGCATGGACAATGTTGGGAGTTGCAACATACCCCATTGGTATGTGAAAGCTATGCAAATATGCGATACATGAAACAGTCAGCCGTCCATGCAAGAGCAGAGTTATGGGCAGAAAATAGATTTTATATATATATATATAGAGAGAGAGAGAGAGATACAGACATACACACACACACACACACACACACATGTGGCAGGGCTGGTAATCGAACCTACACATGACTACCCAATCACACTACAGCATGACGCATTTACAAAACACGCTACTGAGATTACTAAACACAGCAGACACACAGGCATTCTACTAGGTGCGTGTCAACATCCGCAAAGACAAAGACGTCAGCAGGATACATCTGTGTTGCGAAGCATCTAAAAGCATAACCTGAGTCCCCAGGTGGACGGGAGCATGCACACACACACCCACACACACACACACATCTGGCAGGCCTGGGAATCGAACTTACACCTAACTACCTTATCACACTACAGCATGACGCATTTACAGAATGTGCTACCAAGACTACTGAACACAGCACTCCCAGAGGCATACTTCTAGGTGGGTGACATCATCCGCAAAGGCAAAGATGCCGATAGGGAATGTATGTGTTGTGAAGCATCTAAAAGCATTACTGTGTCCCCAGGCAGCTGGAAACACACACACACACACACTTGGAAGGGCCGGGAGTTGAACACACACCTACCTACTCTAACACACTACAGCATTACGCATTTACAGAACGCGCTACCGAGATTACTGAACACAGCACTCCCAGAGGCATACTTCTAGGTGGGTGACATCATCCGCAAAGGCAAAGATGCCGATAGGGAATGTTTAGAGAGTGAGCGGTCTGAAAGCATATTACCGTCCCAAGGTAGATGCACATAAACATGCCAGTGCTGTCAATGGGCCAACTAAATATCTACAGAGCACAACAACACTGAATAGATACGGGATGCGCCACAGACAGTACACCCTTCGAGAGCAACAAGTGTGTTCAATGTAGGCATCCATCGTGACATTGAAATTGGACATCCGGTGCCTGGGTGACCACCATGGCTATACAGGATGTCAATGGCCATGCCCACACACTTAGTATCACACGTCTGTTTGGAATGTACTGTGTGTCCATCTACACAATGGTGTACTGGGCATGCTCACACACTTAGCTGTTGCAAAGGGCCAACTTGCATGCACACAGAGTCTAATCACGGAAGGGCGCAGTGTGGAATGTACTGTGTGTCCATCTACACAACGGCGTACTGGGCATGCTCACACACTTAGCAGTTGCAAAGGGCCATCCTGCATGCACACAGAGTCTAATCACGGAGGGGCGCAGTGTGGAATGTACTGTGCGTCCATCTACACAACGGCGTACTGGGCATGCTCACACACTTAGCTGTTGCAAAGGGCCATCTTGCATGCACACGAAGTCTAATCACGGAGGAGCGCAGTGTGGAATGTACTGTGTGTCCATCTACACAACGGCATACTGGGCATGCTCACACACTTAGCTGTTGCAAAGGGCAATCTTGCATGCAGATGGAGTGTACACACAGAAGGGCACAGTAAGGTATAACTGCCCTCACGCAAAGGGCGGTCACACATGCAGTGATCTGTACACACACAGCTGCCATCACAGCTGTCACAGGTGCAGGTCACACACGTACACACTGCAGTGTACACTGTAGCTGTCAAGTCAGCACCATGTCGTTGGTGCAGCACTACACAGCCTTACAGTCCAACAACACCATGTGACACATGACCACTGGGCTGTACAGCGGTGTACACCAGCTGTGCAGAGTACACATGTACCAACAGGGATCCAACAGGTGTTAAGCATTGTAATGATACCAGTATACATGAACAGGTCGGCTCAAGACATACCATGGCCCTTACACAGCTGTGACACCTGACTGCTGCTGTACACCAATGAACACACGTCTGGGTATGTCATACATGTGATTGTGTGGATGTGTGCATGGACTGCACACACAACACATACATACATGGCCTTTGATGTACCTCATGCATAGCACTGGCCTAATCAATGCTACACACGCGAATTGAATGTGGGCCCTTGTCTGTTGAATGCTCACACTACAGGGGGTAGCAGTGTTGACCGGGACACATACCCTTGTACTGGTCGCCTGTGACATCCATGATATCATACCACAGTCCATGTGTTATGTATGTCAACACACATGTCCAACAATAGCAATGCATACAAACATGGCAACAGGAGACACATGTGACATCTGTACTGTGCATGCAGCAAACATGCATGTGCAGTGGCCGATGTCCGTAACATAGTTGCACCTACCTACGACATGCAGACGCAATGCAGACCCATCATTGACATCTGTATACGGTGACATACAAACAGCACGTATGGAGGGATGTGTGTACATATCATGGTGAACCACATGTCTAGATGTATGTGTGCAGGGGGTGGCTCACAGTTGTGTCACACACCATCCTATCATGCCATGTGCTAACTGTACGCTATGTCGCTGTTACGTGACGGTGCTGACATAATGCATACACAGCGGTCAGGTGTTAACAACTATATGTCATATGGCACCTGTAACACCTACTACCTCTCATGTGTATATAGCAGCACATTTTCCAGATATAGCGTTGGTACACATAATGCAATCAATACCGCTGCATGTCCATCAAACGCGTCATCATATGGCTGGTGTATCATTCCCAGCACTGCCATGTGTGTCCGAATGTGTGACCAGGGATGCCACATATCACGGGGAATATGTCCCAGTTGCTACACATCCCTGTACACCATTGTAGAGAACTGTACATACGTCAGTGTGGGAAGCATGACGTTCGCCGGTGAGGTGCATCACACACATCGGCTGTCCGTATACACATGTGTGGTCACCACAGTGTGTGTGTGTCTGTATGTATGTCTGGTGCTTGGTGTGAGTGTGTATGCTAATATACGGTGGGAAATTATCACTGGCCCCACGTGTTGTCTAACCCGTAATGGTGATGCATTGCACAACCCTGTTGATGCCATAGGTCCCAGCCATACTGGCTACCTGTGCATGTCCCTTCTCTATGACACGTCATGTGGGTGCATAGTACTGTGAGGGTGATGACCACAAAGGCAAGGGTCCCCAGCTGCACACTATGGGGTGTGCGTTATAGTGGTGTACACCCCGTGCCTGCGGCCATGTTCACATACTGTTACAGGGTCCTACTGCTGCACAGTGTGGCCTCCAGCTACCAAGTGACACCTCAAATCATCATTGGCCAGGCCGCTGTGTACAATCCCTGCCCCTGCACCATGTCACCATACCTGTAATGTGTCCTGCTATGTATGTCACGTCTCTGTCCAGTGTAGCCTGTGGCACCGACCACATGCATCAGGTGCAGTATATGTGCGGACATCTGTGTCATGATTGTGTGTCCAACAATCAGGATGAAGGTACATGTAGCATACTGATATTGCCTGACGTGCCTGTGTGTACTCCACAGTTACACGTGGGGGACTGCAAACACTGCTACCTGTAGGCACATGCTAGTACACCATAGGAGGGAACCAGGGTATCACAACCAACATGGTGCTACAGATGTAACCGAGACACATACCGTGAACACATCACAATGCATGCTGCACCTGCACTACATGGTGTGACTGGTGCGTGTCGACAGTACACAACCTATGTCACATACACAACTCAGTATTCACACACAACCACTGCAACATACACATCCCTCACTATGCATACACAGGTATTACATACACCTCTCACTATGCTGTTCACCCTGTGCATCAGAATATTTGTGCATAACCCTGCACCGATGGTGTGGATCACAGGGATGCGGCACAGGCTTCATCATATGCACAGGGTGATATGTTTGCCAGGGGCATAGGCTGCACATAACATGGTGGACTCCTTTCATACAGTTACCAGGGCAGTTGCTGATGGTACGGGAGTCCACACATTCTACATTGTCCTCTCATTGCCTTTCAGCACCATTCCCCATTCTGGTATTGACAACATACACATCCACCTGCACATCGTACCCTGTGTCTCAGGATGTTATGCTATGTGGCTCATGGACAGGACACACAGTGAGGCCAGCATACCATAGTACCTACTACATGTCAGGTACTTTGGCATACCACGGTCCTCAGTCATAGGGCCCCTCATGTTAAGTATATGCTTCCCTGCAGAACAGGCTGGCACAGGGGACTTTCCCTGCCTAGCTTTAGAACCCCTACATACCAAGCGCCATGATTGCTCCACCAGCTGATACTGACTCCAACCATATGGGTGTTGCTGTGACAGATACATAATATGACTATCATGGCATCAAGCTGCATGACACAAGGTGCATGCACATCACCTTTGCATTACACCATTCACCCACTGACTATCACATGGATGGTAGTCCCCTACATACATATCACATTGTACATGTTTGCAGTACACTCATATGTGGCACCTACTCCTGTAGTTACCGTATTGCCACTGTGGCGTGGATATCCTCCTACGTGGCCACACCTATCTGTACTGGGTGTGTAACTGGTACATAGGCACCCATTGTACCTCTGAACTCAAGACATCTACACACATTCAAGGGTACACCACCCCATTTAGGGTGTACCTTACACAACAGCTACAGCTTTACATGCCACAACATTAACACACCATGACGTTTACTGAGCTCCGACAGTTTAAATATGTGGCTGCACTACGGACACCACATCTGTACACATTTGCATACTACATACTCAGGGGTGACCTCTGCTGATCAGACAGGGCCCATGTCCACAACATTATTGATGGATATACTCCTCATATGCAACATAAGCAGAGGCCACTGTGAGCAACATGCTCATGGATATGTGCACACACACCACAATGAGTGGGATGTGCTTCTGGGTTACATTCCCAAACAAGACACTCACCATGCTGTGGAACATAAGTCCTCTGTACATCACGCAGGGACACTCAGTAGCACTGTTCATGTGATACCTCCCTTGGTGGTTGGGAGACACATGTAGGCCTGGGATCACTGCAGTGGCTGTACTGTGCAGTGATGCAGGTGACACCTGGCTCTGCTCTTCACAGGACACTACCCTGGAGAGGTGCCACTAGTGTGAACACTGTAGTTGTGCTTACACATGGACTTGACAGACTGCATAGTACCCCACTATGCACCTGTGCAGCTATTACATGTCCTTTGTGCATGGTTACTTGGTAGCCCTTCCATTTAGATTAGCTATCATGCTATTACTATGTCCCATACCTACAGGCCATATGTATTCTGTTATTGTACATACCAATAGACGATACCTGTGGTATGCATGATATGCCTGTTATGCTGTGTAGAATATCTGTCATATCTACCTATAATACTATACATTACACATATTTCACATAGTATCCCATAATGCAAAGCATACTTGCTCAGCGGGACCACCTTACATATGTCATTAATGTTATTTACCCATACACATGCATGCTGTGACAGTATATCAACATATACTATCCCCTGCTATGGCACGTCCTTGTTGGACATACCCTACCACTGATGGCGGGTTGTATGGCATTGTTCTGTTTAATGGCCTCATGTAGCATCCCTTCTGGTGTCTGTGCTGTGTACCTTGTGTCCCACTGCTGGACGCACAGATTCTACAAGCGTTAGTATGCTCAGCAAGACATCAGTACATCAATACCTTTCCCCACTTTATGCATTGCGGACACGTTTAATTAATGCAAACCAGGCTATACATACAGTAAAACTAATTAATACAGATCATGCTATGCATAACCTTACATATCGGGCGTTCTACATACCTTGTTGTCATTACGGTGTTTCGTTTCTATCTCTCTCACAGTGTTGCAACTGTTTTTCGGTATGAGCATACGGTTTGAATGTCTGGCAAGTCATCCTTATATACGTCGATACCTGAAACATGTGGATTCTTCCTGCCAATTGGTGTTCCTGAGTGACTAATTACTTGCATATCAGCTGTGCAGCTACTCCATTCGCCAATTACGCGGTGACAGTGGGGTATAATTGGATTCTCCACTTGGGCGTTGCCTATTTGCCCTACCTTCGGGGAGACGGTCTGTATTGTGTTTTGTTATGAGTAACTGCAACTGCTATGCATGGAGACAAGTATAGTTTGGATTCATGTCCCCCGTGGATTGTGTGTGACAGGTAGAGTATTTGGTTCAACATGTGGGTGTACCTGTCATCCCGAAGTCTGTTAACAGAGTATTGCAATCAATACCTGTAACATGGCTGTTTGTTCCATTATACAATGCCTGCAATTTTGCATGTCGCCTTTAATTGTGTCTCTCACATGGTATGTTGAGGGTTCTGCAGATGTAATTGACTGACTGGATGTTTGTGCTGCTATTACAGTTTGTATTGCTTTAGTTTCTAGTGTGGGGGATGTCGGTGGTTGTACGTAACATATACGGTTTGTGGGCCTTGCATTTCCACATAATCCGTATATATGTGTGTGGGCTCCGTCCCTGATTAGAGAGCTAACAGTTAGTAGACTTATGTTATGGGATTGTACGTTGGGCCGTTGTTAATTGGTTTCTATATCGTCTGCAGGTGAGCTTGCTACTTGTATACCTCTGTAATTGCAGCAATATATCAGGGAATATGTGTAGGTGACAGCTATCCCTTGTATTTCTGTCCCAGATATTTGCAGTCATTGTGGTTGTGTTGTTAAAAGAGCCTGTTTGCCATGGGTTGCCACCTTATCATATGGTCATTGTTGGACACTTGCGGGACACAAATCAGTGTTTACAGGCCAACACGTAGCCACGGTCAGTACACAGGTAGCACATACTTTTATCTTCACTACATACCTATTGTTGTGACTTTGGATACTTATCATATTGCATGTAACATTTAAGTTTCTTACATACAGGCATAACTATTAAATACGACTGTTACATTATATATGGGACATATTTATGTCCTACCATCTCGGACATTTGCCCTTTGTACTGTTTTATGTCAGGACACACCTGCCCAGGGTGGGGATGTCCCTCCTACTGTGGTACAGGTAGTAACCGCATGCCTACGGCTAGCTATACCCACACCCACCATACTGGTCTGCCTCTGACTTGGCACCAACATACACATGTTGCGGACACACACACACATTACAGTCACACAGAAACGCACACGGCACCCTCAACGCACACTTACACAGACTACGGCACTCACAGACACAGTTGAACACAGTACCTACATGGACCGCGACACCGTCAGCGGTGACTAACCATCCCTTCATATCATCATACTATTACTCGCGGATGTACTGTTCCGGTACTGTGTTCTATCGGTCTTTCAGCCTCGTGGTTACGCATGTTGGTATGTTACACATTCCATGGTTGGCGGTATCCTATTAATTTGTACCTCCAAGATGTTATGAATGTTGTTGAACTATCTATCATATTTGCAGATATCGCTGAATCCATCTATATCACCATATATCCCTCTATTGCCCTTTTGTGACAGGCACACAGCACCACCATATGCTGTAAGACTCATGTACTGTTCAGGTGTTGGCATTCCGCGTTGCACTGGCTGTTGTGTTTACAATGTTTGAGGGCTGCCTATGTAGGAGTCACACATTGGGCCACCTATACATTACAATTTACAGGTGGTCATGTTTGTGTGCCATCCATTTTACTGTGTGTGCAGGTGGAGAGGTGTCAATCCGTAGGGGCCTACATGGTCAGTGTATGTGCTATACATTCCCTCTTTGCCAAAGCGTAGGCATATTGGGCATGCCTCCGTCTGCCTACTGGGGCTGGCACAGTGTGTTCATGGTCTGAATCCCTCTGTGCCTGTACTGGCCTTGGCAACTGTGGTGGGCTATGAGGGCCTTCACCATTTTGTCCCTGCTGCAGCTGCTTCCGCAGGATCATATTATGTAGCATGTCACATACTATGACGATGTGGGCACACGTGCCTGGAGATTACTGCAAGGCTCCACCAGATGTATCCAAGCACCGGAACCATGATTTCAGCATCCTGAACACACGCTCTATGATGATTCTGGTTTGTGCGTGTGCCTCATTATGGCGTTCTTGCATGGGTGTGTGTGCATTTCTGATGGGAGTCATCATCCATGGCTCCAGTGCATAGCCAGCATCCCCCACGAGATAGCCATTTGGGATGTCCCCCCTGACAAATACCTGATACAGCTGTGAGGCATGCCAGATATGGGAGTCATGGTAGCTTCCAGGGCTGCCAGCACACACATCCATGATAATGCCCTGGGCATTGCACACGACCTGGCAGTTGATGGAGTGGAATCCCTTGCGGTTTATGTAGCGCATACCCTGCTCACCGGGTGGTGACTTGATTTGTATGTGAGTGCAGTCTATCGCACCCAGTACCTCCGGGTATTGTGCCACACGGTGGAAGTGACGCATATTGCTGACCAACTCCTCCAGAGTTCTGGGGAAGTATATCTGCTCATTGGCATGTGGTAACATGGAATCCAGAAACTGGTGTAGTACCCTGGATGCTGATGCCTGTGAGATACCCATTATATCTCCAGTTGGCCTTTGAAAGATACCTGTGGCCAGTATTCGCAGGCTTACACATACCTTCGTGTCCACTGGTATGGGTTCCCCTCTGTTGTTTCTGGTTCTCAGGCGTGGCTGGCACAGCTCCACTATTTGCTGTAAGATGTCCCTGTCCACCCTGTAATGCTCTACTATCTCCAGGTCATGTTGCCCCTGGTAGGTTACCCTTGGTCTGAACACTCTCCTTCTCCTCCGAGGCCTGCGGTGGTTGTCGGCATCATCCTCCACAACACCGTCAGTCTCTAACACATGCTGATGAATCACAGCTATGGCAGCTCCCAACATGTACATTTTCCCCGTGTGTTTACACCCATGGTGCGGTGTTTGGGAATACACAGGTGTGTGTTGAGTGCTTACACACTTTATACTATTGTGCTGTGAACACCGATGACGTCATAGGTGTGTATGTACGTTCGTAGCTACAGGTTATGTTATGTTATGTGTTTTACTGCCAGAACTACTATTGTGGTGCCTTTGGTGTTGAATTACATTTGCCTGCCGTGGATTACCTCTTGACCTTCCCTTTACATTTCTGCACGTTGCACCTACCATTTTCTGGCATGCATCCTGCAGCCTACTTTCATTTGTGCTTTCCTGGACCTGGCGTATCTTGCGTTATATGTGCTACTGCCCGTCTGCTGTCGGTTTGCTTTGCTCTGCTGTGTCAGGTCTCCTATCTTTGCAATCTAATACCTCCCCTCCTTTCTTTGCATTCACATGTCTCCCCTATCCTGTTTTGCAGGTTTCTGCAAGCGGACTTGTCAGCTGCCATCGATTGGCCTTCGTGGGTTGATTGGTGTTGATTGCTCATTAGTACTCCAATTACCCTACTTCCGCATTTCCTTTTCTTCCCCTGACCTTCCTGTTTCTGCTATTGTTTGCGGCACGTGCGTCCGATTACTGGGTTTTGGGCACGTTTTCATCCTCGTACACATGCGCTTTTGGCCACCATGTGTGCTCTCAGCTAAATGGTTCCTCCCCACCCCTATCCTGCAGCTTTGCTTAGCAACGGACAGGCCAGATTTGCAATGCTCCAATGTGCTTAGTGCTACAGTGGCACACCCCTCTGCTGATGTCATGTATCTCCTCTGAGCCACTCCTCGGTGTTATACCGCTGCGCTGTATGGTACAACCTTCCTCCGGCAGGACATTTGCGATTCAGTATTATCTGCCTCATTTGCATGGCATTGACTACTAATTCATAGTTACCGCGCCGAACACTATTGCAAGCCCTTAGCAACCCTTGCACCTTGGTTGTGGTGTTCCATGCCTACCATTGTGTGTTATGCTGTAAACCTGATTTCTATTACGTTGCGATTTTATGACATTTTTATATTATTTCTTTATGTTACAGCTTCCATGCACATGCCCTGGGGTTCTGCTGTGCGTTACTGTGGACATGACATTAAATGTTGTTATTTATGTGTTGTGCATCTTTTCTTATGCCATTGGCTGTGTATTTCGCCATTGGCATATGTTCACGTTGTGATACCTGGGTCTGGCCCTCTTCCATAGCTCCGATGTTATGTTTGGGGAAAATGTAAACCGTGTTTTTTGGTTTACATTTCCGTGGGCTTACACTACGCCTGCGCCACTTCATGAATCGCTATATGCCTTCATTTGCATGGTGCAACACTGCACATGGGGTGATTTGCATAACTACACCGGGGGCTGCACAGATCTGGCGTACGCCGGTAGTGCACGTGGAATTAGATCGTACCTGAATCACTCGGCGGCCATATTTGGCATTATAACGCCTATGCTATGCGTGCGCCTGGCGCAAGCTTCATGAATCCCGGGGCTAGACGTTTGTGGCACGATAAAAGAAACTGAGTTTCCATTATGCCTTGGCCTGGAAATAGGGAACACGTTTGTCACAGTAACTGACAGGGATCTAACAGTTTGAAAACTAAGCTAGATAGGACATTCATAGCAGCCATGACTGAGTTTAGTACTTTGACAAGATAAATGTAGTCAGAGTAATATTCTTATGCATTTCCCTTTAGACTCTTAGGAATTTATGCATCCCTTACAAGAAAAAGAAATTGTATTGCATTACTGAAACTAAGTGGAAATTCCTTAAGATTCCAAGAGCAGGATAAGTTATTTCTTACACTTATTTCACTGAACTGCACTTCTGAAATGCTTATAATTGTGCTATACAGTTGATCTGCTACATTTTACACTGATATAAAGCTTTTTTATTGTTTCACTGCATTTATGTACTGTTTTATACTGTTTCCATTGATAGATACTGGATTGTATTGCATTACTGAAACTAAGTGGAAATTCCTTAAGATTCCAAGAGCAGGATAAGTCATTTCTTACACTTATTTCACTGAACTGCACTTCTTAAATGATTATAATTGTGCTATACAGTTGATCTACTACATTTTGCACTGTTATAAAGCTTTTTTTATTGTTTCACTGCATTTTTTAACTGTATTTTTCATTGATATATACTGTTTCATTACTCTAATTGCATGTTTACTGAATTACTTAACTGTAAACTTCTTTTTCATACTGAGAGTTGTATTTTCTGTTTGTGAGTGCTCTATCTGAGCTTTTCTGTGCATTCTTGATTTTTTGAGGTTTCTGTGTTCTACAGCTAGGAACTGTAATAGTGTGCATTACTATAATTGTCTGTTTACAGTTAAAAGCATTCTCTAGAGTCTGCTTGCTTCCTTTATCTGTTTAAAACTTTCATTTAGTGGCTACAGCTTGGAACTGTAACAGTTTCCCCAGCCAACCTCCCTAGTGTTGTGGTGTTCTTATACTTGGTGGCTTTGCAGTTGCTCGCCCATATTGTATATTTGATCTGTGACACTCCTCCCAGTCTAGTGTCATTAGTTCATTCAATCTAATAGAGAACATTTGTGAAGGCCAACCCACTCAGATTCTTAACATTGAATTAACTTCTGTTCCAGCTTTCTCGATTTCCACTTTTACTGAAAAAAAAAATCTAAGCTTGCTTCCCCCATTTCCTGTGGCAGGTCTTGTCCAGATATGGATTTGCTGTGTCCAGGACTGTTTGTGAGCTCCTGAGCCCCCCCCCCACTTAACTAGGGTTAAACTATTCCTGGCGCCATAAAGTCTGCTCTTCAAATTTTCCCTTGCAACTAGCCAGCTTTTTAGTTTTAACACTCAAATCTGTTTCTTTGAGCTCAGCTATGTCAAGAATCTCAATGGCAACACTCAGATCTGCTCTGAGTTACAGCACAATGACTCTAAATATACAGAACCAACTGATATTGCCAACATCCTGACAGATAAGTTCAGTGCTAACTTTACCCCCCCCCTCACCCCCTAAAGGGCCCATCTTTATACCGGAAGAATGCAAGGTTCCTGTAATCATGGCTGCACAGGTAAAAACCTCCCTCTCCAAAGCCAAGAACACAACATCCATGGGACATGACAACATCCCAGGCTGCCTTCTACATGAACTACAGAATGAACTGGCAACCCACTTAAGTACCATGTTCAGTCGTAGCCTCACCTCAAGCTTTGTGCCCATTGAATGGCACACCGTGATGGTTCTCCCACTCCACAAAGGGGGAGCCACAACAGACCCCAGGAACTACTGCCCCATTAGCCTGACAAGCCTGGTCTGTAAGGCCATGGAACGTATCATCATGGAACTCATAAACAAAGACATTGGAGATCTCCAAACTCTGGACCCCACACAGTTTGGGTTTGTAAAAGACAGAACATGTCTCCTAAACCTGACAGACTTCTTTGAAGTTGTCACCAAAGCCATAGATGAGGGTTAGGTGGTTCACACAGCCTATCTAGATCTCACCAAGGCATTCAACACCATCCCCCACTCTGGAATTATAGATAAATTCACTAAACTAGGTATAAATCCCTATGTCACAAGATGGGTTGCCAACTGGCTTACTGACAGAACCCACACTGTGAAAGTAGCAGACTTCAAATCAGACTTCAGACCAGTGGCAAGTGGAGTAACACAGGGTTCAGTCCTGGGTCCTCTCCTGTTTGGTATCTACTTCTCTGAAGTACAGGCTAACACAGAAGGTCTTTGGCTAACTAAATTCGCAGATGACTGCAAACTAGGAGCCATAATCAAAACTCCTAACGATGTGGACATCCTACAAAAGGGCCTCACTGAGACAGATGCCTGGTGTCAAAGCCATGGTCTCAAGCTCATTGCCAAAAAGTGCATTGTCATCCCCTTTGGTAAAAACTCTGTACACATGAGCCTAGTCTACTTAACACTAAAAAGTGTGATAAGAGACCTTGGGACACAGGTGGACAGTAGTCTCTCCTTTGATAATCACATCGCCACAGTGGTCAGGAAATCCTACTACGTGGCACACCTCATCACAAAAGGTTTCTCATCCAGAAAAAAAGAGGTCATTGTTCCCCTCTACTCATCACTCATTAGACCCATTATAGAGTACAACACCCCTTTTGGTATGTACCTCACAAGACATCTACAACAACTGGAATGGCCGCAAAAATACTTCACAAAGAGGATTACCGGCCTCAAATAGATGCCTTATGCAGACCATCTAAAAAAAACTCGAGCTTTACTCCATCACATATCACCTACTCAGAGGCAATCTCTGCCTAACATACAAAGCTATGTCAAACCCAGAGCTGTTGGACATGCTCCACTTAAAGAAATCCCAATCCCTCTGAGCTACACGCTCTAGGGACCTAAACCTTGTCACCACAATAAACAGAACATGCTGGAGGGATAGATTCCTGTCCCAGAGACTTCCCATACTCTGGAACAGACTACCTGTCTATGTCAAACAGAGCTCCTCATTAGCACTCTTCAAGAAAAATCTTGATGATTGGATGGGTAATAGGAAATTCACCCCGGAGATCACTTCTGTGGTTCTGTTTGACAGGGGAACAGGAAAATAATTTTCTTGGGTGGCGAAAGCCAGGGTACCTTTTTGGCTTGGCTTGTATAGGCCCTAGGGCCAATAGCCTAGTACCTACCTATGAACCTATGAGCAGACAGATAATCAAGAGACAGGACAGATGAGCTATTATAGTTGTGAATCGGTGGTTGAGATTATTCCTTTTACCAATTTACAATACTGCATTTAATTTAGCTCATTATATATGTCAGAGTCTAGGGTGAAAAGACATTATGGATCGTGGCAATAAGCAGGTCTATATTAGGTCATCAAAAATTCAGTTCAGCGAACGGCATTTTCGATGCACTTACATCGTACATGCCATTTCTCAAACTGTTCATACTGAGATTACAGTACAGTGAAGATTTTAATTTGGGAAGAAATTTATATCATTGTTAAATTCCAGCATGGGGAACAGTGGGAACCTTTGTACTTTTATATCACTATTCTTAAATTGGATATATAACAGACCCAGTGAAATACCTATACATTGTGTTAAAATGCATAGAAGGGTATTTAAATAGTAAGAATTTAGAGAAGAGAAAAATAATGATCTGTGAATGAAATGAAAGAGAGTAATAAAAACTGAGGAAGTACAATTACCTAGATCTATGGGAAAGAAAAGGAATGGGCTAATTAAGAGTATTCCAGAAAATAATCATTTATCAGAAGAAAATGGACCAAAGTATGAAAAAGATAAACATATATGTATCTACGTATGCATGTATGGGATTGCACACCATTAAGGGAGTTGTAGAACGTGAGAACTGAAAGGCTGGAGAAGGAATTTCTGCTTCCATTTTGTCTATATAAACATGCAAGATGGGAACAGACAAAAATAATATGAGAGCAAATCTTTTCAACTTCATTTTATCTTTCATGTAATCTTGTTGATGTTGCTCCCACAAATGGAGCAGCAAGCTACTGGTGAAGGGATGGTTGCAGCTTACATGCCAATGTGTCTTTCATATAGGGGTAGAAAAGACATCTTTCTGCACACTATGAGTATCTTGCAAAGGATTATATTACATTACTGAAAAAGGTTCTGATGTCAGTCAATGGTAATGTTGAGCACATTTATGACTATCTTGCTTGGAATACCACTTTTATTCATAGTAATTTCTCTTTTTGACAAAGTAATACTTGGTCTGGAATCTGTAGTATGCCATGTACATCAAGGTTTAGGTTCCTTTCCCATTTTGCTGTTTTTGTTGCCTGTCATTTACTTATATGAGCATATCAGACTTTCTAAAACAACTCATTGATAAAAGTAAGTCACTGGATTCCAAAGTAATTGGGGTATAATTATTACTAGATTCCAAAATAATTGGGGGGTGACATTGTGGAGAGCCTCTACCATTCTGCGATGCTACCTTTATGCTGAATTCCAGCTCTACACTCTGGTATAACTCCACTCCAAGGGACAGAATAATCATAATTTTACCTAATACTATGCCACAACTGTAAATGTAAAGGATTCACTAGCATGGGACAAACACCGCTAATCCTGCTGTATAGCAACCAAAATCCTCCAGAGCTCCACCTGTATGTAACAACTAGTACTGCAGCATGTTGCCTGCCTGCAGTACCACTCCTAACATGCACGTGCAACCGACAAAACGAAGAGCTGGTCAACACCACAGTGTCACCGGTATGTTTGATGTGATAAAACTCCATTATGTATGCATTTTACCATATGACAAAACCAGGAAATACTCTCTGGGGCATTGCTACATGAACACAGTTTAACTTGTCAAATACTGATGTGCTTGGAGTCCTCTAGCATACAAAAAGTATGATCTGAAAAACACACTGCTATACATGTGGTTTCCCTTTTCTCCTTCTTAGATGACTACTCTGCCTCACACTATTTATAATTTCCTCCAATCTATACTACCATCTCTATTTCTTCTTCCTCACTCTCTAACTGAAAATTCTTATCCTTCAGACACACCTCTCTAAAACTGGTTTTCCCTGTATATTTACTGCCTAAGCAATAATGTTTTTATCTCCTATCTATTTATAACTAATATCTATCTTTTGTCCTTGCCCAACTGTTAACCTTATAGAGATCCTTGTAACCTGCATTTTTTAAGTAGTATAAATAGATTCATTGTTAAATTTTAGATATGCTATTACCTAAATTTTTATTGTTACTAAATTTTTCATAACTTGGAGCTTTTCTCCCCGGGCCTCCGCTGTAAATGGATATATATCCAGTCGGACTTTTCCCAGTTAACAAATGTAAAATAGAATAAAATAAATAAATAAAATAAAATTCTCCCATCTTCTCCACTCCACTTCAGCCTGTGATCAGCTCTTCCTGCATGTCAGACCAGGTTCATAGGTGTATACTAGACCACTAGGGTCCTTATAAACCTAGAAGTGCAACTCACATAATAATGTTATTACCTTATTAATACCACTTTGTTATCCAGGTAGGCCCATTGGAAATAAAATCCCTTTTCAGGGGCAACCTGGTTAAATGACTAGCTGAAAATCACACAAAGTAAGGCAAAGGAGCACAGTGGGCATCAAACTCTGCACCACTGGAACTACAGCTTACAACCTTAACTTCTGCACCAACTTACTATCCTAAAAAGTGTCTAATACCCAGACTCAAAAGCAATTCGTAGGCTAAACAACCTCAAGGGTCATTTGCAGTGGTAACGTTGTTGCCTCACAGCAAGAGGTTCTCCCATTCGATTCTCAGCTAGTGTGCCTTTTGTGTGGAGTCTGCATGTCCTCCCCGCAGGTTGAGTAGCACTCCGAAAGACATGCGTGAATGGACGTGCCTTCGTTTAAGGTTGGGCGTCGTGCTGGCAAATCGGCACCGTGAAAATCTACTGCCAATCATTAGCGGACCAGAGTTCCACTGTGGCGACCCCTAACCGGGAAAAGCCAAAAGACAACAACAACAACCATGATTTCCAAACATTAGACTCACACCTTGCACCCTGTTATGCTAACCTGCAGCTACTAGTGTTGCAGGCTTAATGGCTATCATCTATCTAATACCCACAGCATCAGATCACACACACACACACACACACACACATATATATATATATATATATATATATATATATATATATATATATATATACACACACAAAACTCACAATGCCATATAGCTGCTTTGACTTTAATGGGCTACTTTGTTATGCAGAGGATTGACACGGGCATTTAATACCAATGTAAAATTTCAAAGCACTCTATTCCTATTTTGGAATTTCCATAGTAGTCCACATGCCCTCCTTAACCCATGCAGATTCAGGACTCCAGGAGAACAGATTACAACATAAGAAACAGTGTAAGCACTTGGGATGGCATGCTATCACAAGCATAGTTCCTTTGGAATCCAGACCATTGTAATAAGTGAGATATCAATGGCCATGCAATCTGCTTAAACTACTTTTCTTTTAGGATACCTAGTTTCATATTTATGTTAATTCTGTTTTTATATTGTTACTGATGCTTTGTTGTTTTTTATTTTCTGTTCATTTAATACTTAATAAAATTAAAATTATGTAAACCCAAACTACAGCTCCGTTTTCAGTTTGATTTCAGCTCTCTGATGCAGCCTCAATTTCTAATTTGCATGAACCCAAAAAAAAAAACACAATACTTGTTATGTACACTGCCAGATTTGTTTGGTGCTTAGCATAAAAATTAACTTGTATATCAGAAAGGGAATTCAAGACATGTTTAGTGTTTGACTTTAGGGAGTTTCAATGTAAGTGAAAGGGAAACATAGGTATGTCATTTTAGAACACTGATGTTCCCCAGATTTGAGCACAGAAGACAAATCATCTGAAAAAATAACACTCTGCAGACTGCATATTCTCTGACTGATGTCTTCATCTGTCAAAACTAATTGCCATTGTGTTATAGGAACACTAAATTCAGAAACAGCTTATCCAAGTTTTTCCATAATTTTTTCTCCAATTTTGACGATTTAGCACATTTCTTCTAGTCATAAGAAATGAATCAGTACTAAATGACACTATTAAACATTCTTTGTGTTCATTACAGTTGCCTGGGTAGTGTGGCTTAACTCAAAAAATATTTATGGAAAATGTAAACTATTTAAGTTCATTTACAATCATATCTTTCAAAACATTGTATTTCTCTAGTTATAGAAGTTTCATCTGACTCAGAAAGCCTACATTTTAACCTCACATTCTAAGGAATGATTGCCAACATTTACAAGCTGTAAACCAAAAAGGTAATGAGACCAAGGTAAAGAAAGTAAACAGTTATAGTCTTGCTAAATGTTGGAAGTTCATGTGAAAATGTAAGGTCCTGAAAAGGGTTCAGTGACAATTCATATGAAACTAAACTGTGAGCCTTTTAAATTACAAAATGGGCATATGACAGTCTATTAATAACTGTGTACATAAACTTCATATTTCAATGAATGCCTCCCACTGGAGAAAAATAAATGCTGCATTTAATAATGAATTTACTGAAGTAAACTCCTGTGGAATTTCACAGACACATCTAGAGAACTATTCCCTTTTCTTGACAAGTATATTTCCATTTTATTTTATATAGCTACTTATCAGAACTATGTGTTTAGATGTTTTCAATTTGTCAGCCATCTCATTTGAGTTTATTCTAGGCCTGCAATATTAAAATTACATTAATTTCCAGACACAATTCAGTTTCATTCATCTCAAGAGGTGTGCACTTGCCAGGTGGCAGTCTCCCCAGTGACTGCTAGGTCTGGCAAACAAGAGTATTAGCCTTCAATGTTCACATCCTGTATTGCCATCTGGTAGCATTTGAAAGCTAAGTAGCACTCCAGTGTTGTTCTGTGCAAAAATTGTGAACAAAATAACTTGACTAAGTACATCCATTTTTCAATGTCACACAACAGCTGCTATTCTGATATGGGGCTCAAGTAAAGGGAAAAGAAAAGAATTGAGATTTACTACACCTAGACTTTGTGCTTAGCTTAAAACTGTAATAGCACCTCTTCTGAGACTCTAAACGACAATAATTGTGTATTTAAATGAATCAGGGCAAATCTACATAACAAAGTGACATTATGCAAGCATCATGAACAGCACGTGCGTGCTAATTACAAATAAAGGTAGTTATATATATCAATGAGTTAATCTAGACAGTATACTATATTCTTTTTGGTCAGCGGCAGCTGGGCCATAGGTGGTTTGAGCAGACACCATGCACCACATCATAACTGAGCTTTTGTGTATGCAATAAACAGATTAAGACCAGCACAATGCAAGTACAGGCATTATTGTTCTCAATTGCACCCATTACCTGTGTCAAGTATGATGAAAATGCCAGGCGTAATGTATCCCTAGGTCATTTAACAGTACTTCATCCCATAGACATGCTGCACTTATATCACAGATTTTCCAAGCAGATTAGGGAACCAATTTCAAATTTCCTATGATACCTGTAAAATAGTTCCAGTTTACTTGTATACTGTTTCTGTGAGTGTTTGCAAGTTAGACATGTTATTTAGTAACTTTGTTGACAGTTATCTTTTTTCAGTATGCTGAAGCTATAAGTAAACGTATAATTTTACAAATTAGAGGAAATGTTGCAAGCAGTTCTTTCCTTTCCAGATGAAGAGTTTTTGAACTACTTCTCAGAGGTGCTGCATCATAAACCATTGCATCTTATCCTAAAATCAGACAGGCATGTTATGTCACATGAAGAAGTATATTATAAGAATCTTCTTGCCTCCACTTTAATGGCATGTAACATCAGAAACATAACAGTATGGAGGTCTGCAGTTAAAAATGGAGTTATCCATTCTCATCTATCATTCACAGAAGGTGTAAGTGGCAGTATGAGAGAAGGCAGATCATGTATGCATTCAGCTTTCCATGTCACATTGAAATGATTCCTAAGAGTCATCAAGGAAGTCTGATCCAGTCAGTGGAAGGATACATTTTATACAGTGCACTCATGAGAAAAATGTTTATGTGCTCACATTGTGAGTGAGAAAGGCTAACTGGGGTTTGTTTATACACACACACACATACACAGACATATGTGTGTGTATATATATATATATATATATATATATATATATATATATATATATATACATATATATATATATATATATATATATATATATACACACATATACACACACACACATATATATCTATATATATGTATATATGTGCACACACACACACACACACTCACATATATGAATCATGATGTGCATAATTATCTGCTTATAGATATTATGATTGCTTCGCTACTTGCTACAGCTCCACATCTTACTGAACACATTTTCTTGTCTTTTTATTCATTTTTCTTGTTTTACTTATTTGCCCACTTTGCTTATGCTGTGTCTTTGTATAGAGCTTTTCTCCACAGAACTGTGCTGAAAAGAGTCTATTGAAGTCAGCCATTATATTCCAGCTAAGAAATACAAGTGTGTAAGTAAATAAATTAGTAAATAAATAAATAATGCATCAAAAGTGCTGTCCTCGAAACCTACATTATGCAAAGTAATAATGGAAGGCAACAATTCATACATTATTGTGATTACTCTCTTAATCAAGTACAAGGTCACATGGGAGCTGCAGACAATACTGGCACTCAGTGGCCACAGTGTGCAGAAGAGGCTCCTTCCACCCGTGTTCCTGCTGGACAGGGGTTTTGGGTGCTGACTTGTCTAAACATGGGCTAAACTCTTGGCTAGGCTTATAAGGTCCTCAGGGCCAATCGCCTAGTAACTTCCTATGATCCTGAATGGGGAACCAAATTATTATTGGATGCACACACACATACGCACACACACACACACACACACACACACACACACACACACACGCGCACACACACACAGAACACACACACTGTCATGCTTATGTGCTATTAATTTTGAAGAATGCCAGTTCACCTTTGACAAATGTCTGTGGTGAGGGGGGGTTGGCATGTCGATAGCAATGAACAAATGGAGCATAGCTCTTTAAGTCCTTCCTATAAGAGACCAGTCCACCCAAGAGGAAAAAGAATACCCTTCTCATACATCTACCTTTATTTACTATTCATATTCCTCAACTATATGACTTAACTCCCCAAATATTTTGCAAAAAAAATATGGTTTAAATTCTTAACATACAAATCATATTAAAAATTCAGGAAAATGCTTAGATTTTACTTCGGTACTCTTTTAAAAGAAAAGTATCTCTGATCAGGTTTTGTTGTACAGATTAAGTGCAATATACATCTGAAGTTGGTTTACGAAATCCTACAGAAAAAAAAAGAATGAATAACAGTGATCTGATACAAGGGAACACTCTGCACAGTTGTGGGTCAATTTTGCATCGAGGATAAGTAAAAGTTAAAGTATAAAGTATAGGAAATAATATATTAGTAATGAAGATGACTACGATGATGATGATGATGATGGTGATGATGTCTGCTGCATAACATATATTTATGAAACTAACCTGATCATGCCAGATCATATCTTCTATGAAATCTTCTCAGTTGTGGGTTAGAATCATTCATGCAATAGCCGACCCATCTGTATTGGGCCTACAAAGTTTGGGTCGGCTTGGGTAAATATAAAGGGTTAAAGCTACGTGGCAGAGTAAGAGCAGTAGCACTATATATTAAATGTTAACAATCCTGCTAGTGTTTCAGGATAGAACTAGCTAATGAAATCTTTCTACCCACTTTCTATTTGCGATGGTGCTTTTCTCATTATATTTGCATCAATATAGACTTTGCTTGCCTGTTACCTAGCTATTTTGTATGCCAAAATTACTGACACAACTTATTTGTTTATTTGAGCTAGGGTAACCTACTGACAGAGACCTAAGCCAAAGCTCAGAGACAATCAATTCCCCCGAGCCATTTTTCCTTGTCGTCTGTAGAGCCTAAGGGTAATGCTCCAGCTATTCACCCTAAATTATATTTTCACTCTTTGATTTTTTTATCATAATTACAATAAGTATTAAAATATGACCAAACACCAAAAAGAGAACAACAAATAATGTACCAGTGTTTAAACTGTAGTCGGGTAGCATCCACTGTTTCTATTTATACAATGTTAGCAGTATACACAGTAAGTCTGTGTGAAAATGAGATGGCTTTCCATACATTACATTACATAGCAGTCACTGTCACTCACTATCACCATTCAGTTGTTACTATCCTGTCAACTGACCCTATTTTGGAGGAATGTTCCGATTTTGTATGCCTGATTTACCCCTAAGCAGGATATTCTTATTTTTGGAAGTATGACCCTAATTTCAGGCTTGATTCCCTTTCTCACAATTTTCTTAATCTCCTTCACATGATTTTTCAAGATGTCTAGTACACAGAAAATCACACTACATGACCAATATACCAGTGGCAACAATAATTTAAAGAAAAAGGACACACATCTTGTAACTCTCTTTTTCTGAAGCAAAAATAAATGACCTTGTGTGGTAAAATTTTGCAATGCAGTTATTGAAATCTATAGATTTTACACTGTTTGATGATGTGCTTATATTTTTCCATCTTTTTTGTCAGTCTGTTTTTTTAAACATGTGTTTCTGAGTACTATTTCATATTCCTGTTGGAACCAGGAAGAGTTAAGTGTTATTTGGTATTCGAATTTTATGCTAAGTAGATGTCCAGATTTTTAGCTGGATTTTTCTACTTTTCAAGGGCCTTTGTTCCTATTTTCACTAACTGCAGGTTGAGAGCTATTCCACATTCTATTGTCCCATTGTCTTTCCAGTTCTCCTTCAAAATACTGTCAATGTAATGTTCTCAAGCTATGTACCTCGCAGATTACATTATAGGATCTCATTGTACAAGGGGACACGAAAGAAACAAAAGTGCCATCTCACCAGTCAGGTGAATATATAATATTTCTTCAGAGATAAGTGGTCAAATATGAATCAGTACACACGTAACTCAAATTTACCATCTATCACAAAGAGCAGGCAAAACAGAATTTGAATAATAAAGTATGACTGCTACTTCATTTCTGCTAGTAGCTGATGTATTAATTATATCTGAAGTATTTATGTGAGCATTATTCCTTCATGAATGCTACAGACCTCACATATCAGAAAAAAACTGTGATAAAGTATAATTCACACAGTGGAAATAACTGAAGTTCAGTCTTATCTGTCTGCCTTTAATAACAATATCACATTGCTTTCTGTTTTCAGTGAAGTCACTAGAGAAATTGAAAATGTTTTCTGATATAAAATGATCAGCTACAGCCTTAGGCATAGACCAGACTTACATATCTCTCAGTTAACATTGATTTAAATTTCATTTGTTCTCCCCAAGTGTTTGTAAAGATAATTACCACTTCTTTTAGTAAAGAATTTCATTCAGTAAACAATTAAACGGTCATGCCAAGAGTTAATCAGTTTTCTACAAAGTCAGAAACTCAACAATCATCTGTTACATATCGATAGAGATATAGATAATATATACAGATGTGTGTGTGTGTGTGTGTGTGTGTGTGTGTGTGTGTGTGTGTGTGTGTGTGTGTGTGTGTTTGTGTGTGTGTGTGAGTGTGCCTGTCTGTCTGTAAGTGAATGTCTTGCTGACAGAATCAATAAGACAACAAACTATTTGTAATTTTTTAAATTATCTTTAGCCTGTAAATCCATTATTTGAGTGTGTGTTATTTTCAAGTCTGAAGAAATGCTTACTCAGTTGAATGGCAAGCATAATATCTGTGAGCCAAGAGTTCTTTATTAAGGTTGCTCTAAGATTTTACGTTATATTAAATTGTGTGTCTTTGTAATTATTGCAACACACTTTTCTACCAATACAGCCAAAGAAACATTTACAAAGGACTGGATAAAGGCACTTTAAACACATACCTCATGCCTTAGTCTCTAATGCTGTGCAATTCTTCTTTTTTTAATTATCTGCTGTCCCTTTTCGGAAAAAAATAGAAAAGGAACATATATTTTAATTGCATGGTAATATACCGTAATGGGTATGATAGGATAATTGATACAACTCCCTAGCTAATGTTAAATAGTTGATCTCATGAACCCCTTGATAAAGCACGGAGCTGTAGTAATTGACATGAAACCTTTCTATGTGCATGACCTTTACTTCCTATGGTCAAAGCCATGGGAATGAGTTTAGCTTAAAATGGAGTGTGGAAGTAAATCTCATGAAATATTCATTTGTCACATAATCACTAGTAAAGAACAATGGCATTGTTTGCTGTTACTCCAAATCGAAAGAAATACATTTGCTGTTCAAAATGGTTACTATAATCAGCATTTAGAAGAAAGCAAGAAAAATTTTAATATGCAGACATGGTACCAACTGTCCAGAGATTTAATTGCATTGTGTGTGAATTACTTTGAGTGCTTGTGAAGGAGAATGACAGTTTGTTATGAATGTAAGATTAATCTTACTTTACACACCCACACACACACACACACACACACACACACACACACACACACACACACACACACACACACACACACGTATGCATTGATAGATGGATAGATAGATAGATAGATAGATAGATAGATAGATAGATAGATAGATAGATAGACAGATAGATAGATAGATGGAGATAGATAAATCTTTGATGAATTGTGCTGGGATTATGTTACTAACCAAAAACTGACGTACCCGGTAGGATATTATATAATTAATGGTATACATAAGTAACAGAGGCTCCATTGAAGTCAGATATTTGCCCTGCTCTTATATGTCGCCAGAGTTCTTGTGCATCATGGATGTGTAGACTATGTTCACTCTGATATATCCACAGAATTTGTCAATAAGTGTACAGCTTGTTAAAAACTAATAAAATCATGTTTCTTACTGTTCAGTGAATATTTGATAATGGAATGCTTTTCATGGACATTCCTACATATCAATACCAGGCTGGCAACTAGTAATACAAAATAAAAAGACCTGACAGCAAACATTAATACAACATAACCAGATCTGCTTACTCATTGAGAGGTCTCATTAATAATTCATGAACCCTGAAGAAGTGGAATCATTTAAAGATACAGCACACAAATGTATAGTCAGTAACTAGCAACGGACCATTATTTTATAACCTACAGCTATATTTCAGGTAATGAATAGGAAACCATATAAGTGTCTGAATGGCATTTGGTCACCTCCAAGGTGATAAAATTCCTGTCACCGATCATCCATCATCTCCTCAAGGCTAAGTAAAGAGGCGTAAAGCAATAAAGCAATGCAGCTTTTCCTGATCAGATACAGTGAATAATAGAAACCAATTCCACTAAAGATCACAATATTTAGTAGTTAAAATAATCCGTTTTAAAGAACAAAACATGTTTAGAGTCAGAAAACATTTTAATGTTTAAATCTGTTGGAATGTATGCATGCTCTATTAGGCCCAAATAGACCTGTTATCTGAAGCAGAAACTGCACCTTGATTTATAATGCTGCAGTTCAAATAGAACATGATCTCAGTTAAACATTCAGGCAATAAAATAAATAATAGTCTGTGCCCTCTTGGGAAGTAATTACAATAAACATGTTTGGGTAAGCACTTGGAAAATGCTAAATGTTTTTATCCGTGTTTCTCTAGACTAGTGACAATTCTTGATTCCAGAAGTTAATGCATTCACCCTTTTCTCTCAGATGGAAGAAGAGTGGCTTAAGCAGAATACATTTCCTGCTCAGACGCAATTACTGTGGTCATGAATGCTCGATTTTTTTGAGCGCGGTCTTTTGGTCTCTTGATGTTCCTTGCTTATAGTGCTGAAACTGCACAAAGACAATGATACGTTATCCAAGAAAGTGATTATAATATACAGGTAACTGTAAGATTATTGACAATATCCAAAGCATTTATTTATGAATGCACAGTTACCGTTGGCTGTCCATGCAGACTGTAAGCATCTTATTTCTGCAATTGCTCATATGATGATATAGGGAAAGCACCTTGCAGGAGGCATTATTAAGACATTCAAGGCCTTATAGTTACACCCCTGCTGCAACTGCTGAAAAGTGTAATCAATGATACAACATTAAAGGACTGGGAAAACATGTCCTTTATTTTTAGGGCATTATATCATTGTCAGAAGTAAACAGCTAGTAATTTTACGAATGATTTGTTTTAGAGCACATCAAAGTATAATTAACAGGCCTATAGACTGCCTCCACCATGTTTACACCACTGAAAGATTAATAAAGTTGTGTACAACTAACTTGTATTTCTTTTTCAGTCATCCTTTGCTGTGTGATTAAAGGCAACCTGCTTATAAACAAACAGTCAAAATGATAGTATATTGGTGTCATTTGCAATTATAATCTGTAGAAGATTAAATACGATGTAGCATTACACTAATCAAAACTATCACAGGAATATCATAGCAAACTAAAATAACTCAAGAAATGTGTGCAGGTAAAACAAGATATCAAAAACTTGTTTTAAGGAAACTGTCTAGCTAGACATAATAGAATTCTAAACAGCATTTAGTGCCTTGAATACAGCAAAAAATAAAGTATGGACTTCCATACCAGTGTCAGAATATTTTTAGAAAGGAACGTAACAGAAACTGCAGAAATGTTTCAAATCCCATGAGGCAAATCCTGCTTGTTTTTTTTTATACTAGAATCTGACAAAACATCTCACCTGCACTCTTCCGTGGAAGATAAACACAAGTCTACTGCTCTTCAATAATCATCAGATGGAAGGTCATTGCTGAATAAAAGGAAAAACAATTTTCAAGCATTTTTTTTCTGGAAGAATGCAACTTTAAAATAATTTTCTTTGATTGCTAATATATCTGTGGCAAGCTCAGTGTGAAAAGTGCTGTCTACATTTGCTGATTAATGAATATTCAGTATAAAAAAATATTTGTGGCTCTGGACATTAAGTGACAGCTTTAAGGACTTGTGCTAAGTCTGCATTGCCAACAAACAATATTATTAATGTGTTTTTCATTCAGATGCCCCCCCCCCACACACACACACACACAAAAGATTCATATCATGTTTTACTCATTACTTTAACTGCAATTAGATATACTAGACTGATAAAAATAGGTACATTGATAGGCAGCTGTGAAAAACACTTAAAAGGATACTAATGGCAATGTCTCATGGGAACCTTACAGTCAGAAATATGTGTAAATGACGCATTCAGAAGCAGAGATAGGGGCATATTCCTTAAAGAAAAACAAAAACAAAAAAATAATAATAGGACAACATGCCTCTAGCTGCATGCCTATAAGATAATTTGTCTGTGTCTCTGAATCTGTTCATCTTTCAATCATATGTATTTATTTTTCCAGTTGTCAGTTTACTTGCCTGTCGGTTATAAAAATAAATTAACTGCATGCTGAAAACTGAAACTGATGCATGATTTGACATTTCAGACATAGATATTCTCTCAGACAGATATATATAACACTGCAGAATGTTGAGATAATATGTACTGAGTTATAGTATAATGGATAATCTCATCTATCTCAGGCTTCATCAAAAAGGCAGGAAAGTACATATTTTCACTTGCACTTGAAATTACCTAGTAAATTCTGATATTCAAAGTGTGTTTTACCTGATTTTTGTTATTTGTTTCAGTCTGTTAGGCTAAAAGTTGTTTTACTGTGTGTATAACAGTTGCCTGGCTGTTACTGTGTTAGTATCACCCTAATATTGTTGATTTTGTTGCATCATCATTTGCACACTTATTTGTACATTACCATCTGGCTTTGGTCAAAGCAATGGGCAGGATTCACGATGGCTTGCACGGAGTCTAAGAGTAGTGTAAGACTCCATGCAGCCATCGCGATCCAGGAACAGCCTGAATGTGCGTGTAAGAAAGCACCTAAAACGGCTCTTACACGGACAGGGCGTGGATATGCTAATTACCTCACTTGCAGCCGAAAGGCATGCAAATGAGGTAATTTCGTGATCCAGGAAGCAGAAACCTGCCCATGTAAGAGCCGTGTTATCTACAGAAATGTACTCAGCTGATAACTGAGTACCGTTCTGCAAATAGCACAATGGAGTCTTGTCAGCTCCAAATAAAGGTTGCAAATGTCCCAGGCAGCATGCCAATGGCCAAATATGTGGCCACTGGCAATGTACCCTGAAGCAAACATAAAATAAAAATGTTTTTTTTTTTCGGCGATCGCCGATGTTTAAACGTAGCGCAGCGCCGCGCAAACGGGCTGCGCTATAAAAAAACAGAAAAATAAAAAAATCAAACCCACAAACGTGGGTTTATGCAAAGCATAAATTTACAATGGAAGGGAATAGCAGGCTAAAACAACATGGCCACTGAGTAGGGGTTGCTAAGGGGGGAAGCTGAGTGTAAGACATGTAACTAAGCATTAGTAGGCAATCCTATGTAAATGAGTGGTAGGATAGTGAATCGTACTGTTACATTGGAAATGAGCACATTCCGTACAGTGTAGGATAAGGGGGAGTAACAGAGTAGGAGATAGGTGACATCACAGGGAGGAATGTATGAAAGGAATGCAGCTCATTGGAGCAAAGTGGCATGTGAAAGCTGTCAGTCACACATCATGGAAAGAGGAGTGTCAACAAGTAGGCATGGGAAAGCCAAGAAATGGAAGGTGTACACTATGGATAACACCAAAGTTTCTTGCAGGGCATGCATGCATGCGTGTGCACGCTGGTAGGCACGAGTAAGCTAGAGTGTGTGCGTGTAAGTGTGAGTGCGTGCGTTTAAGGCAGAATACACATGTAGGAGCCTGTTTAAACACCTGTAAGCTTGTTTGTGCTGGTGTGCACGTGTTTTAACCCGAATAAGCAGATTCTAGTCCGTCTAAGCATGTGTGCACGCGTGTTAGCCACTGTGAGCATGTTTTCGCTGGTATGCGCATCGTTCCCCCCTGAAGAAACAGAAGGGAAAAAGGAAGCATGGGAAATAGTAGGAAGATAGCAGGGATTACTGGCAGAGCTAGCAGGGAAAAACAATCAGAAGAAGGCAATTACACAGGCAGAACAGTAACCCAGCCCAGCACTTAAAACTCTGCAAACAACAGTGCATAATGTTTCTCTCAAGAGACACTGCAACAGAGGAGTAAGCTATTAGAAGTGAAAACTGAAAAAGCTTCACTCAGACCAAAAATGCTAGGGGCTGCCATAGCTGTTATAAGGAGACATATGCAACTTGCTGAGGGTGGTGACTATGCAAATGCTGCTGGACAACCCACAGTGAGGAGACAGAGAAGAGTGTACAGGCCCAGGGTCACCTACCAGGGGTTATATGAGCTGGAGATAGTGGAGCGCTATAGAGTGGACAAAGACCTCCTGCAGCAAATTGTTGAACTGTGCAGGCCACGCCTCACACACAGAACCAACAGAGGGGAACCCATCCCAGTGGAAACCAAGGTATGTGTTGGCCTAAGAATACTAGCAACAGGTACCTTCCATAGACCAACTGGTGATATGATGTGGATATCACAGGCATCAGCATCCAGGGTATTGCACCAGTTCCTGGATGCCATGTCAGCACATGTCAGTGATCATGTATATTTCCCCAATTCCCATGAGGTATTGGTCAGCAATATGCGTCTCTTCCAGCAAATAGCAGAATACCCTGAGGTAGTGGGTGCAATAGACTGCACGCATATACGTATCAAAGCACCAGCTAGTGAGCGGGGTAGGGCCTACATTAACCACAAGGGCTTCCCCTCCATCAACTGCCTGGTCATGTGTGATGCCCAGGGCATAATAATGAATGTGCGTGCTGGCTGCCCTGGAAGCTACCATGATTCCCATATCTGGTATCTGATGCCAATGGGGACATCCCACATGGTCACTTAGTGAGGGATGCTGGCTACGCACTGGAGCCGTGGCTGATGACACCCATCAGAAATGCACACACACCTGAACAAGAACGCCATAATGAGGCACACGCACAAACACGAAATGTAATTGAGCGTGTGTTTGGGCTGCTCAAGTCATGGTTCCGGTGCCTGGACACATCTGGTGGAGCCTTGCAGTACTCACCAACAACATGTACCCAAATTGTCATGGTATGTGCTATGCTACATAATATGATTCTGCGAAAACAGCTGCAGCAGGACCAGCATAGGGCTGGGCCAAACAGCCCCCCACCATTGCCAAGCCAATCACAGGCAGAGCATGACTCGGAGGAGGAACAATCTGAGCCTACCCCAGTAGGCAGAAGGAGGCGTGCCCAGTATGCCTTGGCCTTGGCAAAGTGGCAACGCATAGCACATACACTGGCTCAGTAGGAACCCTGGAAATGATACCACTCTCTGACTCAGACATATAGTAAAAGGGATGCCTAAGTTGACACAACCTGCTTTCAAACATGTACAGGGAGTGTAGTATGTGTGTCCAACATAGACAGCCCTGCAGCACCACCTGAGGCATGATTGCCATGTGTTAAGCAATGTAACACCATGCAGTATATGCAAACTTGATGACCCTGACTAACATCCTACCCTCACCAAGCATGATGCCACAATATGAAGATGAGATGATCAATTACAATAATTGGCTTAAGTATTGCTGTTAGTCAAAGGGGATCCAATGCGTGCCAGCCTGGGATGACATGCTGAGCAAGACACGATGCTCCACCTGCTAGGGATGGCGTGCACCTGTCAGTCCTGGCCTTTTGGATACTGGCAAAGGCTGTTGTCACCCCCACTGTGTCTTGAATAGGTAAGGCTCAAAACACAAACCCACCTCCATAGGTATCACAAGGGATAAGAACCTAGACGTAATGCTACCCAATGCCAGAAGTCTAAACTGCAAGATACATGCAGTCTAAACTCCCCTCAGCATGGAGAATGTTGATATCTGTTCTGTAACAGAAAACTGGGTTAAGGCTCACAAGAGCACCCTAACACCACCAGGATACACCTCATACCATGCTTTACAGCCCCAAAACATGGAACAAACTACAAAAGGAGGGTGACTAGCAATAATTGTCAAGGATAACCACACCCCCATGTTGGTACCACAACAAGAAGCAGCATGGATTATCCATGGTCAAGTAACAGTGGCTAAAACTGCCTCCCAGTTTGTAGCCTGCTACAGACTACCCTCCTAACACCAGGAACTGCACGTGGCCTACGTTGGAACACATGGAAATATCAAGCTCTCCAAACAACATTATATTGGGTGACTGAAAATACTCAAACATAGACTGGAAGCATTATTCCAGCTCCAACACCCTAGGCTAAAGGTTCCTAGAATCCATAAACCAAAATGCTCAGGAACAACATACCACTCCCACAAGAGGGGTAAGCATACTGGATGTGATAATCAGCAACATGGGTACTCTATGGCCAGATGAGAAGTGTATCCCTCACTGGTAAGATCAGAACATAGAGTAATCACACTGGATATTCACATCCTGACCACAGTCCCTGGCCAGAAAACCACAGTGAAAAACATGTGTAAAGGAAATGTTGCACTCCTCCAAACTGATGTGGAATCCATTAAAGGCCCTGTGCCTGTGGAAAATACGGGCCACACCTCAGAACCCTTTATAAATGCATTCTATGAACACTTTCAGGAATGCATGGATTATGCAATCCCAAATAAAACCAAGACCCAATTCCATACATGCAGGCATCTGGCATGGTGGACCCCAGCCATTACCAAACCATGCAAGAGAATGAGGAAGCTACTACATGATAGAGCAAACCCAAAAAGGGAAGTAATCTCTGATCAGTATTATGGCAATAAAATATGGCCACTCATAAAATCCACTAAGGCCAGCTACAACATGTTGAATCTGTGAATCATGAGGCAGTGTTACACCTGCCCCATGTACACAGACAACCCCCTCCTCCCCCCAAGAAATACAAATATATGTGAGAGATGCAACCATTTATCCAAACTGGAGGCTGAGCTCTCTCAACTCAGTACTGTCAAAACTAGTCAGGAGGAGAAGGTAACCACACACACCACAAACCCAGTCTCACATAGACCTATCACAACTGCAAACCAAAGACATAAACACACAAAAACATTCCCGGAGGCTCTAATTAAAAATCCACCAAATCAACAGAGGCCTCCAAAGCAGACACCCAAGCAACCACTACCTCCAAACATAGGACATGCAACATATAGTACACAAAGTCGTTGTGCCAAAAAGTCACAGCCCGTAAGGACAAACAACATGCCTGATACACTTGTAATAGGTGACTCCATAGTCAGACACACTGATGTCCCGCTCACCAGACTGAACAAGGAAAAGGGTACAGTAAGCTGCCTGTAGGCTGCTACAATCCGCCACATAACACAAGCACACAGGTCACTCCAAAGCAAGTACAAATATGACCCAGTCATTGTCCATGCTGGTGTGAATGACCTGAGACGTACCTCCCTGGACTACATGAAAAGAGACATAGATGAGCTCTCTGATTATGTAGGCCAGGCCGGTATGACTCTGACTCTGAGCAGCATCCTACCCTCACCAAGAATGATGCCACAGTACAAACACAGAATGATCAGCTTTAACAATTGGCTCAATTACTGGTGTCATTCCAAGGGGATCCAATGTCTGTCTGCTTGGGATGTCATGCTTGACAAGCCACGCTGATTTGCCAGGGATGGCTTGCACCTGTCACCCCTGGGCGTCTGGATATTGGCTAAGGCTCTTGCCACCTCCATAGTGCCTTTTGTAGGCAAGGCTGAAAAGACAAACCCACCTCCCTAGAAAACATAAGTGGAAAAAACATAAGGGTAATGCTGCTCAATGCCAGAAGTCTAAACCTCAAGATGCACACTCTCGAGGCCCCCCCCCCAGTATGGAGAACATCGATGTCTGTGCAGTGATGGAAACCTGCATCAAGGCTCCTGAGAGCACCCCAGCACTACCAGGTTATACCTCATATCATGCTTTTTGGCCCCAAAACCTGGACCAAACCACAAAAGGAGGGGGAGTATCCATATTCAGCAAAGGTACCCACACGTCCAGGTTATTGACAATGCACGAAGCATCGGAGACCATCCATGTGCAACTAACCATAGGCAAAACTGCTGTACAGTTTGTAGCATGCTACAGACCACCCTCTCAAACCCAGGAACCCCACTCAGCCTTCCTGAAGACACTGGAGAGTATGAATGTCTCTCCAAATACCAAACAAGGTACTCACAAATTACCACATAGGTGGTAATCCATTACGTATGGAAGAAATAATCAGGGACCTAGGGACACAAGTGGACAGTAACCTCTCATGTGACACTCACATTGCCAACGTGGCTAGGAAGACCTTCTATATTGGCCATCTTATCATGAAAGGATTCATATCTACATCAAGAGAGGTCATTGTGCCCCTATACTCTTCTCTTATCAGGCCCATAATTGAGTACAATGCCCCCATTTGGGATGTACCTTAACCGACACCTGCAGCAGTTAGAAATACCTCAAAAGTACCTCACCAAGAGGATAAAGGGTCTCAAACATTTGTCATATGCTGTCTGGCTGAAGACACCCCAGCTGTATGCAGTCACATACTGCCTACTCAGAGGCAATGTATGCCCGATGTACAAGGCCATGTCCAATATAGAATTAATGGACATGCTCCACCTCAGAAAATCCAAATCCATCAGGGCCGCGAAAGATGTCAACCTCAACACATAAATAAATAGGATGTGCTGGAGGGACAGATTCATAACCCAGAGGCTCCCTACACTCTGGAACAGAATCCCAGTCCATGTTAGGCAGATCCCCTCACTGACTCTCTTCAACAGGAATCTTGCCAAGTGGATGGGAGATCGTAGATTTACACTGGGGGTCATCACTGTGTCACGTCTAGACAGAGGCACAGTAAAGTAAACCCTAAATCGGCATAATATTCACATAGCAAGGGGTGGCAAAAGCCACACACACTCTGGCTAGGCTTATAAATGTCCTAGGGCAGATAGCTCAGTATGAACCTATGAACCTATGAAGATACAAATTGTACAGGACACTAAGGATAATCACAAGGGTTTCTTAACTGATGGTAGGAACCTTGTTGGGAATTCACAGATATGCTCTGAATTCCTCAAATATTACAAACAATACACCAAACCCACACACATTGCCAACATCCAACCTGACAGGTTCAGTGCAAACACCCCCCCCCTCCAAAATGCCAAATATCTATCCCAGCAGAGTGCTGGCCCCCTGACATTGCAGATGCTGAGGTAACAGCCAGCATCTTCAAAGCAAAACACACAGCATCAATGGTACGAGATGGTGTCCTGGGCTGTGTCCAACATAAACTCCAAGAAGAATGGAACGCTAAATAACACTACTGCTCAATTTCAGCCTTACCACAGGATATGTACCCAAAGAGCAGTGTAAAGCAACAGTGGTCCCTCTCCAAAAAGGTGGTGCCTGAATGGATACTGCAAACTATCACCACAGAATCCTGACAAGCTTGGTCTGCAAAGCTATGGAAAGGATCATCATGGACCTCAGAAATAAAGATATTGGGGACCTACAAACACTGGACCCTACCCAGCGTGGCTTTCTTAAGGGCAGATCCTGCCCCTTAAACATGTTTGACTCATTTGAAACAGTCATCAAGGCCATTGATGAGGGGAATGTGGTCCACACAGCCTATCTGGACCTTGCAAAAGCCTTCCATACAATACCCCACGTGTTCATTATAGATAAGCTCACCAGCTTAAATATAAACCCCTATGTCAGTAGATGGGTTGCAAACCAGCCCAAGGACAGAACTGACATGGTCAGAAATGCTGCAGCCATGTCAGACTACAAACCAGCTACAACTGGCATCCCACAAGGCTCGGTCCTGGGACCTCCCTTGTTTGGTATATATTTCCCATAGGTACAGGCCAACATGGAAGGACTGTGTCTGAACAAGTTTGCAGAGGACTACAAACTGGGCACCATATCTGATCCTCCAGCTGACACAAGCATCCTACAAAAGGGCCACATAGAAACAGACAACCGGTGCCAGAGCCATGTCATCAAGCTAATTCCAGAAAGGTGTATAGTCACCCCCTGTGGATAAACAGTAAGTGCCCACCAATTACCACATAGGTGTTAACCCATTAAGTACTTTAGAAGTAATAAGAGACCTGGGGACACAAGTTGATAGATATCTTGCATTTGACAACCATGTGGCTGTAGTGGTTACAGAAACATACCATATACCCACCTAATCATGAAGGTAGTCAGATCTAGATCAGGGGAGGTCATCATACCTCTTCAGTCATCCTTCATCAGCCTCACAATTGAGTAAAATGGCCCCTGTGGGATGTACCTCAGCAGACACCACCATCAACTGGAAAGACCCCAAAAGTACCTCACCAGGAAGATCAAAGAGCTCAAACAGATGCCATGTGTTGCCTGATTAAACAAACTGCAGCTCCACACAGTGCCATACTGCCTGCCCAGAGGCAATCTCTGCCTGATGTATAAAGCCATGTCCAAGCTGGAATCAATGAACATGCTGCACCTTGTACAATCTGAATGCCAGTGAGCTATGCACATGAGATATCTGAACTCCAGCACTGACATACATAGGACATGTCATAGTGATTGATCCATAACCCAGAAGCTCCCTCCACTCTTGAGTAAACACCCAGTACAGGTTAGCTACAGAGTCCCTCATTGACTCTCCTCAAGAGGAATCTTGATGAGTGGATGGGAGATGGTAGGTTTACCCTGGGTATCACTGTTATGTCATGGGTAGACAGAGACACAGTATACTAACCTTGAAATATGTCATGGCAAAATCCAGTTACAATGTGTGTTGAAGGACAAGCACACTCTCTGACTAGCATTAGAAATGGCCTAGGGCACATCGCTAGTGTTTGTCAATGTCCACCCAAGTTGCGGAATACACTACCAATGTTGGACAAGCCTGGTTTAAGAAGTCCATATCTGAACAAAATACAACATGGTCATATGTGCACAACTGGCCCTTAACCAGTCTGGTGTGCTCACTATGAATATTTAAAGCAGTGATAGGACTGAAACCCAGGATACTGTCCACCACAGTGAAAGTACTGAACCAGTACACTATACGATATTACAGTGTTTGGTCAGTATGAAAGGATGTTGACAACTGTATGCAAACTATCCCATGGAAACCCTGCAGGCACAGTATAATCCCTGTTGGGTTCAGACACAAAGCAGTTGGGCAGTAAGTACATAACATGACACCCAACACACAACTATAAATGTGAAATATTGTTGAAGTTCACACACAACCACAAATGTGGTGGACTGCAGATTTCAACATATGGAAAGCTCACACTGGGCATGCTCGCACACTTTGATAAATGAGACATATGTCAGGCAACAAGCCATGGAAAGCCTGAACTGGGCATGCTCACACACTTAGGCCATGTCTCAGTTTAGCAGTTGGCAACACATATCTGGTATTTGTATGTGTTAATCCAGGAACCTTCCACAATACAGCAATCTGCCCAGTGCACACAGTTAAATGACTACAGAGACATAAGTTAAATAGTGGATCCCTCTCATATTCAAACATCTTCCACAGATACACAAGTTGTTCATAGAAACAGGGAAAGCTATGGCAATAAAGACCTGCAAACAGTTTATCAGCAACAAATACTGTGCATCTGAAAATTAAACATATGAGTGTAGAGGTCAATACTAAGCTGTTTGCCCTAGGGAATACAAGCTTAGCCAGAGTGTGCTTGGCGTCTGCCTCCCCAGTACAGTAGGCTACTGTGCCTCTGTAAAGTAGGTCAGAGAAGGCACCGTTTAAGGCTAGTGTGCTGTGCCTCCGTCAAGCAGGGATACAGTGGAGATCTCAGGGGTTGAATTTGCAATGTCACATCCATGTGGCTGGTGTTTGCTGGAAGAGGGTTGGTGAGGACTTATAACAGTAATTGGGCATCAATTAAAGACTGAGGGGAGCCTTATCTGCAGTGTCTGGACAATTTCACTGTCAACACTTTGACGTGATGATTTTGAGGGATTGAAGTGTCGTGCCAATACTGTTCAGAGACGTCCACCCTCTGTGGGATATTGCTCTGTAATGTATTAGCTCCCTCCTTCTGTTGTACAGCTTATATATGGCTGGTGTACACCAGACAGGTCTCCTGTTGTGGAGGAGTCTTGGGTTTATTTGGGATAGCATGATCAATGCAAACCTTCCAGATGCTCATAGAATGCAATTGTCAAGGATTATGCAGAGTGGCCTGTAAAATCCCCCAGCATGGGTCCTTTGAAGTCTTCCACCCCAGTCTTCACAAGTGCAAAGTCTGCTTTTGATAAATACTTTGTTTGCAGTGACTTCCTTGCCTGGGGGTGGGGATGGGATATGGATGTCCAGGGAAAGTTGGATATGGTCAGATATTAACAATGGTGGTCTACCTCTGGTGTGGAACATAGAGTCCCCATGTTGCAGATGGTCAGGTCCAATATGTATTCCCCCTTGTGGCTGTGGTAAGTGGTCCTGCCATAGCACATTGATTCACAAATTGTAGTGGCTGTAGGGTGATGTTGTTGAGGCCTGAGTAGTTCCCCCACACAATATACCTGTACCTGACGTTAACCACTGTAATGGTGTATGTGAACACCTTCATATCCTACACTGTTCCCAGGGAAGCAAAGTGTGTGTCCTGGATATGGGAGGGGTGGTCTGAACTGGTTGTGTTGTGTGTTACAGGTCCTGTGGTCACGAAGCATAGTATAAAACATAACCTGGCAGTGCTGATGTGCATATCTGACCCTGAAGTAGGCGGCTTTTAATGCATATATATACTATCCCCCTAACTGACAGATAGTAATAGATGTACATACCTCTTTATAAATAATGATGTCAGCACCCTATAAACACTGCAGGAGAAGAGCAGATGCTCAGTAATTTGAATAGTGCGCTCCGCTAATGCATCTCTCTCAAGTGTCATAACATAGTTAGGTACGGGTTTGACTCCTGCAAATGCTCGGTGTGTGTTTGTGTGAGGGGGGTTAGTGTGTGTGCAATTCTGTGTGAAAGAAATGTCCCTCTTGACAACTAGAAGAACACACTACATGATGCACATTCCTCTTTCTAAACACTGATGATGTCAGCACCCTATAAGTATAGCAGGAGAAGGGAAACCTCCCAGTAATGTGAATAGCATGCTCTGTTAATGTGTCTCTCTCAAGTACCATAACATAGTTAGGTAGGAGTTTGAATCCTGTAAATGCTCAGGGTGTTTGGGTTAGTGGGTGTGCAATTCTCTGTGAAAAAAACATTCCTTTTGACAACTAGAAGAACACACTACATGATGCACATTCCTCTTTCTAAACACTGATGATGTCAGCACCCTATAAGTATAGCAGGAGAAGGGACACCTCCTAGTAATGCAAATAGCGCACTCTGCAAATGTGTCTCACTCGAGTGTCATAACATAGTTAGGTAGGGGTTTGAATCCTACAAATGCCATGTGTGTTTTTGTCACACAGTTTGTCCATGTGTGTGTGGGGGGGTGTTCTTAATATTGTATGACATAGATTATATCAGTAATGTCAATGCACACATGAGGTATGTGTGTGCCACATAGACATATGTACCTGTGACCTTAAATAGTTCACATGTCTGAAGCCTGCCTCATGTGAATACATGGAATTTGCATTACACAACTTTATGACTGTGGTTTTCTGTGCAGGGGCTGCATTTGGTATGTGAATATACAGTGAGAGTAGTTTATGGTGTCATCTTACCAGTGAGGGATACACTTCTGGTCTGGAGCATATAGTCCACATGTTAGTGATGATCAGGTGCAGCATGTTTTCCCCTCTTGTGGGAGTGGTAACAAGTTGTTCCATAGCAATTGAGTGTATGGATTCTAGGAACCTTACACCTAGGGTGTTGGAGCTACAGTAATGCTCCCAGTCTATGTGTGGGTAAATGAAGCTGCCCAATATATTGTTGTTTGGAGACACCTGCAGATATTCATGTATTCTTAAGTAGGCCAAGTGGGTTACCTGGGTTTAGGAGGGTGGTCCGTAGCAGGCTATGAACTGGAAGTCAGTTTAACCTACTGTTAGTTGCATGTGGATAGTCTGTGATGCGTCACACTGTGGCAACAACCTGGGGGTGTGGGTATAGGTACATAGGCTCATAGGTTCATAGGTTCATACTAGGCTATCTGCCCCTCACTGACCCTCTTCAAGTGAAATTTGGACGCGTGGATGGGAAATCGCAAATTCACCCCTGAGATCTCTCCTGTGTCCCTGCTAGACAGAGGCACAGTAAACTAATCTTAAAAGGGTACCTTCTGTGACCTACTTTACAGAGGCACAGTAGGCTAATCTAATAGGGAGGTCGAAGCCAAATACACTCTGGCTAGGCTTATAAATGCCCTAGGGCAGATAGCCTAGTATCTACATATGAACCTATGAACCTATATATATATATATATATATATATATATATATATATATATATATATATATACATACATATCTCTGTCTCTACATACACCTACATACCTATGATATGATGAAATGAAAAAGTTAACAACCAAGAGGGGGTGGTACCAGAGTAAGTGGAAAATGCAAATCATTTTCTTTTCTCTTCTAATATCCGCATTGTTCTGTCTCAACCTTTCTCATTGAAATGTTAGTTCCAGATGCACCATATGTTATTAATATTTCCTTGGATCCTGCAAAAATATGAATGGTTGAAGCCTAATGTACTAAACATTACTGGACATTACTTATGTTAATGCTATCAGCTTTAGAAATACAATTCTTGCCATTATCAGCAAGCTTTACTTTTAGCAACCAGATATTCTATAAGTCTTAAAATCTTGGTCAAAGCAAACTGATAACTCTTGGGTGCTGCATTCATAGAAACGATAGAGTCACAAAGGAATAGGAAGCAATACAATATTAGCTACAGCTTCACCCATTTGCTATTTGAAACCCATATTCCTTATTTCCATGCAGGAATGGTCCTTAATGGCTCATAGAATAATCAATACGGTCAAATGAATCAGCATGGCTTGCTTACATATTTCACCCGGGACTGATGTCTTTTTTGCCAAAGAAGATCCTCATTGGCTCTAAGTGAATGTCAATGCAGAACTTGTAACTTAGGATGGTATTAATATTGACTGGACATAGCATGGTAATAGCTTCAATGGGATCAGCCAATTAATACATCTCATGTTGGAAAGAAAATATTTTAGTCATGCAGTCCTCTTAAGCAAGTCCTGACAGTGTTACCCATAGTATTATGAAGTAGTTGCTGATCAGTAAGTGATTATCCAGCAAATTTTATAATACAAAATTAAACTAAAATACACCATGAGCAGAAATTATCTTTCTTTAGCAATTTTTTAAAAATGTATTTATTTATTTCATTTATTTTATTTTATATTTACCAGGAAAGTCCGACTGAGCAAGAAGCCTGTTATCAGAGGTAGCCCAGGGAGAAAAGCTCCACTAACAATACATCTAAGAACACTTACAGCAATAGGTAATAAATAACAATGGAGAAATAACTAATGTTGAAGGAATAAAGAAAACATTTACATACAGTAATAAAGATAATCACATAGTGGAACAAAAATACAGTATGACATGTCAGCATGAGAGGTCAATATTGTATACACTGTTATATGATCCACAGAGTATTTTTACAGTAAAATATAACATTGTTACTATCCTAATAGAACACGTTTCACTAAATAGACCATTTTGGGAGTACTTCAGAGTAAGGTAAATGACCTTCCTTTACCAATCATAAGAGTTCAGTTAATTGGAATACCCTGTTTAGACTCCTAGCTGAGCACTAGACCATTTTATTTCTATCTTTATTATTGTCTGAAATACATGCTTTGACTACAGAAAAACATTTCAGAAAAGCCAGTCTGCCTTGGATTATTACTGATATAAAGATGCCATTGGTCAGTAGAGATAACTTTTGGGAAGTTTGGTTCATAAAATGAGGTTAGTTTCTGATGAAGCTAAATTCAGAGAGTTGGCAAATGAATCAGGACAGATGGCATGTCAAGTAAAATAAACCATACCATTTTGAACAATACTGCCTTTAGTTTGATAAACCTAAACGTTTTTTGAGGAGTGTCAACCTGCTCCTTCAATTTGGTTTGACTGGCCACCATATCCTTTCCCCCACCTAAGTAATATTGCAACCTATCTGTGCAGTGCATTCATGACTCTTTAGGAAGGGTCAGATCAGACTCCCAGCTGTTCAGTTTCTTTGACCCTCCTAGCCGCTAGTCTTTCTCTTCATTATGCTTTCAGTTTGTGTAAGTACAGTGTATAAACATGTGCTGAAGCTTAAACCAAGGCACACTGCCATGAAAATTCTTTTATCTGAATTCCTAAAAATTGCAGCTATGTCCACTGCTTGAGTTTCTGTTCTCATCAAATAATCTATTCAAAAGATTACGCATCTTCTGTTTGGAAGCAGGGATTCTTGCCATTGCACTCCTAGCATACCTTAAAATATCTCAGTATGTAATGGTATTAATAGATTAGTTTAGTTTATTTTACAAGAAAGTTCATCCAGTTAATTCTCAGACGTGTAAAGTTTTACTTCACCATCTTGTCTCTGTGGTGATTAGCAAATCCTTCTGCCTTTGCACAGCATAGTCTTCTTGGTATATCCACAAGATCTAAAGAAGTTATAGTCCCATTTTATGCATCCTTTAGTATGCCCATCACTGAATATAATACACCCTTCAGCATGTACCTTGGTAAGCATCTAAACTATCTTGAGACATCAACATTTCCTTAAGACAAAGATGCTCATTACCATTAGTTACCCTAATAGACTAAAAGCTCTGTCTCTTGACTCAGTGTCATACAGACCCCTGAGTGTTGATATTTTCTTAATCTTCTGTGCCATGAATGACCCAGTACTCCTTGGACCTCTTCACTTAAAAAAGAATCAGCGGTTAAGTAGCCACACATTGTACAAACCTAAACCTGTATTGTTACATCAGAACACTAAATGGCATGACACCTATCTAACCCAACATATCCCCCATTTCAGGAATAGGGTATCCTCACCAATCAGTCGGTGCTTGCCTAGCAACCTTTAAAACCAGTATGGATGACTGGATGAGAGGTCACAAATTTTTATCAGGGATATGCAGAGAAAGTTTACTTAGTGACTATACCCACCCATATTTGGTGACATGCCTGAGCTTCTCCATGCTGTTCTTATCCGTAAACATATTAAGAACCTATGAAACTATGACCCCATGTGTATTTTTCTATACGTATATAGACAGATATTATATAGTAGGTGCACTATGTTTTGTATTTTCTTTTCTTTCTATGCATTTTTCTCAGCCCCTGTGCCTACCAGCCATCAGGCCACTATCATATGTGTCCATGTGTTCCCTACTGAGGTGAGAAGACTACTGCCAATTTGTTCCATTCTTAGGTGAAAGCAGCCAGTGCCCATTCATTCCACTGTCAGGCAAGAATGGTTCGTGTCATGGCCATCACTCAGGTAACCAGGGGGGAATTTTTACAGATGGCCCATACTATGCTTCCCATAGTGGTGACATGGACACCTACATCACTGCTTTAGCTATAAATACTCCTGCAGGATTACAGCTATCAGTAATCTGGCTTGGTAAACACACTCATGTTCCTCTCTTCCCAGGGACTATCTTGGAATCACAAAATCCCCATCACTCAAGTGGGCATGTTGGAAAACAAAAAAATGCTGATTTTCTGGTACCATAGCTTCTAATCAAACTTAGGCAATTTGTGCCACAGTCAGGAGCCTATACCTCTGCCCCACAAAGCAAAGTTTTACATTTTATTCTCTTTGTTGCTCTTGTGCTTGTCACTTTTTTAGTGGAATTTTCTCCCTGTGATTCAACTGAAAAAGTTGCTTTCCAGTTGGGCATTCCTGGTCAACAGATGTAATATTCAGATGAATAATAATAAACAAATATTTTCCCCAACAGTATTGAACTTCATTTCTGCTCAATACATGACATAGTTTAAAGGAGTGAACGTGTAAATTTAGTGACAGAGAAACCATACCTTGCTCTAAAGTGGAAGTAAAAAAGCAGACTAGAAAAAATAAGTTAGCTGAAATAACTTCCATCTCCCGAGACAAAAAAGTTAAGTCCAAGCTTTTGTATACCTGTTAAATTACTTGCCATCTCTGCTTTCTTCATTTTCATCTGGTGTCATTGTCTCTTGCTTTTCTTGTGCTTTTTTATATTGCCTGAATTCTCCCCTAGATTTTCTTTATACCTTTGTGTCTCCCTTCATAACCACCGTGGTTTATTCCATCATACTGTTAAAGCTTTACTTTAGTTTACTCAAAGATATGTAGCCTCTTTAATTGTACATTTTATTTTTCAACACTAATGTTGCAGTAAATGATTAATGGAAAACTTACATCCCATACAATCATAGTGCTTCATGCAATAAAGCATTATTTGTTAATGGGGAGAGAATTCCAGGTATCTCCATTTTATGCACAATTGTTAAAAAATATATGAAACTCTTAATTTTTCAGCCATCATAATAGACAAAGCAAGCAATGTTATACTTTTTACTCTTCCCCATACTTTTCTTCTTTCAGGACTCTCCCAAAATGCTGTCCTGTTGTACTGCCTTACTTAGTTAGCATCATCATTCCACTTATAATTCAACACTTCGTCAAACACTTCTTCTTTGGTATGATCTGACTATGGGAATATTTATTCTGAATTGTTCTATCATTTTTACATTTGGTTTGAAGCTTTTAGTTTTGAGAAACCCCTTTCATCTTTTTTGAATAGCACAAAATACAGTCACAAGAGCCCAAAACAAACTGGATTCATGGTGACACAATGTATCAGATACACAGGTGTTCACAAAAACAATTGGCTAGAATCTCATCTGCTTTTGGAATGACAAACAACATATAACATATTTCCTTATTTTTTAGTTCAATCCCATATTTACCAAAGCCTGCTTCATACAACTTGTGTAGTACAACTCCACCATTCTGTGTAACTACTATGGTAACACACTGACATTAACTGCTGCTGTGGAATTCATGAACAGAGACTTTTTTCATTACTCTGTTTTAATTCTTCTGTGAAGCTTGAAATAAAACTCCACCTTCTCCTACAATTTAATTCAGCCCTTGGGTTGCTTTTCTCCCTACAATATGGTTCCAGTATTATATAGGTACCAAAGATGTGTTTGTTCTGTAGAACAGTTTCATTTCCTTGACTTGGAATCAAAGGAAGGGAAAACTCACCCAATTTTTTTAAGCTTAACTTCTCAGATACTTTGCAGAGGAATTTGTCTTAGCCTGCATGACATACTACAGACACATTGAAATCTGTAGTTTACCCTGCCAAGTACTGCTGACAACTATACGGCAATTAGTCCTGCTGATCTCAGGAGCTCAGCAACTGCTAAAAACGAGACAGAGAGGTGGAAACTGCTTTTCAATGTCTTGGCTGCAGACAGGAAGAAAACTTTTACTGATTCACAGCTTCTTCCAATGCAGCCATGCCTTTCATAGCAAAATAAAGCAATTAGATCAGTCAGGTGTTCAAAGGCAGTTGTCATCTCTTCAGACAAATTTATATAAGCAGCATTACAGTATTGATATGATAAACTTTAAATGTTGGTTGTTTTTACTACTTTATACATTGTTAACTTAAATGTAGTATGAAAGATTTCCGTGACATTTGAGAAGTCAGAAAATATTTTTTCTTATGAAGTACACATTTAGCATTTGCATGCCCCCCCCCCCCCCCGACAGAACTGCTTGAGGCAGGACTGATCTGTAGGAAATGAGACAGGTGGCAACAAAAAACATTAGGAAAGAGAAATCAGAAGTACTTTATGCATACGTGTGTGTGTGTGTGTGTGTGTGTGTGTGTGTTGAGTAGTCAGGTTTGTAGAAAAGTGATTTTGCTGTAATTTAAACCACTAGAATAACAGGAAAAGACAGACAATACAATGATGCAAGACATCTTTGCCTCAGAAAAAATAGTTATTCAAAGTTCAGGAATAGAATGTTTATCATATTTTGTTGACTTAGTAAGAGGAAAAAAATAACATAAAATGAATTCTAAAATGAAGATAAAAATTTACAACATTCAGGGTAAAATAAAAATCTTCACACTGCAGGCACTGGAGAACTGAATTACTTTCAAGTCCCTTTTTTACAGCAGTAGCTGTCAATGCCCCATGGTACTCCAAGTATCTCACAGTGCAGTGATAGTAAGGTGGAGTTTTCCATTAACTTCTCTTGAATGACTGATAAAAACAAAATATGAGAACATCATCAATGGTCTTATGTTCTTCTATGGTTAGAACAATTTTTATATCTCCTGGTTGTAATTAACAAGGCTAGTCAGGCACCTGGCCTTGTTCGCTACTGCCTGCCAAGATCAAATATTCGTTGAGGCTTACACAGCACTGATGATAATCTTAATGTGCAATATGCAATCTGTATTCAAAATGGTTACCAGTTTATATGAGAAACAAAGGTCTGTGTCCTTCCCTTCCTTTCAAATAATAATATGTGCTTCTGCTAAGGCAGACAGAATTAAGTCATCATTTATTTTTACATCTTGGATAACACTGTCATTAGTTTTAGCAGATCCAGTTTAACCCTTTAGACCTGGTCACTTTCAAAAATGGCTTTCTCTTCATACTTTTTTTAGCTATCTTTGGCTCCAATATATAATGGATTGTACCTCAGAAATATACTAACAGTCTTACAAATTTTTTTAGGAATTATACCATGATACTGACTTACAAAATACCATTGTGTCATGCTTCTAGCTGCAGATGTAAATCTGTGTTATGATTTAAAAAATATATTTTTTTATGCTTTTTAAAAAGAATGAAAATTTTCACATTTGATAACATCTATGGGCAGCTGAATACATAGACATGGTCTGTCCTATGTAGGACATGCAAATAGGATCCAGTTTCAGCTACAGTAAGAATTTTATATCTAAAAGAATGCAAGTTATTGACTTCTGTGTGATTGTAAAGTGTTCTGAACATGTTCAGTACAATATTCTTAGAGTGTTGCAAGCTCTAGCAAAAACTAGCCACTAGCATGGCACATTACCACATACCTCAGGTCCACAGCAAGCAGAAATTGCACCCTAGTGTATCATTGCTCAATAAGTGCTCTTTTAGGGAGACATAAACAAACTTTAATATGGAATATCCATCCAAAACACATTCCTGAGTGATCATTTTTGGGAGCAAAGCTGGGTTTCAAACACAGAATACACATTTACTTATTGTTTTGTGCAAGTGTGTGTGTGTGTGTGTGTGTGTGTGTGTGTGTGTGTGTGTGTATATTATATAAATGGGATTCCTATCAGTTAATCGAGTTTTCAGAAACTCGAAATTCATATCATCGAGACCATGTGATCGAGTTTTTGAAAAGTCAAAGCTTTTGAATGGAGATCGCGGTACAGTGAAGATCAGGAAATGTACCCTTTTCTTCACTGTAAAGCTATGCCAGAGTTGGTTTATGTAATTTGCAGGGGGTGTGGGTGGTACAGACTCCCACATGGGGTGTGCAGGGGGGCTTGCCCCCTGCATAAACATAAAAAAATGTTGATTTCTGTGTTTTCTGTTTTTTTCTTTTTTGTTTGATTTTTTTGAAATTTGATCATATGGTCTCGTCCTTATGAATTTTAAGTTTCTGAAAACTCTATCATCTGACATAGATAACAGATACAGATATATATATATATATATATATATATATATATATATATATATATGTATATTGTAGATATACCCCCTGCAAATTATATATATACCAACTCTGACACCACTTTACAGTGAAGAAAAGGGTACATTTCCAGATCTTCACTGTACTGTGATTTGTAGTGCAATATTTGTATACAAGATTTAGATATATGAATTTAGAACAGTATCTATTTGAGCTTAGTATTATCTATATATACAGCCTACCTTTATTCCTAGCCTTTAGCTAAATATTGGTATAGCTGTTCATTACTACATTTCATATTGTATGTATAGCTAATGTTTGCTGCACTATGTATTATTTGCTATTGTATGTATATTCAATTGTTCTTCATGTACTCTGTCCCTCATTTATTGTTCTGTGGAGCTTTTCTTCCCAGGCCTCCACTGAAAAAGGATCTGTATCCAGTTGGAATTTCCTGGCAAATGTAAATAGATACCGAACATGATGGAATTTTTATTTATTTTATTTTTATTTAACATTTGTTTACCCAGAAAGTCCGACTGGGACAGATCCCATTTTCAGCAAAAGCCCAGGGAGAAACACTCCAGATGCATGTTTTTGGAATGTGGGAGGAAACCCACATGAATGCAGGGTGGACACCAATTCTTGATTTAATACACAGGGAAACAGCACATTAAAAGCTGCATGTGTATGTATATGTATGCGTATATATCTATACAAATATATGGATCTATGTTGTTGCATCTAAAATTACTGAACATTGAGCTGCATATGGTCGAGACCATATTGTCAAAGTTCCTTAGTTTTGAAAAAAAAAAAAAGAAAAGTTTGTGTTTTTGCAGGAGAATAAGCTCACCTACATCCCCACACCTCTTGCCATACATAGATAGATATAGATATATCTATTTTTTTAATTTCTCCAAGTCTTTTGGGTTTCTAATACCATGATGAGAATGGACACCATTCCTAAGTCAAAGTATGATTAAAGTTCATGAAATTAGCATTGTTTTGATCTTTGATGTTAGCCAGTAGTGCTCTTCGCAGCACCCGCAGTGTGCCCAGTACTGACTCCTTCTGCAATTCATACAGTCACATGCATCTGTAATATATCTAAGTATGATTTGAAATTCTTTTTTTTGCAAGACCCATTGGTTCCACTGCTATTGGAACTGTATGGGCATCCGTCTTCCACCTTGCCATTGTTTCTGCCTGCAATTTCAATGGTTAATGCTACTTTTGTCTTCTTTTCATAGACTACTATATCTATTTTTCTCGCATCTATTTTTTTAACTGTTGGTTGTGGGTGATCCTACATGATATAAACTGCATCATTTTCTATAATGCTTTGTGATGTTTCCAATATTTTTCACTTGCTTCAGTATTATAATGTTTGCACAAGCCCTAGTATAACAGTCTAGTCACATCATTATGCCTTTCAGTATACAGTCCTTGTGCCATTAGTATATCACAACAAGATGTGCGACTGTTTCCAATTCTGTTTTACAAAAAACTACATTTGTCTGTTTCTCCCACATGTTCAATGGACTTTGTAAACCAACATGTATGTAGTCCACTATCTTTGGCCACCAATATTAACCTTTCGTCTTTTGGTTTAGATTCACCTCTCCTTAACCATTCCTGTGTTCGATCCTGAAAAACATGAGGTTGTTCCAAGAGTTTTATATACTTGCAACTATATTTATGTATTTTCCATATTTCTTGTTTTCTCATCTGATCCTTCACCTTATATTCTTTCTTTTGTTTTTTGGCACATTCAGTTGCTGTCTGATTTTTATTTACTTCTGTTTTGATTTCCATTCCCACCTTTCATTCTGCTAAATTAATCATGGAAGCCATCTTAGACTTATTCTCCTCATGTTTTAAAGTTTCACTACATTTGGGTCTTCTGATGTTAGCAGATATGTATGCAGTCCTACGATTGCAGAGCTATACATGTAATCAATTTTGAGGAGGCCCGTGCCTCCTTCAGAATGGGAAACATATAGTTTTGGTATACACTGATTTTTATAAATTATCCGATAAGCATGAAGCATCCTTCTTGTTTTACTGTCCAACCAATCCATCACCTTTTGGGGCCAGTGAATCACTTCAAAACTGTAAGTTAGGACAGGAAGAGCAAATTGATTTATAGCTTGGACTTTGTTCCTAGATGTCATCGCTGTTTTCAGTTTTAATTTCAGTCTTCTAAAATATTACTTACTAAGTTTTATTCACATTTGTTCACGTTTATTGTTGATCCTTCATCAATTCCCAAATATTTATACACTCCCTGTTGCTCAAGTTGTTTTATATCACATGCCTGTCCCAGGCTGAAGTTTTCATGGTGCTGCAGCTTTCCTGCTTTAAAGGTTGCTTTGTACATTTATCAAGACCACATGACATTCTTAAATTATCTAAAAAAGTTTTGACCACTTTCAATTGTGCTTTCAGTTCCTCATCTGATGAACTATACAGTTTTAAATCATCCACAAAAAGAAAATGAGATGTCTTTACACTTTGTTGCTTTCTGAAAGCCAAATTGTACCCATGACCTAATCTGTTAAGTAGACAGCGTAATGGGTTAAGGGCAAGACAAAAGAGCAGTGGTGACAAATAGTCAGCCTGAAATATTCCCCTTTGAATTTGTATTCCGTGAATAGTAATTTGTCCTTTATCATGGCTTTACTGCAAAGTGATTTGCTGCTGTTTCATGGTTGCTGTAATGTAATTGATCAGTGTAGGGTGTATCTTATACATTTTTAGGGTCTATATTAGAACATCGAAGTGTCAGGTCTTCGAATGTTCTAATATCGACACCTAGTAACCGAAAGCTGAAAATAGCGAATTTTTAGATAACCGAATTCTTTCCTAGGCAAAGAATTTGGTTGTCCGTTATTGTCACTTCGCTATTTTCAGCTCTGTGGTGGAAAGTTACGGTCGGGTTCAGGTAAGTGTGTGATTGTGTAGACGTGAGGGTTAGGGTGGGATAGGTGAGTTAGGGCGCGGGTCAGGTAAGTGTGCGAATGTTTGGACATGAGGGTTAGGGTGGGATAGGTGAATTAGGGTTAGGGCACAGGTGAGGTGTGTGTGCGACAGTGACAGACCTTATGGTTAGGCTTTGGGTTAAGGTAAGTGGGTAGATAGTGGTGTATGTACAGTTTAGTGTAGGTTTAGATGTAAGATTTTAGGTGTATGTGTGTGGATTGCTGTGTGTGTTTGTGTTGTGTGTATGTGTTTTGGAACAGCTAGTTTTTTCCCTAGGAAAAAATAAGATGTTCTAAATTTTCGGTCTTACCAGTTTTCAGTTACTAGGTGTCGATATTAGAACATTTGAAGACCTGAAACTTTGATGTTCTAATATAGACCCCATTTTTAAGCACACGTTTATCCATGAATCTGGAATACTGTCAAATGCTTTTTTTGTAGTCTATCCATGTCATAATTAGATTCTTCCCCTTTTTACAGTTCCCTATTATGACTTTATGTAACAACAAATGATCTCTTGTTCCATACGGCTTTCTTTTTTTACACTTTTGTTCTAGTGCCATGATTGAGTTTTCTTCTAAATAACTATAAACACTGTTGGCATCAATTCCAGTGTATAGTTTATATGTTTTCAGTAGGCAAGTTGTTGGTCTAGTTTTTAGATAGTTTGCAGGTTCACTCTTAAGTAGGAGCATCGTTTTTCCTGTTGTTAGCCAGGCTGGTGTCTGTTCAGGGTACGTATATAAATAGTTCTTATTCATGGCTAAATTTTCATGTAAAGATGTTAATACTTTTAGACAGACGTTAGGTACTGCATCTGGCCCTGGGGTTTTCTAATTAGGAGCAGTGTTTCAATTAGGAGCTGTGTTTCAATCTCTCTAGCCATTAGTTCATCCCATTTCATATCCTGTACATTTGAACTTCTTATTCTTTCTTTTACTTCTTCAATCCATTCAGTATGTTTTTTATGATCCACACAAGATCTTCGAAAATATTGCATCAAAATGTAGCTATTTGTTCTATTTTTGGTGGTATTTCAGTTCCTTTTGCCTTGCTTCCCAATTCTCTATAAAACGTTTGTGGGTCATCAATAAATTGCTTATTTTGTCCTTTTCCTTCATATTTATCTGCATATCTTCTAAGTTTGTCTGCCTGTACTGATATTTTTAGTTTATTATTTACAATAGTACACAATAGATCCTAATCTGTGCTGATACTGCATGTTGCTTTTATCACGTCTGTCTTTCTGAGTGTTTTTGTTGATCTGTTCCCTCTTCTGTACTCTTCTAACAGTGACACTTCTTGTCTTAGTTACTTTATAGCTTTTTCCATTTGATACTTCCATGATGGCATTTCATTTCTCACCTTCCTTTCCCTTACTGCCCTGTGCTTTTGTGGTAAGAATTTATCTATTAATTTAGCTGCACAGTAGTATATCCTATTTACTTCTGTTATATTGCATGCATCTCTTATGAACAGTACTAATTACTGTGTTCATTTGTTTTATCAAACTTCTTGCTTTTTGGGTTTTACTGACTTTCTGTAATCTATTTCTTTCATTGATCTTAATATGTCTGCTCATCTCTATTAAATCAAGTAACTATTCTATAGATCATTTTCTTCTAAACTGAGATCGCATTCTTTGTTCTCCATTTCCTGTGAGCATTCTACCGAAAGTTCCAGAGCATCTTCCTGGGCCACATTCTCTTCAGTTTTATCACGTGTCATCCGTTGCTCTTTCATGTGGGAACTGACTGGCCTATCACTCCACAACACTGACTGTGTAAGAGTTGCAACAGTTTCCTGTTCCTTCCCATGCTGTATAGAACCAGCTAAACCTTTGTACTAGTTTCCTATGGAAGGCTCCAAAGTATCTTCACAGAGAAACTGATCAGATTTTTCACACTTCACTGATTTCTCCTTACACTGGGGATCCATTGCTGTATCCTGCTGTGATGTTATCAGAGTTAGATTTTCTACACTACATCCTTCACTTCACAGGTAATCCATAATATCAGTTTCTATTTCTTTAACTTCTCCATTACTAATCCTCTTTTCTAATGTTTGTCTTTTTCTTATCTTTTGTATTGTAAAATTTTCCTTATCAGGATGCCTTTGCCTATATTTCTCTTGAAATATCTTTGCTGCTCTTTTTTTGCTGATTCGTTTTGTTTTCTCCTTTGCATAAATATTGCACCATATTAAATCTCTTTTTCTTTCCCGTGTCCATATTTCTTCTTCAGATGACTCCTGCTTCTTGTGTTTATCCTTACTTGGGGGACTTGCTCCATCATACAGTGATATAATGTGAGTTAGACTTTCTACACTAAATATTTTACTTTGCAGGGATTCCATAACTTCAGCTTCATTTTTTTACTTCTACTTTACTAAACTTTGATAGTTCCTCTTTGTGATCTTATTTTTTGAAGTGTGAAATTTTACAGATCTGGATGCCTTGGCCTGCATTTCTCTTTGAATATCTTTGGGGCTGCTTTCTTTGTACTGATTAATTTGTCTTTCTCTTTTGCATAAATATTGTACCATATCAGATCTCTCTTTCTTTCTTTCCCATGTCCATGTTTTATACCCTTCAAAAATCTCTAGATTTTATTCTTTATATTTTTTAACTTTCTCAGTTGCTTCTATTTCCAAATGTCAAGGTTTCTTGGTCGATATAATATTTTTCATAAATCTGTTGTATTAATAAGCACAAATTTTTATTTGAATTTTTTGACAGCTTTTCTTGGGCAAGTATTTTTCTTTCCTCTAATTTCTCTCTTAATCTCTTTGTATATCTTCAATCTGGAAATTCTGATCTTCTTCCATAATATCGACAATACATTATTTCTTTCTTGTCCTCAGTAGTCCACTCTATCGTCTTAATGGCTCTTTTTTGGCCTATACGTTTTTGTGATTTTTGTGGACTACTACCTCCTTCTACAGCAAGAAGTACATCCTCCCTCATCCTCCCCGGAGCCTGGCCTAATACTCTTTTTCAATTTTCCAAATCTTTGGGTTTCTAACACCATGACGGGAATGGACCCCATTCTAAGTCAAAGTATGATTAAAGTTCATAAAATTAGTATTGTTTCAATCTTTAATGTCAGCCAGGAGTGCTCTTTCCAGCACCTGCAATGTGCCCAGTAATGACTCCTTCTGCAATTTGTACGGCGTTACATGTACTGGTAACATATCTAAATACGATTGTAGATTCTTTTTTATAAGACCCATTGCTCCTGCTAATATTGGGACTGTCTGGGTATCTTTCTTCCACATTGCTCGAGTTTCTGCCTGTAAATCCTGATATTAAACCCTTAAAATACGCCAACAGCATTCAACATCTCCCCAGTCCCGGTCTTGTGGTCAGGCGGCTCAGGCTCGCCTTCTGTATTCCACCCCAGGTGTTCCCTACCTCCTTATATATTCAAAAGGAAGATCTCCTGCTTAAACCCAAAAGAACTCCCTGAATTTGCCTGCTAGCCTTGATCTCCTACTAAGCAACCTACTACGAGAACTCCCTATATCAAACTATGTATGAATTATTCCACCCTGGGTGCTCCCTCCCTGCCTATATATTCAAAAGGAAGATCTCCTGCTTAAACCCAGAAGAACTCTCAGAATATGCCTGCTAGCCTTGGTCTCCTACTAAGCAACCTACTGCGAGAACTCTCTATATCAAACTGTGTATGAATTATTCCATCCGGGGTGCTCCCTCCCTGCCTATATATTCAGAAGGAAGATCTCCTGCTTAAACCCATAAGAACTCCCAGAATTTGCCTACTAGCCTTGGTCTCCTACTAAGCAACCTACTGCGAGAACTCCCTATATCAAACTGTGGATGAATTATTCCACCCTGGGTGCTCCCTCCCTGCCTATATATTTAAAAGGAAGATCTCCTGCTTAAACCCAGAAGAACTCCCCGTATTTGCCTGCTAGCCTTGGTCTCCTACTAAGCAACCTACTGCGAGAACTCCCTATATCAAACTGTGTATGAATTATTCTGCCACTGGTGTTCCCTCTCTGCCTATATATTCAAAAGGAAGATCTCCTGCTTAAACCCAGAAGAACTCCCAGAATTTGCCTGCTAGCCTTGGTCTCCTACTAAGCAACCTACTGCGAAAACTCCCTATATCAAACTGTGTATATTATTCCACCCCAGGTGCTCCCTCCCTGCCTATATATTTAAAAGGAAGATCTCCTGCTTAAACCCAGAAGAACTCTCAGAATTTGCCTGCTAGCCTTGTTCTCCTAAAAAGCAACCTACTGCGAGAACTCCCTATATCAAACTGTGTATGAATGTATGTAGCCAAAGAAATTACCTCTAAACTCATTATTTAACTACTATTGTTACACATTTTTTGTGCTTGTATGCCCTCCCGAGTGTGCATTCTGTAAGCAGCCTACCACGGACCGTTTGCTACTGCCCCTCCCCTCCCCTCCAATCACTAAAACCTTCAAACCACTTAATTCCACCTAAGACCTATATATCGCTTTTGCCTATTATCCTTTATTACCACTTTCTGCCACAAGGTGGCAGCACCTGCACACTACATAAGATAATTCTTCAGTGGCCTTAGTACCTAATGCTGGCTATACTTTTCATTTTTGAAATACATGCTCCCTACCCCCTTTACTTTTATATATCCATTCCCTCCTTGCTATACTCAAACTCTCTTTTCTTTCACCTTGTTAACCTAGTTTCTGTGTTCCCATATAGTAGTCATTACCTACCCACTTACCTTCTTTATTAGATTCCTATTGCTGATACTTTTTTTCTGCTCCTCTATTTTGACTTTCTTACCACCTACTGTATTTCTCTTTCTCCCCTCCTACTCTCACTCCCCTTATAGCCTATCTCTACCTTTTTATATATCCCCTCCCCTATTAGGTACTTTCCCCCCAGAGTTTATTTCTAGACGTCACTTTACTCTGGCACTATTTTTAAAATACGCCAACAGCGTTCAACATCTCCCCGGTCCAGGTCCTGTGGAGAGGCTGCTCAGGCTCGCCTACTGGTAGGTCTCAATACAGACTGCTCACCTTTTCTGTGCTAGAAGAGCAGCAAAGTGTGTGTTCTAATTGTTAAACTGATAATCATACTTGTCTTATGTAAGATATACTGATGACTTGTGATATATCTCTCTCAATGCAAAAGGGAAAGTGTGCTTATCATTATATAGGTGCACGTGGAGCACCAAATGTGTAACCTATTAGTTTATTGGATGCATATATAACTATGTTGCAATATAGCTGATTTCTGTCTTACCCTGCGATAGCAAGGTGAATATTAATGCCACTAGACTAGAATTAGTAGTGGCGAACATAGCCATCAGCTATCTTTCTGTTTGCGACGCTCATATACAAAACAGCTGTCTTGCACTTTATCTTGAATCTGGAAAGGGAATATTTGTCCCTCTTAGTGTGAGTTTCTTATATCGTGGATTAAACTACCTGTCGCTCTATTGCTTGCACGTGGAATTGCTTATTTTGTAGCGATTATTGGCTTTCCGTATATCTGTTATTCTACCTTTTCTTCTGTCTGGTACACTTTATTGGGCTGTAACGCGCGTGTCCATAGAGCATTTTATACCTTTTCTTAGAGCGTTTTATACCTTTTATTGACTGGTATGCTACCATATTGTAGTATTTAATATATAGTTTGGGCAGTCGTGCGAGTGAGTCTGGTACAACTTATTTGGCTGAAATGCCCGGATTTGGCAGGATCATAGAGTATTTTGTACTTTTTCTGGACTCTTACACTACCATATTGTATTATTTTTAATTTATAGTTTGGGCAGTGGGGTGAGTGAGTCTGGTAAAACATATTGGACTGGGTCACCCAAATTTGGCGGGACCGGAGAGTGTTTTGTACTTTTTCTTTCCTCCTACGCTGCCATATAGTACCTTCTTTAATTTAAAATTTGGGCAGTTGAGCAAGGGAATCTGGTATGAAATATTGGGCTGGGTTGTCCATATTTGGCGGGACCATATAGCGTTTTGTACTTTTCTTGACTCTTATGCTGTCATATTGTGTCTTCTGTAGTTTATTGTTGGGCAGTTGAGCGAGTGAGTCTGGTAAAACTTATTGGGCTGGGACGCCCGAATTTGGCAGGCCCATAGAGCATTTTTGTACTTCTTCTTGACTCTTACGCAGCCCATATTGTATTTTCTTTAATTTATAGTTTGGGCTGTTGAGCGACTCTATATGTTCTACTTGAAATGTATTGATCCATAGAGAGAGTATTTTCGTTTTTTCTAACCATGTGTTATACTGTATCTCACTGTTGATACTTGCTTTTTATTAGTACTTTATTTTCTGCTATACCTGTTGTATTATCCAGCTGCATGGTATGTACAGTGAATAAATTTTATGAATAAAGTGTCTATTACTGACTGCCCCTCTGCTGTACTTTAACCTTATCCGCTGCTATAGGTTCATAGGTTCATAGGTTTATACTAGGCTATCTGCCCTTCAACCTGGGTCCCCAGGTCTGATAACCTCTTCTGTGCTTAGTGGATTGCCACCTATATGGTAGCTTAGGGTTTTACTTTTTTTTTTTTCGAAGGGGGTATGACTTTTTTTTTTTTTGGCTTAACCAGGCCATGGTCAGCTCTGGCACCAGCTATCTGTTTCTGTCCCTCATGAAGGGATATAGTGTGTCCATCCACTTCCACTATGGCCTAGTTTGCAGCTCATCATCTGCAAACGTCAACAAGTCCTCCTCCCTTAGTGTGGGCTAGAACTTCTGATGCAAAGATAAAGGGAACCAAGAGGCCGAGGACCTGAGCCCTGTGGGACACCCGGCAGGTGCTGGCTTGCCAGCACAGCCAGCCCTAAACTCTCTGTCTGTGGGTTCTGTCCTGTTTGCCCATTACATTGACATATGTACATATGGGTTTACATTTAGTTTTAAGTTTTCTAGAATGGGGTATTGTGTGAAAAGCCTCAGCTGCAAGCAAGGGTAGGCTGTAAGGACTGCCTTTGACTCATCAATGGCATGGCTTGGTGACTAGCTCAATGTCTCAAGCCCAAGTTCAAGATTGACATCTTCAAAATGTCTCGCTAAACCTATCGGGTCCAATATATATCAGTCTATATATATCTTTATGACTGCTCTCCATAGACTCTCTCTCCATTGCTGGTGTGACTTGTACTTGTTGCTTTAGGGTGCAGGGCGTGCCACCCAGGTGAGGCGCCACCTTAGGAGTGGGTGCCATCCCCCCAGACGCCCTTGGTCACAGCAATGCCTGTATTAAGGCTGAGATTAAACAGCTGCCTTTAATTCTAATGGTTTAATTCTCTCATTTAGCTCAAGGTGCACAGGCGCCGGGACACCATCCGTCCCATTGATGCTTTTTAGCCATTGATGAGTAGCTTTCACCACCTTGAGATGTCCGGGAGGGCTCACCGCTGGGATAGTTCGGGGAGTTCCTTTAGAGGGGTGAAGTTTGCTCTGAACCTGTTCGCCAGTATGTTGGCAATGCCTGTGCTTTGTGTATGTTTTTGGTCATTTTTTTGGGACATTTCATATCTGTGAGTTGTGAGCCAGGTTCCTGAGTCCTAACATAGCTGAAAAATGTGATTGTCCTTTTGAATCCATGGGCATTTTTTTCTCAAAAATTGGCCTTAGTTGATTTTTGTATGAGTGCTCATTTTTTTCTTTTTTTATAATAGGGGTGAATCAGGGTGACTTCTTTTCTATTTGTTTGTAATAGTTTTCTCCTCTTATTCTTCAGTTTGTTAATTCAATTGTTAATGGCTGGGGTCCACCAGACTGCCCTTTTGCCTTTTGCAGTTGGTTTGGGTTTCTGGGGGATTTGCTGATCCATGCAGTCCTGAGGTGTTGTGGTTTCCTCTGACTCAAGGGGCTTCAGCGCAGCTTTGGTTGGTTCTTCCTCTGACATCATGGGCTTGAAGGATACCACCAGCCTCTGTTTTGTGTGAGAAGTTTGCTTTAGAAGTTTCTTTATTGTTTTTTTTGTTTGGGGTGGGGGGGATGGATCGATATGATGAGATGGCTTATTTGATCTCATCACCTTTGTGGGATATACTCCGTGTGGAGCATTTTGTCCCATTTTTGTGACAATGGAGACAATGAGATCTATTCCGTGAACCTCTCCTTAAGAACGTTGGGCTAGCTGTTTTATGAACTCCAGTGTTACCAGGGGCTAGAACCGGGGTTCTTGAGTCATGTTCCAGTCTGTATTCCTGGGTATATGAAGTCACCCAGAGTGATGGTGTTAGGTAGATGTTGGGGTTACCTCCAGTGTCTCTACAGGAAGGCTGTGTGGGGTTGTGTGAGTTGAGAGGGTGGCCTGGTGGCATGCTACAATTTGTAGAGCAGAATTGCTCTGTTAGTTATTGAACCTGCCTGGTAGTGAGTTGCTGCTACACTCGTTGAACCAACCTAGACCTTAAGGTGTATGGATCGGGGTGCTCATGGGGAGTCCTCCCTTGGTCGTGTCGGGGGGTTGGGCGGGTAAAACATGAGTAAGCGGGTGCTCTCAGAGGTGCTCTCAGGGTTCTAGAACCAGGTTTGTGAACAGCCACAGTGCCGAATGTTCTCCATACTCGAAAAGTGTATTGCGCGGATTTGATTTACCCATTGAGCAGCTTTACAGCATCCTTTCTCATTTTTTTCCCTTTTCTAGGGTTCTAGGGTGGTAGGTTGAGAATTTGAGCCTTGCCTAAAAAGGGGCACTATGCAGCTGGCAAGAGCCTGATCCCATAGGGGTAATCCCAGGGTGCCGCATGCATGGTGAAAGCCTGGAATCCCACAGGTCATAGGGTCAAACAGACCATGATCCCCTTTGAAGATTACCTGTGACCCTTTGATGCATGTTACTTGGTTAAGCCTTGTCTCTGCTCTGGATCATCTTGTCTCTATATTGGGGCATCATTTCAGTGAAGGAAGGATACTGCTCAGGCTATTAGGGTCCAGAGCAGTTGGGGGTCTCTTTCAGAGAGGCTCTCTATGTCTCTTTTTCATGAGTCAGGGGGGTGTTGGTGGATGACTGTGTCATATTTGTATGGACAATGATGACCCGAATATTTGTGTGACAGGTGTATTATTCTGCTTGTGTGATGGGGCAGCATGGCCTGTGACCCAGCAGTGTTGCTGACTGGCTCCTGTGGGACGTGTTGTTTGTGTTGTCTCATGGTGTCTGACTGCTGAGACAGTTATGTGGTTGTATGTGTTGGTTGTTGTTGTTGTGTTTGAGGTACTTGTTTTGTGTGTTGTGGTGTAGCTTATGGGGTGGTGTTGTGTGTGGTGTGTGCAGTTGTGCTTTGTTTGGGTGTCTGTTTAGGTACTCTGCTGTTTAGGTAGGGTATGCCCAGTGAGTTTTAAGTGTGTTTGATGTGTTTTTGTGTGTATGTGTGTTTGATGAGTCCTTTTATAGAGGTGTGTTGCCTGTGGTCAGCTGTCTCTCCTTCTGCATCTCTTGCCCAGAGAGAGCTCAGAGTCTGGAGAGCTCCAGCTAAATAGCCAGTTTGGCTCGCAAGTATTTGTTCGTTGTGGGAGGTGTTTAGTGGGAGGCCTGAAGATGTGGCAGTTAAGTAGTGTTTTGTTCAAGATTTCTGTGATATTTATAATGGACTGAGATGAGAAACAAGAGTGGATGTGAGATTGACAAAATATAGGGAAAGAGGTATATGAAAAATTAAGGCCAGTGAGAAAAAGGGTGTAGTGCTTTGAGGGGTTTATAAGTACAGTATATAATGCATTTAGTGCTTACTTACAGCTAACTGAGCAGTGCAATGTGATACAAGTAACTAAATGCAAAAAGTATAAACAGTAACTTTCTTCAAATGAAACACAGAAATAAGTACAGTAAGCAATGCAGAATATGCTAAAGCAGCAAAGATACAAAGAGTATGCATACAAGTGAGGAATTAGCTAGGCTAGGTGAAACAAAAGCACAAGATTCAAGTATATACAAAGCAAACAATTCAGGCCTGATCAAAAGAATGCTAGAGCAAACAAGGTGAACCAATTTGCTTTAACTACTACCTCTTTTATCTACTCTCCCAATAATTTCTATACCAAAACCTTACATTATCCCTTGTCGTACTTACTATGTAATGATCATAATTGACTTTCCACCTCCTCAGACTCCTGCTTACTTTTTCCTTCTGCCAATCCCTCAACACTCATGTATCGCTATTCTTAAATAACAACCCACTGTGTCTCTCTCTTCTGTTTTATTTTACAGTATTCCACCCCCGGGTGCTCCCTTCCTGCCTGTATATTCCCTATATCAAACTGTGTATGAATGTATGTAGCTAAAGAAATGACCTCTAAACTCATTATTTAGCTACTATTATTACCCCGTTTATTGTGATTGTATGCCCTCCCGAGTGTGTGCTCTGTAAGCAGCTGACCACTGACCGTTTGCTACTGCCCCCCCTCCAATCACTAAACCCTTCAAACCACTTAATTCCACCTAAGACCTATATATCACTTTTGCCTATTATCCTTTATTACCACTTTCTACCACTAGGTGGAAGCACCTGCACACTACATACCTAGAAAGATAATAATTCTTCAGTGGCCTCAGTACCTAACGCTGGATATACTTTCCATTTTTAAAATACATACTATCTATCCCCTTTACTTTTATATACCCACTCCCTCCTTACTTTTATATATCCACTCCCTCCTTGCTATATCTCAAACTCTCTTTTTTTTCACGTTCTTAACCTAGTTTCTGTGTTCCCATATAAGAGTCATTAGTTATACACTTACCTTCTTTATTGGGTTCCTATTGCTGATTCTTTTTTTTCTGCTCCTCTATCTTGACTTGCTTACCACCTACTGTGCTTCTCTTTCTCCTCTCCTACTCTCACTCCCCTTATAGCCTATCTCTACCTTTCTATATATCCTCTCCCCTATTAGGTACCTTCCCCCCAGAGTTTATTTCTAGACGTCACTTTACTCTGGCACCATTTTTAAATACACCAAAAGTGTTCAACATCTCCCCGGTCCCGGTCCTGTGGTCTGGGTGCTCAGGCTCGCCTTTTGGTAGGTTTCAACACAGACTGCTCACCTTTTATGTGCTAGAAGAGCAACAAAGTGTGTGTTCTAATTGTTAAACTGATAATGATACGTGTCTTATGTAAGATATACTGCTGACTTGTGATCTATCTCTCTCAATGCAAAAGGGAAAGTGTGCTTATCATTATATAGGTGCGCGTGGAGCACCAAATGTGTATCCTATTAGTTTATTGGATGCATATATGATTATGTTGCAATATAGCTGTTTTCTGTCTTGCCATTGCGATAGGAAGGTGAATATTACTGCCACTAGACTAGAATTAGTAGTGGCAAACATAGCCACCAGCTATCTTTCTGTTTGCGACGCTCATATACAAAACAGCTGTCTTACACTTTATCTTGAATCTGGAAATGGAATATTTGTCCCTCTTAGCGTGAGTTTCTTATATAGTGGATTACACTACCTGTCGCTCCATTGTTTGCACGTGGAATCACTTATTTTGTAGAGATTATTGACTTTCTCTATATCTGTTATGTTATCTTTTTTTTTTCCAAAATCTCTTTATTTCAATTTTCTTTTTTCAAATAATAACAACAATATGGTAACTCAAAAACACAAATAAGCAATACAAATACCTATCTAAAGAAAACAGACAACAATCTCGTTCCGAGAAAATTATACATATGTATATATATATTTATATATATATATATATATATATATATATATATATATATATATATATATATATATATATATAATATCTGTTATGGGCTGTGACGAGCAGGTCCATAGAGTGTTTTATACCTTTTCCTAGAGAGTTTTATACCTTTTCTTGACTGGTATGCTACCATATTGTATTATTTAATATATAGTTTGGGCAGTTGTGCAAGTGAGTCTGGTACAACTTATTGGGCTGAAACACACGGATTTGGCAGGATCATAGAGCATTTTGTACTTTTTCCGGACTCTTACGCTACCATATTGTATTCTTTTTAATTTATAGTTTGGCAGTTGAGCGAGTGAGTCTCATAAAACATATTGGGCTGGGTTGCTCAAATTAGGTGGGACCACAGAGCTTTTTGTACTTTTTCTTGCCTCCTACGCTGCTAATTACTACCTTCTTTAATTTATAATTTGGGCAGTTGAGCAAGGAAATCTGGTAAGACATATTGGGCTTGTTTGCCCATATTTGATGGGACCATAGAGCATTTTGTACTTTTCTTGACTCTTATGCTGCCATATTGTATCTTCTGTAGTTTATAGTTGGGCAGTTGAGCGAGTGAGTCTGGTAAAACTTATTGGGCTGGGACGCCCGAATTTGCCGACCACATAGAACGTTTTTGTACTTCTTCTCGACTCCTACGCTGCCATATTGCATTTTTTTTAACTTATAGTTTGGGCTTTTGAGCGACTCTATATGTTCTACTTGAAATGTATTGAGCCATAGAGAGGGTGTTTTCTTTTTTTCTAATCGTGTGTTATACTGTATCTCACTGTTGATACTTGCTTTTTATTAGTACTTTATTTTCTGCTATACCTGTTGTATTATCCAGCTGCATGGTATGTACAGTGAGTAAATTGTATGAATAAAGTTTTTATCACTGACTGCCCCTCTGCTGTACTTTAACCTTATCTTCTGCTATCTATTACTACCTCATTTATCTACTCTCCCAATAATTTCTATCCCTCAACCTTACATTATCCCTTGTCGTACTCACTATGTAATGTATCCTAATTGACTTTCCAACTTCTCAGACTCTTGCTTACCTTTTCCTTCTACCAATCCCTCAACACTCGTCTCGCTATTCTTAAATAACTTAACCCACTGTGTCTCTCTCTTCTGTTTTATTTTACAGTATTCCACCCCGGGTGCTCCCTCCCTGCCTATATATTCAAAAGGAAGATCTCCTGCTTAAACTAGAAGAACTCCCAGAATTTGCCTGCTAGCCTTGGTCTCCCACTAAGCAACCTACTGCGAGAACTCCCTATATCAAACTGTGTATGAATGTATGTAGCCAAAGAAATTACGTCTAAACTCATTATTTAGCTACTATTATAACCCATTTATTGTGCTTGTATTCCCTCCTGAGTGTGCGTTCTGTAAGCAGCCTACCACAGACCTTTTTCTACTGCCCCCCCTCCAGTCACTAAACCCTTCAAACCACTTAATTCCACCTAAGAACTATATATCACTTTTGCCCATTTTCCTTTATTACCATGTACTACCAATAGGTGGCAGCACCTGCTCACTACATACCTAGAAAGATAATTCTTCAGTGGCCTCAGTACCTAACACTGGCTATACTTTCCATTTTTAAAATACATACTCCCTACCCCCTTTACTTTTATATATCCACTCCCTCCTTGCTATATCTCAAACTCTCTTTTTTTTCACGTTCTTAACCTAGTTTCTGTGTTCCCATATAAGAGTCATTAGTTATACACTTACCTTCTTTATTGGGTTCCTATTGCTGATTCTTTTTTTTCTGCTCCTCTATCTTGACTTGCTTACCACCTACTGTGCTTCTTTTTCTCCTCTCCTACTCTCACTCCCCTTATAGCCTATCTCTTCCTTTCTATATATCCCCTCCTCTATTAGGTACCTTCCCCCCAGAGTTTATTTCTAGACGTCACTTTACTCTGGCACCATTTTTAAATACACCAAAAGTGTTCAACATCTCCCCGGTCCCGGTCCTGTGGTCTGGGTGCTCAGGCTCGCCTTTTGGTAGGTTTCAATACAGACTGCTCACCTTTTATGTGCTAGAAGAGCAACAAAGTGTGTGTTCTAATTGTTAAACTGATAATGATACGTGTCTTATGTAAGATATACTGCTGACTTGTGATCTATCTCTCTCAATGCAAAAGGGAAAGTGTGCTTATCATTATATAGGTGCGCGTGGAGCACCAAATGTGTATCCTATTAGTTTATTGGATGCACATATAATTATGTTGCAGTATAGATGATTTCTGTTTTACCCTGCTATAGCAAGGTGAATATTACTGCCACTAGACTAGAATTAGTAGTGGCAAACAAAGCCACCAGCTGTCTTTCAGTTTGCGATGCTCATATACAAAACAGCTATCTTGCACTTTATGTTGAATCTGGAAAGGGAATATTTGTCCCTCTTAGCGTGAGTTTCTTATGTAGTGGATTATACTACCTGTCGCTCCAATGTTTGAACGTGGAATCGCTTATTTTGTAGCGATTATTGGCTTTCTGTATATCTGTTATTTTATCTTCTCTTCTGTCTGCTACACTTTATTGGGCTGTAATGCCCAAATTTGTCGGGTCCATAGAGCGTTTTATACCTTTTCTTAGACCGTTTTAAAACTTTTCTTGACTGGTATGATACCATATTGTATTATTTAATATATAGTTTGGGCAGTTGTGTGAGTGAGTCTGGTACAACATAAATGTCTGAAATGCCCGGATTTGGCAGGATCATAGAGCATTTTGTACTTTTTCCGGACTCTTACGCTACCATATTGTATTCTTTTTAATTTATAGTTTGGGCAGTTGAGTGAGTGAGTCTGGTAAAATATATTGGGGTGAGTCACTCAAATTTGGTGGGACCACAGAGCATTTTGTACTTTTTCTTGCCTCCTACGCTGCCATTTAGTACATTCTTTAATTTATAATTTGGGCAGTTGAGCGAGGGAATCTGATAAGAGGCATTGGGCTGGATTGCCCATATTTGGTGGGACCATAGAGTGTTTTGTACTTTTCTTGTCTCTTATGCTGCCGTATTGTATCTTCTGTAGTTTATAGTTGGGCAGTTGAGCGAGTGAGTCTCGTGAAACTTATTGGGCTGGGACGCCCGAATTTAGCGGGCCCATAGAGCGTTTTTTTACTTCTTCTTGACTCTTACGCTGTCATATTGTATTTTCTTTAATTAATAGTTTGGGCTGTTGAGCGACTCTATATGTTCTACTTGAAATGTATTGATCCAATAAGAGAGTGTTTTCATTTTTTCTAACCATGTGTTATACTGTATCTCACTGTTGATACTTGTTTTTTATTAGTACTTTATTTTCTGCTATACCTGTTGTATTATCCAGCTGCATGGTATGTACAGTGAGTAAATTGTATGAATAAAGTGTCTATTACTGACTGCCCATCTGCTGTACTTTAACCTTATCTTCTGCTATCTACTACTACCTCTTTTATCTACTCTCCCAATAATTTCTATCCCTCAACCTTACATTATCCCTTGTCGTACTCACTATGTAATGTATCCTAATTGACTTTCCACCTCCTCAGACTCTTGCTTACTTTTTCCTTCTGCCAATCCCTCAACACTCATGTCTCGCTATTCTTAAATAACTTAACCCACTGTATCTCTCTCTTCTGTTTAATTTTACAGTATTCCACCGCGGTGCTCCCTCCCTGCCTATATATTCAAAAGGAAGATCTCCTGCTTAACCCAGAAAAACTCCTGAATTTGCCTGCTAGCCTTGGTCTCCTACTAAGCAACCTACTGCGAGAACTCCCTATATCAAACTGTGTATGAATGTATGTAGCCAAAGAAATTACCTCTAAACTCATTATTTAGCTACTATTATTACCCCATTTATTGTGCTTGTATGCCCTCCCGAGTGTGCGTTCTATAAGCAGTCTACCATGGACCGTTTGCTACTGCCTACCCCCCTCCAACCACTAAACCTTCAAACCACTTAATTCCACCTAGGACCTATATATCACTTTTGATCCGCGGTAGTGGTGCTGCTGTAGCGTTGTCGCCTCACAGCAAGACGTTGTCTCGTTCGATTCTCAGCTAGAGCATCTTCTGTGTGGAGGCATGCATGAATGGGCGTGCCTTCGTTGAAGGTTGTGCGTCAGGGCTGGTAACTTGGTACGTAAAAATCCACTACCAAACATTAGCGAACTGGAGTTCTGCTGTGGTGACTCCTAGCCGGGATAAGCCGAAAGACACAACAACAACCTATATATCACTTTTGCCTATTATCTTTAATTACCACTTTCTACCACTAGGTGGCAGGACCTGCACACTACATACCTAAAAAGATAACAATTCTTCAGTGGCCTCGGTACCTAACGCTGGCTATACTTTCCATTTTTAAAATACATACTTCCTACCCCCTTTACTTTTATATATCCACTCCCTCCTTGCTATATCTCAAACTCTCTTTTTTTTCACCTTGTTAATTTTCTGTGTTCCCATATAGTAGTCATTACCTACCCACTTACCTTCTTTATTAGATTCCTATTGCTGATACTTTTTTTCTGCTCCTCTACTTGACTTGCCTACCACCTACTGTGTTTCTCTTTCTCCCCTCCTACTCTTACTCCCCTTATAGCCTAGCTCTAACTTTCTATATATCCCCAACCTTATTAGGTACCTTCCCCCCAGAGTTTATTTCTAGATGTCACTTTACTCTGGCGCCATTTTTAAAATACACCACAGCGTTCAACATCTCCCCGGTCCTGGTCCTGTGGTCAGGCTGCTCAAGCTCGCCTTCTGGTAGGTTTCAATATAAACTGCTCACCTTTTATGTGCTAGAAGAGCAGCAAAGTGTGTGTTCAAATTGTTAAACTGATAATGATATGTGTCTTATGTAAGATATACTGATGACTTGTGATATATCTCTCTCAATGCAAAAGGGAAAGTGTGCTCATCATTATATCGATGCACATGGAGCACCAAATGTGCAACCTCTTAGTTTATTGGATGCATATATGATTATGTTGCAATATAGCTGATTTCTGCCTTACCCTGCGATAGCAAGGTGAATATTACTGCCACTAGACTAGAATTAGTAGTGGCAAACATAGCCACCAGCTCTCTTTCTGTTTGCGATGCTCATATAGAAAACAGCAGTCTTGCACTTCCTCTTGAATCTGGAAAGGGAATATTGTCCCTTTTAGCATGAGTTTCCTATATAGTGGATTACACTACCTGTCACTCCGTTGTTTGAATGTGGAATCGCTTATTTTGTAGCGATTATTGGCATTCTGTATATCTGTTATTTTATCTTTTCTTCTATCTGCTACACTTTATGGGGCTGTGACGTCCAATTTGGCAGGTCCATAGAGCGTTTTATACCTTTTCTTAGAGTGTTTTATACCTTTTATTGACTGGTATGCTACCATATTGTATTATTTAATATATAGTTTGGGCAGTCGTGCGAGTGAGTTTGGTGCAACTTATTGGGCTGAAACGCCTAGATTTGGCAGGATCATAAAGCATTTTGTAATTTTTCTGGACTCTTATGCTACCATATTGTATTCTTTTTAATTTATAGTTTGGGCAGTTGAGCTAGTGAGTCTGATAAAACATATTGGGCTGGGTCGCCCAAATTTGGTGGCACCACAGAGCATTTTGTAATTTTTCTTGCCTCCTGCGCTGCCATATAGTACCTTCTTTAATTTATAATTTGGGCAGTTGAGTGAGGGAATCTGGTAAAATTTATTGGGCTGGGACGCCAATAGAGCATTTTTGTACTCTTACTCTGCCATATTGTATTTTAATTAATTTATAGTTTGGGCTGTTGAGCGACTCTATATGTTCTACTTGAAATGTATTGAGCCATAGAGAGAGTGTTTTCTTTTTCTCTAATCGTGTGTTATACTGTATCTCACTGTTGATACTTGCTTTTTATTAGTACTTTATTTTCTGCTATACCTGTTGTATTATCCAGCTGCATGGTATGTACAGTGAGTAAATTGTATGAATAAACTGTCTATTACCAATTGCCCCTCTGCTGTACTTTAACCTTATCTGCTGCTATCTACTACTATCTCTTTTATCTACTCTCCCAATAATTTCTATCCCTCAACCTTACATTATCCCTTGTCGTACTCACTATGTAATGTATCCTAATTGACTTTCCACCTCCTCAGACTCTTGCTTACTTTTTCCTTCTGCCAATCCCTCAACACACATGTCTCGCTATTCTTAAATAACTTAACCCACTGTGTCTCTCTCTTCTGTTTAATTTTACAGTATTCCACCCTGGGTGCTCCCTCCCTGCCTATATATTTGAAAGGAAGATCTCCTGCTTAAACCAGAAGAACTCCTGAATTTGCCTGCTAGCCTTGGTCTCCTACTAAGCAACCTACTGTGAGAACTCCCTATATCAAACTGTGTATGAATGTATGTAGCCAAAGAAATTACCTCTAAATTCTTTATTTAGCTACTATTATTACACATTTCTTGTGCTTGTATGCCCTTCTGAGTGTACAGTCTATAAGCAGCCTACCCTGGACTGTTTGATACTGCCCCCCCTCCAACCACTAAACCTTCAAACCACTTAATTCCACCTAAGACCTATACGTCACTTTTGCCTATTATCCTTCCTTACCACTTTCTACCACTAGGTGGCAGGACCTGCACACTACATACCTAGAAACATAACAATTCTTCAGTGGCCTCAGTACCTAACGCTGGCTATACTTTCCATTTTTAAAATACATACTCCCTACCCCCTTTACTTTTATATATCCACTTCCTCCTTGCTATATCTCAAACTCTCTTTTTTTTCACCTTGTTAACCTAGTTTCTGTGTTCCCATATAGTAGTCATTACCTACCCACTTACCTTCTTTATTGGATTCCTATTGCTGATACTATTTTTTGCTCCTCTATCTTGACTCGCTCTAACCCGCTCCGTTCGCCATGTGAGCTCACTCCGCTCTTCTACCCTACCCCCAAATTCCACCCACCACCAGTGCACCTAAACTTATACTCCTTAAACCCCACCCCTTTCCCATCAACCAACCACTAACTCCTTCCCATTAGATACCCCACCTCTACTTCCTCCTACACCTTAAAGCTACTTCACACCTTATATTACCTCACTCTACCTTCTCCACTTGAACCATACTCATTACTAAAATACACACTGTTGTTCTACCCTTCTCTCCTACTACTTCCTATACTATATCCTACAGCATACTCTCTCCCTCAATCTATTCCATCTCTTATCCACATCCTCCTCATGGCCCAAATGCAGAAAACTACTTACACACACCTTCTACTCACAACAACTGTCCTACTTTCACTATCTATTCCCTACACTCTAACCATCTATGAACATTCTTCACTTAGTGAACTTCACCTCACCCACCAGCAAACACAATCAGTTTCTCAAGTCAACTCCCTCAACCATATAAACATAACCTCTACTTCCACCTATATACTTCCAAAATTTCTTAGATCCGCCCACATTATCTATTTCCAAGGCAAAAAAACCCTAAGTAACTACTATAAAATCATACAGCTTATACAAAAACCTCAACAACACCTCCTATTAGATGGTGACATTCATCCAAACCCTGGCCCTACAAATAAAATCACCAAAGTACCACAGAACTCATCTTCCAATACCCATACCCAAACAAGACCCTCTAACTCCCTACTAATAGTCCATCTTAACACCCGTAGTATTAACAATAAAATCAGTCACATACATATCTGCTTTCTGCTTTCCCAAGCAAGACCATCTAACTCCCTACTGATAGCCCATCTTAACAGCCATAGTATTAATAAAATCAGGCACATATATCTCTGCTTTCTGCTTTCATCAGCCACATATATACTTGCTTATGGTCGCTTCACTTGCATTAGACTGCTATCTCCTATATATCTGCTTTTTCTAGTTAACTCCTGCCTAGCATTACTTAGAAATGCACCTTGGGAATGTACTGTGATAGCTGTTTCTTGGCATTGTTTCTGGCTCATATCTATATGTTAATTGCTTGCCTCTCTTGTCTTTAACTAATATCTGTTATCAATTGCAGTAGTCTAGATACTCCTGCCTAACATTCTTTAGAACAGCACATTGAGAATGTTTTGTACGGACAATTGCAATGTATTGTAAGGATTTTTAAGGTTCTCTACCTGTTTCTGCATGTATAATTGTTTATGTTTCTACCTGGCTTATGTTACCAACATTTAACCAGAACCTGCATCCTTGTTTAGCCTTAGCTACAGTCATTTTATGATGTAGTATATAACCTTGTGTAAGTGCTTGTGCTAAGTGCAATTTATCTTTGGCTTACTCTATGATCTTACCTAACTGTATTAAGCTCAACACTGACACCTAACTGGACTCTCACTAAATTGTAATTTTTTTTGTCTCTCTCCACCCCACATATCTTTCAACCTCCTTCCTTCATTTATGACCATGACCCTACCTGCCTGGTCAAAAGGGACCCTCTTCTAGTAAACCCAGCTATCTGAGCTGCTCTCTGGGGATAATCCTGTCTTACTCTCCAAGTCCCTCTTACAAAAGGACTCAAGGAAGTACGTGTATTTCTAACCTCAGTGTAATTAACTGTTTTATCGCCTGTTCTGGTTTGTGTACAAAAGGCCCTCTCCCAAGCTAGGCATCCAGCAGCCAGGCCCTGCTCTCCCCTATAAATAAACCACTGTACTCCATTTTTACTAAACACTACCTTACCCATTTCTTACCTTTGTACCTTCCCGGCCAACTCAAATTTCTAACTTTGTCCACTAGGTAGCACCCTTTACTCGCTTGTCTTATCTTTCCCCTCTCTAGTTTCCAACCCCTCACTACTGCTTACTTCTGTCGTCTCTTTTCCTACTCTCCCTGTCCTATATCTGACTGATCTTGTACCTACCCCTTATCACCCTATCTCCATTTCCCCTCACCTCTATTTCCCTGTAAACATATTCTTGTAGAAACACTACCCACTCACCTGGAACTGTCCAAGAGGTCCTCTAAACTCTGTAGCTTACTGATTGTCTCTTAGATTCTCATCCTTTGCTTGCTCTAACCTGCTCCATTCGCCCTGCGGGCTCACTCCACTCCCCTCCCTACCCCCAATTCCCACCCACCTCCAGGGGTCCTAAACCTATACTTCTCTGACCACTCCCCCTTCTTAACTCACCTATCACACAGTACTCCACCCTCCTACCCATCCAAAACCTATCCTTGTCTACTAGAACACATACTCTATTTTTTCCATCACTCCCTCTCTTCCTCCCCACCATTTATTTTCTATCCTTTTAACTGCATTCATACACATCCCTATCACCATGCCTCCACTACTAAGCTCTAATAATTTAAATCATATACTTCTTTCCTCACTTCTTCCTTTCCTTATGCTATCTTACCTTCTAACATCATATGAACAACGTAGCCTAAAAGACACACACTCTTTCACCCAATATACTAGCTAACCTTCCCAAATCACATTCCAGCCATTTTCAAACTACATCTCTTCTCCTAGCTACCTTCTACTAAGATTTCATAAAAAGTTCCATATTACCTACAATAACAAGCTAGATAAAAAAATCTTACTTCTACTCCAAGCCCTCTGACACCAAAATTAGACTACTTCTCTCACTCATAGCAGGTGACATTCATCCCAACCCTGGCCCAAACAATACTCCTACTATAAAACCCCTACTCACTCCACCCTCCTGCTCTACCTTTCCATCCAAACCCCCAAACTCTCTCTCTATAGCTCACCTAAACATCCACAGTATTAATAATAAAATTGCACAGCTCCATGCTCTGCTTGATATCCATTCATTTGTCATCCTTTGCCTAACTGAAACTTGGCTAAAACCAACAATCCAAGACAGTGAAATTACTTCCCCAGGTAACAACATTTTAAAAATAGACCGTAAATCCAAAAAAGGTGGTGGTATAGAAATTCTGTATAAAACAGGCACGCAAATTACTGTAATCCATGAAAAACCTCCCTCTGTTAGCAACTGTGAAATCTTTATCACTAAACTACACCTTAATACCCACAAATCCATTGATATTATTTGCGCATACCTTCCTCCTGGAAATAATATTAACACCCTAAAAGAAATTCTTAATTGGCTCTCTATTACATACCCACAAGAAACCATACTACTAGGTGATGTCAATATAGACTGGAAAACCTGCTCCTTAGGAGTCTCACCCTCTCTCCTTAATCTCCATGACTTCTCACAAACCATTAACGCCCCAACCAGAACAAACAAATCTAACAATAAAGAAAGCATATTGGATTGGATTCTGATTAACAGTCATAACCAAAATTACATAGTAGGAACTCTACCTGAGAACTTAAGTGATCATGCCCTCACCTATTTAATAAGACATAAAAGCCTTACCCGTCACCTTACTAAATATAAACAAATCAGAACAAATAGAAACTTGAACCCTGAATCCTTCCTTGCTGAACTACAAACTACAAATTGGTCTCCTCTTAAACTTCTGCCACTAGATGACGCTGTTGCATACTTCAACTCAAAATTCCTATCTATACTAGACTCTCATGCCCCTTTAATAGCTGTTAGAATTCACTCAAAATAAGTCCCTTGGCTCTCGAAAGACACACGGCATAAAATAATTATGTAAAATAAGCTTTGGACCAAATACCATAGCACCAAAGATCCCAGCGACCATCTTAAATTTAGACAAATAAGAAACATTACAAAAAAAAGCCGTACTTCTAGACAAAAGAAATTACTACTGCCACCTACAACAAACTAACCAGCTAAACCCACAAAAGTTTTGGGCAGGGATTAATAGACTCTTAAAACCCGGCCACTCCAACACCCCACACCCCTTAAACTCTTCCCATAACAACCCAAAACAAACAGTTGATGCCTTTAATACATTCTTCACTGAAACTGTCCAGTCTCTATCTAAACAACTATCCCCTGATATATCTTCTCAGCCCACCTCCCCTTCCACTTCTATTCCCTGATTACAACTTCAACCTGTACCCACATCCCTCATCTGCTCTCTTCTCCACAAACTTAAACCCTTCTCCCCATCTGCTGACCTTCTACCTCCCCAATATCTACAAATTGCTGCCAGACCTTTGGCCTATCCTATTTCCATTCTGATTAACAGAACCATTACCGAAGGCTACATTCCCTCAATCTGGAAAATATCACATATCATTCCCCTACGTAAAGGTGGTGACTCAATAGAGATTTCTAACTACCGACCCATAGCCCTTCTCTCCCCTCTTGCTAAAATAATGTTAAAATGTATCCAAAAACAGCTTCTTAAACACCTGTTAAATAACAACTTCTTATCCAACTGTCAGCATGGTTTCAGACTCTTCCATAGCACCACTTCTGCCCTCCTTTCCTTCACTGACTGCATCAACAAAAATCAGAACAATAATATCCTCACCTCTGGTCTCTTCACTGACCTATCCAAAGCCTTTGATATGGTCAATCACCAGATTCTAATAAATTTACTGAAAACATTAGCCTTAGACTCTAGTGCCATCAATTGGTTCCACGCCTACCTTCAAAATAGACAACTGGGAGTACTCTGGCATAATAACTTATTCAACCACCTCCCCATTTCCCTAGGAGTTCTCCAAGGCTCTATTCTTGGCCCCCTTCTGTTTTCTATTTTTATTAATGATCTACAAACTATTATTCCCTTAGCTACCTGTGTACAATATGCTGGCGATTCTACTCTGATCTGTTCTGCCTCATCTGCCTTTGAACTACACTCTATCACCCAGCAGACTTTTCTAACCGCAGAAACTTGGTTCCTTAAACAATGTCTAATCTTAAATCCTAAAAAAACAAATTGTTACTTTTCTCCCCCACCCACAAGTCCCCTCCTCTCAACTTCTCAGTCCTCTCTAATAATGGCACCAGTATATCTCCAGACCCCTCTACTAGGCTCCTGGGAGTTGAAATAGATAACAACCAATCCTTTGATTCTCACATAAATAACACTATAAAACAAGTCAACAGAAAACTAGGCTCACTTTATAGAATCAAACCATTCCTTACTCCACTGGCCAGAACCTTCATTGCCCACTCCCATCTGGTTTCAACCCTCCTTTATGCCTCACCTATTTATGCTAACCTCTCCAAATGTAACCTCAAGAAACTGTCTGCTGCCTATAATAGCATCACCAGATTTGCCTCTGGTTCTACTTTCAGAACTCACCATTGCAAAAACTTAAAGGAAATAGGATGGCTAGAATTGCAAAATCTGATCTTGTTTCATCAACTCTCCTTAGCACAAAAAATTCTGTACAAGCCCACTAATACCCCTATACTCACTTCCATTAAAACTCTTTACTGCAACCTCAAAAGCCGACGTTCTTCTAACAAACTTCTCATAGCAACTTGTAAAGCCAAGAGCTTGGCAGGTAACTCCTTGTTCTCTAACACTATTGGAAAATACTGGAACTCTCTTCCTGACAATCTCTCTTCCATCTCCTCTCCTCACTGTTTTAAAACACAGCTCAAAACTTTCCTTAGAACCTGCTGGCTCTGCCCCTGCATAAACCCTGATTAACATTTCCATCTACTTCTACTACTTCCACCTTTTCTGCCTAGTAATGTTTAGTCCACAAGTAAATTGACTGTTAGTAAGTATGTTAATGTCCTAACTTTTGCACCTGACAGAACTTGATACTGTAAAAGCTCATTAACTAAAGTGTTATTCTCTGTAATTTCTGTTTATCAGTGAAAGTATTTTTGGAGCTTTTCTCCCCGGACCATCACTGAAAATGGACTCAGTATCCAGTTGGACCAGCCCGGTCAACAAATGTAAAACAAAAAATAAAATAAAAAAATAAAAATAAAATAACCCACCTTCATGCACTCTTAGAAATACACCAATTTGACATCCTCTGTATTACAGAAACTTGGCTAAAGCCTACTACTCAGGACCAGAGAATTACCCCATATGGATATAACATTCTGAGATGTTATCAGATGACCAAAAAGGGTGGAGGAGTGGCCATCCTCTACAAATCTGAACTTCAAGTTACAACCTTTAATGCGTACCTACCCTCATATACCAATGTGGAAATCCTTAGTGTCAAGCTACAAATCAACAACTGTAAATCTATCTACACAATTTGCTACTATCTGCCCCCTTGGAAATAATATTAGCACTCTGGAAAATATCCTCAGTTGCCTCTCCACTCACCTACCTCAGGAAACCATAGTACTAGGTGACTTTAATATAGACTGGGCTACTTGCAGCTCACCTAATCCTACCTCCCACATCAATCTATATGGCTTTTCCCAAATTATAACCACCCCTACTAGAATCCATAAACCAAGTAATAAAGAAAGCACCCTAGACTGGATCCTTATAAATAGTCGCCCCGATACTTATATACCAGGTACCCTTCCGGATGACATTAGTGACCACTCTCTAACATTTATAGTTAAATAAAAAATCCATAGCCCCAATCCAAATCTTTTCAAAACCTCACACTCAAAAAAAAAAAAACACTTTAATCCAGAACACTTCCTAAATGACCTTAATGCATGTGACTGGTCACCAGTCCATCATCTTCAGCTAGAAGAAGCAGTATCTTACTTCAATACTAAATTCCTACTCATCCTTGATTGCCATGCCCCCTCTCGCTCTACCAGAAGCAGTATCTTACTTCAGTACTAAATTCCTACTCATCCTTGATTGCCATGCCCCCTCTCGCTCTACCAGAAGCAGTATCTTACTTCAATACTAAATTCCTACTCATCCTTGATTGCCATGCCCCCTCTCGCTCTACCAGAAGCAGTATCTCACTTCAATACTAAATTCCTACTCATCCTTGATTGCCATGCCCCCTCTCGCTCTACCAGAAGCAGTATCTTACTTCAGTACTAAATTCCTACTCATCCTTGATTGCCATGCCCCCTCTCGCGCTACCAGAATACGGACTAAAACTGCTCCATGGCTTACTAAAGAAACGAGACAAAAGATCCTCCTATGTAATAAATTATGGGCCAAATGGAGAGTTTCTAAAAACCCAGCAGACCATCTTTACTTTAAACAGTTACGAAATACCACTAAAAAGAAATTCTGCTAGACAAAAAAAACTTCTACCTTCACCTACAGCAAACCCACCAGCATAAACCACAAAAGTTCTGGTCAGGTATTAACAAACTGCTTCAGTCAGGCCACTCCAAAACTCCCACCCCATCAGGTATAACCCAGGATAACCCTAAGAATATTGCTGACGCCTTCAACAACTACTTCACCGAAGCTATTCATACTCTAGCAAATACACTACCCCCTGTTAGCACTAACCTATCAATAAGTATAAATAGCCCAGCTCCTTTATTTCATCTGCAACCAGTACCAACATCCCTCATCTGCTCCCTCATTCAAAAACTCAAACCTTGTACCCCTTCAGCTGACCATCTACCAGCTGAATACCTACAAATTGCATCTAAAGCCATTGTCTGTCCTATATCTATCCTTATAAATAGGACAATTACAGAAGGAACAATCCCCTCCATCTGGAAAGTTTCACACATCATCCCTCTGCACAAGAGTGGTTCCTCTACAGAGGTTTCTAACTTCCGCCCAATAGCCTTACTCTCTCCTATAGCAAAAATAATGGAAAAATGTATCCACCAACAGCTAGTCGTCCAGCTTCCCTCTAATAATTTACTTGCTAACTGTTGGCATGGCATTAGGCCTCACCATAGTACAACCACTGCCTTGCTATCTTTTTCTGACTGTATTAACAAACATCGTAATAATAACTCTTTTTTCCTCAGCACTATTTATTGACCTGTCAAAAGCCTTTGACATGGTTAAACATCACCTACTTATTGAGATACTAAAATCTCTATCAGGCAATACTTTGGTTTAAATCATACTTAGATAACAGACTTCTAGCTGTTCTCTGGGTTAATAATTTATCCACACCCCTCCCTGTCAACATTGGAGTACACCAAGGCTCCATATTAGGCCCTCTTCTCTTTTCAATCTTTATTAATGATCTTAACTCTAAAATTTCACAAGCCACCTGCATGCAATATGCAGATGATTCAGCTTTAATATGCTCTGCCAACTCTGTTTCCTCACTCCAAACCCTCACCCAAACTGTATTTCATACTGTTGAAAATTGGTTCATGCAACATTGCCTCCTCCTTAACTGCAAAAAAACTAAATTATTGCTCTTTACTCCTAACCAAAGGTCTCCACAATGTCACTTCACAGTAACTTCTAACAATGGAACTACCATATCCCCAGACACTACAACCCGACTCTTAGGTATTACAGTAGACCACAGCCTTAGCTATGATGATCATATTAATACTACTATAAAATCAGTCAACAGAAAACTAGGCTCCCGTTATAGAATCAAACCCTTTCTCATACCATTAGCTAGAACTACCATAGCCCAAACCCACCTTATCTCTACCCTGTTTTATGCCTCTGCTCTTTACACTAACCTATCTAAAAACAGCCTTAGCAAACTTGCAACCAGCTATAATAACATTGCCAGATTTGCCACTGGCTCCCCTTTTAGAATCCATCACTGTCACAACCTTAAAAAGCTAGGATGGCTAGAACTGCAGAACCAACTACTTGCTCAACAACTGACTATTACCCAAAAGATTCTCTACCACCCTAACAATACTCCAATCCTCACTAGTCTGGTTACCCCATATTCAAATCTGGCAATACTACGCTCTGCTAATAAGCTTCTAGTCTCCACTACTAAATCCAACAACAAGGCCGGGGACTCACTATTCTCCAACACAGAGGGAAAAACCTGGAACCAGCTTCCTAAAAAACTATCATCACTTTCTTCCACATTACTCTTCAAAAAATATCTTAAAGAACATCTCAAAACACACTGGCTATGTCCCTGCTCTAACCCTGACTAAAATCTATTTCCCTGTCTCCCACTCCCTTTACCTCTCTACTCTGTTGTTTTATTATGCCTATCAATTGCAACTAGAACACTAACCACTTCCTAGCATTAAAGAGACTTCCTCTCTGCACTGTTTCATGACTTACTTCTCTAGAAGAACTCACCCCCTATTGTCTAATCTAAAATAATGTAATGTAACTTCCTTCTATTGTATATAATGTATTCTAAGATACTATCATCTATATTGGAGCTTTTCTCCCCAGGCCTCTACTGAATATCTACTGTATGTAAGTATAAGACTGTATGCTTGTAACCAGGCCTCTGATTTAAAATAACAATTCTTGGTATTCGTTATCTTTTTTATTATATGTTATTCAATTATTTTTATTTTTCCAGGTAACTCTGTACACAGTTTTGTTGTGTCTAATCTAAAATAATGTAATGTTTCTCTCACATGTTCAGTGGACTTTGTAAACCAACGTGTAAGCAGTCCACTATCTTGGGCTGCCAATGTTAACCTTTCATCTCTTGGTTTAAATTCGCCTCTCCTTAACCATTCCTACATTTGTTCCTGATCAACATGAAGTTTTTCCAGAAGTTTTCTATACTTGCAACTATATGTATGCATTTTCCACTTTTCTTGCCTTCTCATCTGGCCCTTCACATTATATTCTTTCTTTTGTTTTTTGGCACATTCAGTTGCTGCCTGATTTTTATCTACTTATGGTTTGATTTACATTCCTGCTTGACACTGATATGCTTTTGCTAGATTAAGCAGAGAAGTATTCTTAGATTTAGTCTCATGTTTCAAAACGTTCACTATGTTTGGATCTTGTGAGGTCAGCAGATATGTGTGGAGACCCACTATTCCATATCTATACATGTAATCAATTTCAAGGAAGCCCATCCTTCCTTTGGAACTGGGAATATATAATCTTGGTATGCACTGATTTTTATAAATCATTTGGTGAGCATGAAGCATCCTTCTTGTTTACCTATCTAACCCCATTGTAGGAATATTTATGTATCTTGAGGATTCTACACTGTCATTTTTCCAGTCCTGGTACCAATGTGCCTACCAGGATTGGGCACTTTTTTATCCTGGGTCTTGTGCACACAGCTATCTTCTGCATTTTTAACCTACTTCCATGTATAATAAATGCTATATAAACACAGTCTATATATCAGTATTTTCTTGGTGAGATTTAGTGAAAAACGGGGTCCACCTCATGAAGGTACTCACCAAGTGTCAAGGATGAATTCAGTTCCAGCAGTACTATTCTCCTTTGCTTGCTGATTTATCATCTCTCCATTCAGAAAATTATTGAATTATGTAGCATACCTGGAAGTTCTGCAGTAGAGGCCCTTAGATTGTCTTCCGCATCAGCTCCAACATCAAGTATTCTATGTGAACCCTGTGAATAGCTGTCTGGATCTCTGACAGTGGACAGGAGCAACTTTGTTTCAGCTAGTGGTGTTTCAGTAGCAGAATCACACACCCCAAGAGCCATACATTCCCGAGTAATAGCAGCTGCCCTATATTTCACCTGTGTGATCATACCACTCTCCCTATGTCTTATTTTTGAATATGTATGTAACTCTGTAGTAAGTTGCAGCATTAATTGTATACCTTTCATGGAAAAATAGGTAAAACGTTTGTGGGATATGCACTTCTGTGAGTAGCAGCCAGATATAATTCAAAGTCTTAATCCAATTTTGTGTGCTAATAATGCAAAAAACACTGACCTTGCTAATAAGTAATACAACACTCTTCTACACTAACTGGTCTGCTTCCCAAATAAAACTTTCCATTAAATGTCAGGTAACTTTCTTTAGAAACATTTTAATGGTCAAGAAATAATTGATATACATGGCTATTCCAACAGCTAGTGAGAAAAATGCAGACAGTAAAACAGTAGGTGTACTTTGAAGTGCAATGCATCAGTAAGGCTAAAATACATCAATTTGCAAAGAACAGAATCATACCTATGCAGCAAGTCAGTTGTTAAACTAAAACCAAGTTTGTTGATTTATTCCTTGTTGATTGATTGGTTGATATCCATTTACTGGGAAAGTCTGACTGCGCACAGGTGCCCTTTTTCAGTGGAGCCCTGGGGAGAAAAACTCCAAGTGAACAAATTTAATGCAATCCATATTTACAATAGCACATTTTATCATTTTTCAATAAATACATAGCATAGTAGTTAATATAATAACATTCATACCGATATTTGTAAACATTAGTATACATGCATGGTGGTGCAGTGGTTCGCGTTGTTGCCTCACAGCAAGAGGTTCTCCTGTTCGATTCTTGGCTGGAGTGCCTTCTGTTTGGAGTCTGCATGTCCACCCTGTGGTCAAGTGACGTTAAAGACATGCAGGTAGATATGAGCATGAATGGGCATGTCTTCGTTGAAGGTTGGGTGTCGGGCTGGCAACTCAGCACCGTAAAATCCACTGCCAATCATGAGCGGACCGGAGTTCCGCTGTGGCGACCCCTAACTGGGAAAAGCCGAAAGACTTTTCTAATGTACAAGCATTTTATTGAGAATTTAATGATAGAAGAGTGGTTTATAAGATGGGAAGGAGAAATTTAAGAAGTACATTACAGTGAGGTATTAGAGGAGATAAGCAAATGTAAGTGTTAACAGAGAAGTAGCGATGGAATGGCAATTTATTTGTGCTAATTAGAAGTAGGTATTGTAATTTAAGTACAAGTTTTAGAAGGGATAAGTAGTTTAATGGATTTAATGCTTTAAAGGAAGGAGGATAGGAGAAGCTATGTCCCAGATGAGGATTAGGGACAAAGCCAGGAGACAGAGAGGAAGTATTTTACTAATGGTTTGAAATGATGAAGGTGTGAAATAGACCAGATTTATATAGGAATTTTATTCAAGTTCTTTCGCTGTGAGCACAGACTGACCCCAGCAGCCCTTTGTGGTTTGTAGATGGTAAGCAGTTTATCACTTGACTGAAAGGGATAGTTTGGTAAATAGACTTGGAGTATGCAGCTAATTGCACAGCAGACAAATGGAGTATAGATGAATTTATGGGTTAAGATGAGCTGTGTTTAATATAGGTAATGAAGACGTTTGAGCCAGTTAACTGATTTCAGTCCTAAACAGTGATGGATTTGTTTAGGTTTTTGTAAGCAAATCTGACAACTTTGTTGTAGTATTTTTCAAGTTTAGAACTAAGTTAATCTTAGTCATAATAGAGACTTCATATAGGAGACAGGGTGCATTAGTGTAATATAATATAGTGCATTAGCCCACTAGGCCTCTCAGCTCTTAAAATAGAGTAAGGGTAAGAAGGAAGTGGTAGCTAGAGTTACCTTGGTAGAGCTGTAAGGAATTTCTTTACTCTGTGAAGGGTAATTATTTTTGGTGGGGTTTCTTGATGCTGTTGTGCATATGTAAATCAAATTTAAGATTGTGATTGATTGTTACACCAAGTAGTACTGTATGTGAGGTAACCTCAATCACAGTATTATTTAAGAAGAAAGTTTAATTTTTTTTCATGGAATGGGATTTTTGGAAAAAAGAGAAGTCATTTATTTTTTTGAGATTTAGTAGCAGGTAGTTATACTATAGCCAACTTTCAACAGTGTTAAAGGCTTCTTCAGCAATTCTCTGATTATGTATGAGGTTATCTGAAGTGCATATTAGGGTAGAATTCCCAGCATATTGTATGAGGGAAGCTTGCTAAGAAGATTTATGTAGTTTGCTAGTGAGAATATTGAAGAGCAGAGGGCCAAGAATGAAGCCCTGTGGCATACCAGTATTGACAGGAAGGAAAAGGTGAGGGAGAACAGGTGGAGTGACATTTACCAGACTGGTATTTATTAGTTAAGTAGTTGTTAAACCATATCAGTGTGTATTGTGATTACCCTAAGGAAGACACCTGACAAAGGAGCTTTGGTGACAAACTAGATCAAAAGTTTTAGAGAGATCAAGGAATAAAGGGGAAATGAGTTTGACTTGATCTCTGGCTTTGTTAATAGTACATGTGAAGGGTAATAAGGCCACGGTACTGCTATGAGTGGTTCTAAAACCATGAAGTGTGAGCTCAAGAGCTTTTCCTGATGGAAGTATCCAAATATCTGTTTGTGAATGCAATTCTCCAGAAGTTTTTTTTAAGGGGATAATTTGACAATAGATCTGAAATCAGTTAGATGAGGTTCCTTCTTTATGAAGAGGGGTAATGAATTTTTTTTCCATAGTGAAGAAATGCATGATTCATTGAGAGATCTATTAATTAGGACCAACGCACAATAGGCTATGAAATTGGCAGCTAGCTTGAAGTATTCTGCTGGGGGATTATCTGTCGAAGGAAAACAGAGTTTCAGTTTAAGGAGTAATTATTTGCTGTAGGAGGTCTGGGTGGGTTTTACAGTAAAACAGAAGGTGTTTGCTGTCTAGGAGGGGCATGTCAAGATCATTAAGTGGAAAATTTTTAGTAAGAGCTTTAATGCTGTGTGTTAAATTGTGCAGCTTTTTCAGAAGGAATGCTGTTTGAGGTAGGATTAGAAGTGGTGTTTTTTCCAGAATGGACTATATTATTAATAGAAGACCAGAATTTTTTAGAGTTGGAATTCTGATTTAGTAAGGGGATACTGTAGCAGATTTTCTTGGATGCGTTAATCTGTCTTTTAGTTCAGTTACATAATTCTTTGAAGTGTTATAGGTTTTGGTGAGATCTATGTTTTAACTATTTTTTCCAAGCCCTGTCACTTTCATGTGTTAGGCACCTGTTGTGAGTGGATAACCAAGGAGTATGTTATTCTTTACTTGTTTAGTTCTAGTTGAAGCCAGACTGTTGAAAGCTTTCAGTAAAAGTGTACCAAATTTATGTACAGCTTTATCAAGTGGAATGTTTTTCATGATAGATCAGTTAAAAGAGCTTAGGATTCTATTAAATGTATCTGGGTAAAAATTAGTGAGGTTATGAGATGTTCTAAGTAAATGTTGCTTGACATGAAGGTTACCGAATCTGTTTGTATACACACGGAGGTAGGTGGTAACTGAGGAAAAAAGACAGGGTACTGCTGGTGACATGCTTAGTGGAATCAGACAGCAATATTCAGTAAAGAATTGAGCTACAGTTTTTTTTGGATAGTTTGAGTAGTTTGGGAAGGCTTTGAAAGCAAATATCAGTATTGAGCTTTCTAGATCTAGATAGTCTCCCAAACTGCAAGTTCCTTATCAACAAAATTACCTATATATAGTGCAGATTCAGCCCTGTGGGTACTTTGAATATGCAAATGAGGTCTAAACTCATTATGATTCATGAATTTCACAATCTGCACTAAGTGCAGGGCAGGTAAACATGTTGTAAAGACATGCCCTAACAGTGCAGGATGAGCACTGAAGTGTTACCTACTAGGGTTTGAAAGTTTGAATGATTAGTCTGATTGTAGGAACAATCAGGGTTTCACAATCAGTTCTGTTTGATGTACACTTACTGAAGGTGTGCCAGTGAGAAGAAACTTACAGGAAAGTCTGTGAGTACATTGATTGACTTAGGACAATAATATTCCTAACATTTCTATGAATTGCTTCTGACCATACTTTGTGCCTCTGAGTAACATTTTTCTACAATTCAAAGGAAGTACAGTACTCAATGAAACAGATATCAAAAGCAGTGCAAATCTCATAACAGTCTTGTTAGAGAAGCATAGATAAGGGAATTATGCTCTCAAAATAAATAGAAGAAAAGAGCTGCAGTGGTGCAATTTTTTTTTATTTTACATCGCATGATGAAAGATTAGCTTAACTTTTGCCCAGTATCACAGCTAAGTAACACATCTAAGTGCAAATTACAAAGGATAACTTTCAGAACTTGTTTCTGTAGTACCTATAATGTCAGTTGATATGTATATGTATGCAATTTACTTTTTGTTCTTCACAGTACATGTATATATTTGTGGCAAATGCTGATAATAACCTTAAATGGGGTCTATATTAGAACATCAAAGTTTTGAAACTTTGAATGTTAAAATATCGACCCCTATTCAGCGAACGCTGAAAATAACGAAGCTGCAGAACACCAAATGTTTTTCTAGGGAAAGAATTTAGTTGGCCATTTCTGTGGCTTCGCTATTTTCAGCACTGTGGTGGAAAGTTACAGGTCGGGTTCAGGTAAGTGTGCGATTGTGTGGACATGAGGGTTAGGGCACAGGTTAGGTGAGTTAGGGTTAGGGCGTGGGTCAAGTAAGTGTGCGATTGTGATGGACGTTAGGGTAGGGCGGGGTAGGTGAGTTAGGGTTAGGGTTAGGGTGCGGGTGAGGTGAGTGTGCAATAGTGATGGACCTTAGGGTTAGGGTTTGGCTTAAGGTAAGTGGATAGATAGTAGTGTATGTACAGTTTAGTGTAGGGTCAGATGTAGAATTTTAGGTGTATGTGTGTGGATTGCTGTTTTTTTGGTGCGCTTGTGTTATGTGTATGTGTTTCGGAACAGCAAATTTTTTCCCAGGGAAAAAAATTTGCTGTTCTACATGTTCGATATTGTAAGCATTCACTGAATAGGGGTCGATATTAGAACATTCAAAGTTTTAAAATTTCGGTGTTCTAGTATAGACCCCCTTAAATGTATGTTGTGAATGTCATGGTGTCATGGGGTTCAAATCCAGAGAGGGTGCTGTTTGTGTGAACATACTGATGTTTAAGGAGGATATATTCATATTACAAGACAACAAAGTTGAGGAAATATCAAAAAAGTACATTTTAACTATTTGTTGCATAATGTTTCCTTTATTTACTGTCACTAGTTTGTCTCTGATACAAATAATAAGAAGACTTGGGTTTTGGTTCAGATGTTTTAATATATACAAACACATCAGGATGGATAGCAGCATCATTAAATATGAACGAACTAGTTAACAAACTGAGCTGACATACATACATGTTCCTTTCTCAACAGTTAACTACAAAATGTCAGTAGAGAGATAAAGAGTCTTTCTCACAGGCTATCTGCTGTGGTGTTGGCTTGGACAGCAGTCACAAATGTTTCTGATTCTACCTAAAAGTTGCTCCCTCTGATTCTATTGTGTATGATCTTGGCTCTGGACAAATATTCTTCATAACACCAGTCCACTCACAACCTTTGGACATCTGCCCCCTTACTACTTCTCCCTCTTGTAATGGATTGAGTGGTTTACTGGTCTTATCATGGTAGGACTTCTGGGATAGATGTTTCCTCAACAAATTGGATTTTACTGATCTTTTGTTCTTGACACATGTAAACAACAAGTGACTACTGACTGGTAATGTGTTTCTGGTTTGTCTCGACATAAGTCTCTGAGCAGGTGAACCAAGATGTTTATCATGAGGAACATTTCTGAGATTCAAGAGACTCAGGAAATCATCAGTATTGTCTCATAGACTTTTTAAATAACTGTTTTGTACTTTGAACTGCACATTCTGCCAAACCATTTGACTGTGGGTACTCTGGACTACTTGTATCATGAGTAAAGTTTCATTCTTCAGCAAATCTTTTGAACTGTTGGCTTATAAACTGCATGCCATTGTCAGAAATAACTTTGTGCAGGCTTCCATGCACTGCAAAATGACGTTTTATCTTAATAATAATGGTATTAGATGCTAGGTCAGGAAGTAAGTCAATTTCAAACCAATTGGAGTAAGAGTCTACTAACACCATATAATGCTGACCATTCCACTCGAAGATATCGGTGGCTACTGTCGACCAAGGTAGTTCCAGAATCTGGTTAAGCTGAAGTGGTTCTTTCTATTGATGAGGATTTGTACTATTACAAACTGAACAAGAAAAAGTGCTCTCTCAATGTCTTGTGACATACAAGGCAAAATACTATCTCTCACTCTTCTTTTGGTAGATTCGATTCCAAGGTGACCATGATGCAAGAAAGTAATGCACTCAGGTTGCAAGGACTTAGGGACAATTACTCTGAGACCTTTCATTATGATGCCTTTGTCAGAAAAATTCTCATCTCTGTATGGAAAATAAGGTTGCACTTCTTGAGGTAAACTAAATTGCTTTGAAGGCCATCCTTGACTGATAAAGTTGTTGAGCCTTTGTAACACTGGATCTGTGGCTGTGTGCTCTCTCAGCTCATCAGGATGTGTGGAAAAAACATTTCTCACTTCCATGATTTCAGAATCAAGGTTCTCATTTTCATACTGTTCTGTGGTGTTTCTTGGTGATCTGGATAACATATCAGGATAAAGAAGTTTGCTTTTCTTGTAGACAAAATTGAAATTGTACTTTTGCAATCTCAGCATCATTCATTGCAGTCAGGCAGGAGCTGAATGCATTGGCTTTCTCTGGATAGTTACTAGAAGTTGGTGGTCTGTTTCAATCTGGATAGGTCTACCATAAATGTAATCATGGAATTTTGAACATGCAAACACAATTTCTAGAAGCTCCTTCTCAATCTGGGCATACTGCTGTTCAGTTTGGGTAAGAGCTCTTGATGCAGAGGCAACAGGTTGATCCTCTTATAAAATAACTGCACCAAGTTCAAATTTCGAAGCATCACAGGAAAGCGTAACTAGCTTGTGAACATCATAGTATTTGAGCATTTGCGGACTGGCAATTCTCTGTTTCAGGACATCAAATGCTCTTTGGTGTTGCTCTAACCAAGACCAGAATACATGTTTACATGTCAACTCTCTGAGTGGTGCTGACAGTTGACTCAAGTCTGGAATGAACTTGCCTAGATAGTTGACCATGCCAAGAAAACATTGCAGGGCTTGAACATTGTCTGGAGCTGGCACCTCAAGAATGGCTGTTTGCTTTGAAGGGTCTGATCGCAAGCCTGTACTCATGAATAAATGACCAACATATGGAACTCAATGTAGCCAGAATTTGTATTTCTGTGCATTGAACTTAAGATTCACTTCACGTGCCCTTTCTATAACTTTGCTGAGGTTTTAGTCATGTTCTGCTTCATCACGACCTCTTATCAGTATGTCATCTACTATATATATATATTATATATTATATATACTATATATATATATATATATATATATATATATATATATATATATATATATATATGGGTCTATCTGACAACGTCGACAGCTCAGAACGCCGACACTGAGAACACCGACGCCAGAAGATCGACAACTGAGAAGACCGACGGATGAAAACACCGACTCTGAGAACACCGACATGGGAAAAGGCTGTGTAAGTATGTGGTAGTGATGGACGTTAGGGTGTGAGTAAGGTAAGTGTGCGATATTGACGGTCTGTAGGGATGGGGTGGGTTAAGTGAGTTAGAGTTAGGGCGCGGGTTAGGTAAGTGTGCGGTAGTGATAGTCTTTGGGTTAGGGGCGGGTTAAGTGAGTTAGGGTTAGGGCGCGGGTTAGGTAAGTGTGCGGTAGTGATAGTCTTTGGGTTAGGGGTGGGTTAGGTGAGTGTGTGATAGTGACGGACCTTAGGGTTAGGGTTTGGGTTAAGGTTGTAGATAGTTGTGTATGTGAGGTTTAGTGTGGGTTTGTAAGGATTTTGGTGTGCTTGTGTTGTGTGTGTGCTTTTTGGACAGGGGATTTGTTTTGTTTGTTGATTGTCATTATTATGGTGTGTTGGGCATGTGAGGTTTCGTGTTTGTGAACTGTCGGTTATGTGGTGTCAGTGATTTTGTTGTCGGGCATGTGAGGTTTCGTGTTTGTGAACTGTCGGTTATGTGGTGTCGGTGATTTCATTGTCGGTGTTGTGATGTGTCGGTGTTGTCAGGGAGACCCATATATATATATATATATATATATATATATATATATATATATATATATATATATATATATATATATATATTGCAGCAGTAGGTTTCCACTCATTCTGCCAAGGGATTTCCTCACCTTAACATCTGGTATGAAGTTTTAAATATCACTAGTTAAAAGCCCGCTATTTTTGAAACATCCTTTTACCCCTGTAGGAGCCACTTCCCTACAGACAGAATGCTTGCCCAACAGTATACTACACTGTAGGTTCATTGCTCTACAATTACTTAATTGTGAGCCAAAATGTTAAAACTGTTGTATTATAAGGGCATTATATGCTGCAGTTTTATAGTTTGTGCATTCAGCTGACACAGGATTTCATAAAAAACTCCTCGCTGCTGCACGGACTTCACGCTGCTGTGTTAAAGTTGTAATAGCCCTCGTTTCTTTCTTCTTGTATAATTGGGCTTTGAACATTAGTGATATTTGTATTTGTTCTTGTTATGGAATTGGTATAAGTCGATAAATACACTGTACATATATTTCATTTCTCTGCCTTTTTTACTCATGTTTATGGGATAAAATCACTGTTATTGTGTTAGAATTGTGTTAACGGTGCATGTCTGGCTATATGATGGTTATGCAGATACGGCAGACAGGAATTTATTAATTGCTTACTGCTACATATTTACGGTATAATGCTCTACTGTATGTATTAGCAAAATCTGCTTTGGGCAAGCACATTACTGAGTGGTCTAGTCCAAAACCTTACTACAAATAAAAGTAATAAAAATCAAATAACTAAGTAATTTTACTTAGCTCTTATGTAGTGCATTTTGTCTGTCTTTAGCTTATCCTGTCCCATCTCCTGAGCTAAACCTTTACCTTCTTTCTGAACTTGCCCACTGTTTTTATCCAGTACAAACCTCAGGTTTTCCCTTCCTCTGTTACTGTAATCTGACTTCATACCTGTAAAACTCCTAGGGCCTGACTGATTTTTTTTTTCTAATACTTTCTGCTGCAGAGTTTGCCCCACTCCATTCACTCTTGATTTGATCAGGCTCACATCGCTCCCCTACTATTTCTTGAATTCCCACCCACCCTCACATATCCTACATTTATTTTCACCTTCGTGTCTCTTCATTCACTTCACTCCTACCCACAACACACACTACACACTCCCCAACCCTCCCCTTCATTTCCCTTAGGTACACTCCCACATTAAATACTATTATTCTAATCTCATCCTTCTAAATTCCCCTCTCCACCAACCACTCAAATCATGCCTACAAATGTAATAATCACTGCATTTCTCTTACTACTTTTACTCCTTACATCATACCATTTTAACACCCAATATGTCAGACCAACATCTACCTCCTCCTGTACTAATTACGCACACTCTGATACTTCTTTCTCTAACATCTATCCCTCTTTGCACAATACCTCCATCTCCCACTGCTTCCACTGCAAAGTACTCCAAATAGCCCCTCTCTGTAAACTTAGACTCAAATTGTCACACATTTATAATAAACACTAACCACCCAAATTTAACTTGCCACAAACATTACTGTTACTAGCTGGTGATATCCACCCTAACCCTGGGCCTCCTCCAATACACCTAACCCCATCCCAACAACTCACCCCTCCTACCCAGCTTTCCAATATTCCTTTATCCTCCCCCTCCACCCACTCTAACAAACATTTATCCATTATGGCAATCAATATTCAAAACCTCCTTCTTCTTCTTCTTTTGGCTTTTCGCAGAAAGGGGTCACCACAGTGGATCACCTGTCTGCTCATGATCGGCAGTGGAGTTTTACGGTGTCAGGTTGCCAGCCCGGTGCCCAACCTTCCACAGAAGGCACACACACACATGCACACACTCAAACCTAGGGCCAATTTAGAGTTTCCAATCCACCTACTATATATTTAAGTAAGCTATGTTTAAATTGTATGATGTCATAATTAGTTTGATTGTTTTAGTATTTAAATGTGATGCTGTTTGTTTGATTGTAGTCTGAAGAAGTGGTGTATCTGTGAAAGTGCTTACTCCATTAAATGCTTTTGTTTTTGGCATTGTTACAACCAGTGTTATTGTTTTTTCTTAGTATATTTTGTTTTTTTCACTGGTTGTTTTATCGGTTTGGGAGTTTTATTTAATAATATTATTCTTTCTGAAACCTGGTTAAAACCCCACATATCCAACTCTGAAATTCTTCCCCCTGGGTATTGCATAAATCATCTAGACAGAGCCACAAAAAAGGTGGTGGTGTAGCAATTCTTTGCTCTCAACAGCTCACCCTTTCCCTCATTACCATTGATCTACCCGATTTTCACCCAGCAGAAATACTCATGCTAAATTACCACCCAAACAACCACAAGAAACTTGCCATTGTTTCCATTTACATTCCTCCAGGTAAGAATATCCAAATACTTGAAAATATTTTTTCCTGGCTATTTCAAAACCTACCCTATGAAACTGTACTTCCTGGAGATGTGAACATAGACTGGCAACCCCTTAAATCCCCATCACCTGCCCAAAGCATTAACCTGTTTGGGTTCTCCCAATGTATCTACACCCCCATTAGAGTCTCCAAACACACCAGTCTAGGCAAAACATATGACTGGATCCTCTGTAACAACCCCAACACTATCACAACCCCACCATACTAGATGCACTTAGTGACCATCTACCCATTAGCATAGAGAGATACCCACTCCAACAACAGAAACCACATCTATATAAAGTCTGTTGTAAACTCAAAGATTTCAACCCCACCTCTCTCAGCACTAGTCTCTCTGCCATTAACTGGTCTTTCCTATACGCCCTTCCTCTTGAGGAAGCCGTACTCAAATTCAACCACATCTTTATAAATACCCTTGACACATTGGCCCCCTCATGAAAAATTAGAATAAAATCAAACTTTGCCCCATGGCTCAGCAAATACACCCACAAACTAATGCACAAACGAGATAATGCCTGGAAAATTTGGTAAAAAAATAAATCTCCCAATCACCTCCAAGTATTTAAAGAGCTTAAGAATCTGGCCAAAAAAGAAATCTCTAAAGATAAAAAGTCCTTTCATGCTAAGTCACAAACCTCCTCTCATTCTAATCCTAAACATTTCTGGAAAAATATCAACTCCATCCTACATCCTGGTAAACCCCAAACCCTCGATCCTTACCCAAAACTTTCTGACCATGAGACCACCTCTCTTCTTAATCAATTCTTGTTAGGCTCTATCAGCTAACTAACCAACACAGGCCAAAATCCTACCCAAAATATATCCCACAACCTTATACCTCATACTATTAACAACAACAATAGTCTCACCTTAATTCCTATCTCTACATCCTATATAAAATCTTTACTGCTCAAACTTAAACCATGTTCTCCCTCTGCCAACAACCCCCCCACTTCCTCAAGCTTGTCGCAACATCCATCACCTAACCAGTCTCTATACTCATTAACCATTCTATAAAATAAGCCACTGTGCCTAAAATTTGGAAATCCTTTTACATTATTCCACTTCCCAAAGGAGGCAACCCGAATGATCCCACTAATTACCAACCAATTGCTATACTCTCCCCACTATCCAAAATATTAGAAAAGGGTATTCGCAATCAAATTATTAATTACCTCCTACAAAACAACCTTTTCTCTCCTACCCAACATGGTTTCTGACCTCACCATAACACCTCTACAGCCCTTATATCCTTCACCCATGCCATTGCTAAATCTAGGAACAATAATAACTTAGTCTATTGTCTATTCCTAGACTTATCTAATGCATTTAACACAGTATCCCATTCCAAACCTTTGATCAAACTATCTAATCTCAACCTATCCAGCTCAGCTCTCTCATGGTTCTATAGTAAACTTCTGACCGACATTGGTCAGTTAAATGACAATCATTCTGCTCTCCTTTCTTACCTATACAAATTGGCGTACCCCACGATTCCATTCTTGGACCTCTTCTCTTTAACATCTTTACCAATGACCTTTACTCCTCAACCTCCCTCACAAGTCTTATTCAGCATGCTGATGATTCCACCCTTATCACATCTGCTAATTCCATCACGCTTCTCCAAACACACACACAGCAATCCTTCCATCTTGTAGAAAATCAGCTAAAAATCAATCAGCATAGCCTGAACCCCCCCAAAAAAAACAAAGCTACTTCACTATCTCCCCAAAATAAGGACCACCTCAAGGCTAATTTTTCCATCTCCTCTCTAAATAACACAATATTCAATGTAGACAATCACACAAAATTACTTGTTATGACTATTGATGACCAGTTAAAATTTGACTTACACATTCACCATGCAATAAAAAAAAATAATCAAAAACTTGGCTTGTTATACCGTATCTCAAAATTCCTCTCTGCAGTTTCTAGACAATCCCTTGCCCAAGCCCACCTCCTCCCTAGCCTATTCTATGATTCACCTGTCCTCAATCTTCAATCCTGTTTCCTCTCTAGACTTAAGCAGACCTACAACAAAATTGCCAAATTTGCAGCTAACTTCCCCAACTCAACCCACCACTGCCTAGCCCTCCATAAGCTTCAATGGCTTGAATTCTCCCACCACTTAAAACTGTCCCAATTACAGCTAACCAACCACATAGTTAGCAAACCCACTTCCTGCCCCTCAATCTCAAATATTTTAACACACTATTCCTTCCTTCACCCCCGCCGTAGCTCTGAGAAATTTCTTCTAGAAACATTTACATATAAACTGAACATAAGAAATCTTCTATGTAAATCTTCCATCTCAAAAATCTGGAACAGCCTACCCTTTAACCTACGAAACATCACTCAAGCTACAAGTTTCAAAAAAGAACTGAAATTATTCTTCCAAACTAACTGGATATGCTCAAGGGAGGATCCCACCTGATCATCCTACTCCCGCCCCTTAAATACTGTACCATAATCATATTTAACTAACCTCTGAATTTCCTGTTTGGTTACTGCATAACCTTTTGGTACTATGTATAACTATCTTTTATTACCTAACAACTCTTCCAAGTTCTGTAAGGTAATTGCGTTTCAACCATAGTATGTTTATTTCTTTGTTTACTGACTGAGCCATCTTGTGCTTTTTATTCTTGTATTAACATGCTGTGTACTTATTCTTGTATTACTTATTATACATCTATTACTGGAGCTTTTCTCCTCAGGTCTCCACTGAAAATGGGCTATAATTGCTCAGTTGGACCAACCCAGTTAACAAATGTGAAATAAATAAAATAAATAAATAATACCACAATGACACCCAGAAAAAAATGTACTCCATTGCAGGTTGAAATACTTCAATTGCAGAATTTATCCCAAATAGCATTCTCAAAAATCTGTACCTGCCAAATGGATTACTGAATGTAGTGAGCAATGAGGATTTTTTTGTCAAGCTGAATTTGCCAAAATGAACTCTTTGCATCTAAGGCAGAAAAAATAGTGGCATTTGGCATCAAGGCTGTGACTTGTATGACTGTGCACATTAGATGACGAGGTCTTTTTAGTGCTTTGTTCAAAATCTCATGGATCAATGCATATTCTGATGTCATCTGAGCTTTTCATCACCATGCAAGATACCCATTCTGTTGAAGTTTCTGATGGACAAATTACACCTTGTCACACCTTTTTATCTAACTCGACTTTGACCCTGTCCTGCATGGCTATTGTAACTTTACATGCTGGTCTGATAACTGGACTGACCTCAATATCTAACTTCATGGAGTACACAACTGGAAGTTTGCCTAGTTTGTCTTGGAAAAGATCAGCATAGGTAGAAAAAATGTGCTGGGCAAAATTAGACTAGTGGTCTTTCAAGCTAACATGATGGAGTTCCTTGTTAAATGAAAGCAGTCTCATTTTCAAAGAGTCTTTGAGCCCTAATAAGGACTGAACGTGCCTTTTGACCACATAAAATAACAAGTTGTAACTTCTTCTACTCTGCTGGAAGTAACATGAAAGCACTAATGAGCCTTTGGTTTGAATTTTTTCACCTCCATAAACAATACATGTCGTACACCTTGTCAAATCAAAACCTTTCACCTTTACATACTCTGGCAAATGTTTCTGCGGACATAACATTGCACTTAGAACCTGTGTCTACTTTGAGCTCTGTGGGTTTGCCATTTATCCAAACAGTACAAAATACTTGATTCTTGGCCCTTAAATTAACTGCATTAACCATTTCATGAAGCACTGACACACCATCAAACACAAAGAGTAGGCTTGTCACAATCTAACTGATCATCTTGTTCCATTTTAATAAAATAGCGGCCACATTCTTTTGATTTACAAAATCTTTTGAAATTATTACATTTATTACATTTGTGACATTGTTGACCAAAAGCTAAACATTTTTCCCTTTTAGATTCATGACTTCTACCACAATTACAACAGCTGGCAATGAAAGTGGCTGGAAATCTATGCTTTGAGTGTGCTGACTCATTCTTGTGCTTCACTGAGGATGTGTAAAGTCTGGAATGTTCTAGAAAGTTCTGGGGTTTGCCAGTAGGTGGTGCAGGGGTTACAGCTGCCATGTGTTTGGGCCTGTTTTTTTAACCACGTGCTGCATATTATCAACATGAGCTTTATCATTGTGCCTTTTAGAGCTGCTCTCATTTGTAATCATATTTGTGTGCTTTTCTGTAAGCTTGTATATCTGACAAATCTCAATGGCCTTATTCAAAGTTAAATCATTGTCATGAAGCAAAATATTTCTCACAGCAATGTCTTTTATACCACACACAAGTTTGTCCTTTATCAACTAATCCCTTAAGTCACCAAATCTGCACATCTTAGCATTATTTCTCAGGTCAGGTATATATACTGGAAAAGTTTCACCAGGCTTCCCTTGTGTAAAATAAGTGCCTTTCCATTGTAACATTTGTCTGGGGGTTACACATTTCTCTAAATTTACATTTCAAACACTCTGGGTCCTCCCTTGACTCAGCCTGTACAACAATATGATGGTTTCCCCTCTCCAGCATAAATACCAAGTGCATACAGAAATGAGCTTTCCCTTACTATAGCTTCTGACCCAGCTAAATTAAGCAGAATAAATGCCTTTGTATGGTCATCTTTATCAGAAAATGCAGGCTGTATGAAAATGTCATACTCTTGCTCAAACTCTCTCCAGTTCTCAGTAATATTACTGTCAAACCCAAGTGCACTGGGTTTTTGAAATCCATCTGCCATGTCCACAAAGTATGAACAAACACACAAAAAATATACCCCTTGTAATGATGTGGGAACAAACTGTGCTGTGCTTTGTGAAATAGGGTTTGTAATGGCTGTACTTTGTGCAATACCTTTACTGTGACACTGCACAAACATGCAAACACTTTATACAGTTTTGAAAACTTAGATATATTTGCTTAAAACAAAAATGCATATGCTTTGCGAGAATGCAGTTGTTTCCCTTTATTTTCTTCATTTTAAGCAATTGCACTTTATTTTAAGCATTTTCTGTAGTAATTTGAATATTTTTTATCGATATCATACGCAGCTGTTTATGTCAAAATTATTTAGAATGTGCTGTGTGCCCCCTTTTTATATTATGCAAAAAGAAATGGTGCTGAGCAAGTTTTAATACCTGAAATTTGTTTCTGACCTGTTTTACCAAGTATGCACAGTTTTGGGATGATCCACTGCTGTATATTCCACCAGCATCTGGATACGTTTTTTAAATAATTTTCGCCAAAACGTTTTAATCTTCTTGCTTCTTTAGTATGCCAGTTCTGATTCACGCATTTTTAGATGCTGTTTCTGGTACCACGTTCTTTAGCTATACCTTTTCTCATACAACGTTCCTTTGGATATCCCACTTCTGACACCATGTCACTCGTTCGTCTCTAATACAAATAACAAGAAGGCTTGTGGTTTCATTCAGATGCTTTAATATATACAAGCACATCAGGATGGATAGCAGCATCATTAAATACGAATGAACAAGTTAACAAACAGAGCCTATATACATACATGTTCACATCTCAACAGCTAACTACAAAATGGTAGTCAGGCTCATACGTGCTCAGTATTTATACTCTAGTGTAAGCCCTTGGATAGCTTCTTAAAGGTATATTTACACCCATAATTACACTCATTGATCTACATTTACATTTTTTTTATTTTCCTTTTCATTCTTTGCATGCTGTTTGGCATTGCACTCTTTAATGTCACCAGTCCCTAGCAGTGAAAAAAAGTTCGCTTCTTAAGGAAAAAAGTGAAAAATTTAATTTGGAGCACATTCTATAGTGCAAACTAGCCTGATACAGGTGTGCAGTCATCAGCCCTCTGGATAGTACTCAGTGAAGAAAATACACCTGTCAGTTATTTTTTTTTTCCTGTGGCCCAATGTGAAATGCAGTAAGCTTAAAGAAAGAGGACAGCCAATGCAGGTTGTGAATCCAATTTACAAATACTTTTACAGAGGGGGTCAGAATGCCATTTGTCACAACATTTTGATTAGGAACATAACAATAAATGCAAATGAGTATCATAACAATGTTTATTGCAATGAATTTATCATTACTGCTTGCCACAGAAACCCAATATAATGTTTGTAAAGTATGTTAAATATGACACTAGTGATATTTAATTTAGAATGCACTTGCATAGGTATGATGTATACAATAGTTTTGTTATAGTTATTATGAGTTATCAATTATCATAAATATTTGCCTTGTGAAGTATGTATGTAATATAACCCTTCATGTTAAATTTGGCCGACTTCCTTGAGACAGTCACCAAGGCCATGGAAGAGAGGAAGATGGTGCACACCACCTACCTTAACCTGGCCAAAGCCTTCGATACTATTCCCCACTCAGGTATAATAGATAACTCTCTCAACTAGGCATCAATCCATATGTTACTAGATGGGTAGCAAACTAGCTCACTGATAGAACTCACCTAGTCAAAATAGGGAAAGCCACCTCAAGCAGTAGACCTGTAATGAGAGGTCTACCCTAGGGATCAGTCTTGGGGCCTGCTGTTTGAGATATACTTCTCTGAGGTGCAGGCCAAAACCAGTTGGATATGGCTGAAAAATTTGCAGATGACTGCAAGCTGGGCACTGTCATTAATTTCACTAGTGATGTGGACATCCTCCAAGAGGATCTTACCCAAACAAATGACTGGTACCAGAAACACAGCCTCAAGCTGAATGCCAAAAATGCATCATCATCCCCTTTGGGGAGAATGATGTTCCCACAAATTATCACATTGATAATAAGGTCCTAAGAACATAATCAGTTGTGAGGGACTTGGCCACCCAGGTTGACAGCAATCTGACATTTGACCACCATATTGCCTCCATTGTACAGAAAGCTTTCTACATGGCCCACCTCATTCATAAGGGTATCTCATCCAGGGACAAGGTGGTCATAACATCCCTGTAGTCTTCCTTTATAAGATCTATTATTGAGTACAATTCCCCTTTCGGTATGTACCTCACAAAGCACATGCAGCAGCTGGAGAGACCCCGGAGTTTCCTCACCAGGAGAATCCAGGGCCTCAACATCTACCCTACACAGATAGGCTAAAGGCCCTGTACCTCTACTCAGTCTCCTACAGATTCCTCAGAGGTGACATCTGTCTGGCATACAAAGCGATCTCAGAACCTGCCCTAATGGGACTGCTGCATATCCACAAATCAATCTCCCCTCGAGTAACCCACACGTGCAACCTCAGCCTGGTCTATGACATCAAAAGGACTTGTTGGCAGGATAGATTTGTGTCCCAGAGACTCCCCCTTTTGTGGAATAGACTCCCTCTCCACTTCAAGCAGAGTACCTCATTAGCCCTTTATAAGCACAATCTGGATAACTGGATGGAGAACAGAAAATACACCCCTGGGATTCCACCTGTGTCTCTGCCGGACAGTGGCATAGGGTGCTGACTTGTTGGAACATGGTTAAACTTTTATCTAGGCTTGTAAGGGCCTCAGGGCCAATAGCCGAGTAACTTCCTATGATCCTATGATCCTATGTATTAATTAGGTCATGTAATTGCATGCATTTGGAATGTGTTTACAAACACAATAATGACTTTTACATAGAAATGCAGCCCCATGACTAAGAAAAATCATAGACATACAAACATCTCTTAAGTATGCCTCCATTCATTCTTAAATAAGTATACCTCTAATTGCCATATTAAAAAGAAAGCACTCCTATGGAAATGACAGTTAAAAAGAACATTTTAAGTTTACCTTTTTTTCATCAAGGGCTCCATTCCCAGGTGATACTACTCAATCTTTTTAGTTTCTATCCCCAACAGCCCAACATTTCACATGTACTGTCATTTGTCCCCCAACCTGCCATGATTATAACAAATACCATAAGGCATGCCAGTGTTTAACATTAGAACATGTCAATAATTTGAGCATCACTCATAGCCAAATCTCACTGTCATATTTCACACCTTCCGTGCTTTTTGATGTAAACAATGCAAATGTGTCTGCCAAGCCATTGTTGTACTTTCAATTGTGCAAATGCAGCCAGGAAGGCTGTGCATCACTGTGAATAAGCTGTTACACATGAGATCTGAATTGTGCACCCATTCAAATGCATATTTCAAGCTTGACTTCTGCAGACATGTCTGGCGAAGGTAGAGATGGAGTCCTATTTAGAGCACAAAGGTGAAGTGTTGAGGAGTCCAGGATTTTTGTTTCACTTCTCATGAAGTGCTACAGTTGGGGGGTGCTTTGAAGGGGTTATATCACAATAGGCAGCACAGACACCCAGAACACCTAGGTCACAACCTGTCAGTGTTGCCTACACAACTACTGCCCTACCCGCTCCACCTTTATCAGGTAGCTCTGTCCCAGCTGCTGGTGCAGTGACACCTTCTGGGAGCAGCTGCAGTGCAGGTGGCAATTTTGTCACCTGTCAGGAGCTGACAGGACTAGTGGAGGGCATAACAGAAAGAGGCCTTGGTGCTTGAATCAGCAGGGCTGTAAAGGTCATGTGTCATATTGCTGAAATGATGCAACATCAGGTACTGAGACAGGAAACAGACACAGGAGACATTAATGACAGTTTTGAGAATGAGGATTAGATTCTCACTGTTCTCAAGCTAAACATGGATGCACCTCCAAGGTCTGCTCCCTATCACCAGTCATGGTATCCTCCAACCCTTTGCATTCATCACCATCCCCGTTTGTCTTGTATATCTGTGCCTACTACCTAGTCTGCCCTACACACCTGACCCTCTCATTCTTAATCACCTTCCCCAAATTCCCTCTATCCAAAAAAAAAAAAAGAATTGGGCAGCTGACCCACAAAACAATTACACAAAATACATAGTTCTCTACTTTGCCTAAGTGTGGTTGACATGCATGATTTGGTCCAGTTGGATCTACAACATTATTTTGTTGTTGTTATCCATCCCTGTTGTGGTGACTCTCCAAAATCATGAAATGTTTTGTACAATTCTAAATTTATGTTGTGAACAAGTGGATAGTTATGGTGTGGTCCCATCGCATCCTGCAAATTCCTGTATTCTTTCCCATTGCCCCACTCCCTTTCACCCCATCCTATCGACATATTTTTCACATGTTTAATATGGTCATAAAATAGAATCACACACAACACGCATTGTCAGAAATGGCCCTTCAAAAAGCCTTTGCTTTTTGTCCTCAGTATTTGCACAGAAATTAGTATTGCTCACCAGTAGTAATTGTTGGTAAATGAAGTTTAACTCCCTATGGTATGGTAAAAAGTGGTGAGTCCAGTTACCTTCATGCAAATGTGCTTAAATCCACTGCACTGTGGAAATACAGAGTAAAGGCAGAGTAAAGTCACTTCTTTGAAACAGTTATTCTAACATTTCTTTTGGAGCTGTATGTAGTTAAGTAGAAGTTCCTATGTGGTGTATTGAAGTAATCCTCTTGTCTGTAGACTGATGTTTTTGCACAGGGTTCGAAAATAGCTGTGTAATTATTATTTAATGTCATTTTATATTCCTATCATATGTTTAAACACAGACACTTGTATTTATCCCCATTTACAGCATTTCACGAACATAGCATCTAAACAATGCAGCAAAAAAGCATTTGCAAAAACATTCCATCTCCATAGGTTCATAGGTGTTTACTAGGCTAACAATGACAAGGGCCATTTTAAGCCTAGCCATGCACCCAAATCTCTGACAAGTTATCATATGCTTGATAAGTGTAAGCGTGAGCCTGGGAGATGAACCATTTACAGGTTACCACAGTCCATTAGAGACATAGTTGCCAAACCAGGGAAGAATTTCCGGTTTCCCATCCATTTGTCCAAGTTGCACTTGAGTTGGGTTAGGGAGGTAACTCTGCTTCACATGGAATAGGAGCCTGTTCCATAGACGTGGTAGTCTCTTGGATACATACCTGTCTCTCCAACAGGTACTATTTATATCACAGGCAAAGTTTAAGTCTTTAGAACAGGTAATTCTGGTGCTGTTTGTTTTGTGGATATGCAGGAGGTCCATCAGACTGGGATCTGACAATGCCCTATATGGCAGGGAAAGATCTCCCCTCAAAAGCCTGTAGGAGACAGAATACAGGGATAAGGCCTTGAGGCAGTCTGCATAGAACATATTACTTATGCCCTTTATTCTTTTAGTGAAGAACGCCTGTGGACATTCCAATTGTTGGCTATGTCTGGTTAGGTATATACCAAATGGGGCATTGTACTCAATGATAGGTCTGATGAATGCCGAATACAGTGGAACAATGACTTAATTGGACTTAGATAGCATACATTTATTTATAAGTTGCACAACACAGAATGATTTCCTCACTACTGTAGACACATGATGATCAAAGGCTAGATTACTATCTATGTGTGTCCCTAAGTCCCTGACTACTGGGTCATCTCTAAGGGGTGTGTTGTCAATGTGATAGCTACCAGGGATGGATGACTTCCCAAAGGATACTGTTATGCATTTCTTGGCATTTAGTTTTAATCCATGGCTCTGACACAAGTTGTTTGTCTTTGTCAGCCCCTCCTGGAGAACATTTGTGTCAGTGTGAGATATGTTGACAGTTCTTAATTTGCAATCATCTGCACATTTAGTCAGCCAGAGACCACTGGCATTGGCCTTGACTTCTGAAAAGTAAATGCCAAAAAGGAGCTGTCCAAGGACTGATCCCTGAGGGAGTCCACTTGTGACTGGCTACTTTGTAGAGGTGGACTCTGCAATTCTAACTTCTTGTTTCCTGTCTGTGAGCCAGTTGGCTATCCACTGGGTGACATACGGGTTTGTGCCTAACCTCTTGAGTTTGTCAACAATACCCAAGTGGGATATCATGTCAAATGCCTTGACCAGGTCAAGGTAGACAGTGTGAATGACTTTGCCCTCATCCATTGCTTTGGTGACCTTCTCAAAGAAGTCCACCAGGTTGAGTAGGCATGATCTGCTCTTGACAAAACCAAACTGGGTTGGGTCCAGTGTCTTGAGGTTTATTATATCTCTTCTGATCATCTCCATGATAATTCTTTCCATGGCTTTACATATAAGACTAGTGAGACTTATGGGTCTGTAATTTCCAGGGTCTGTAGATGGCCCATCTTTGTGCAGAAGGACGATTGTTGCCTTTCTACATTCATGAGGCACAAAGCTTGTTTAGAGGCTACAGTTAAATAGAATTCCAGAGGCCCTGATAGGTCATGTTTCATGCTATTTAGAAGGCATCCTGGGATATTGTCTGGGCCCATTGATGCAGTGTTCTTGGTATAAGAGAGACCATGAAGGACCTGTTCCCTAGTGATAGTAGGGGGAGATATATTTGATGGTATTTTCTGAGGGAAAGTTGAAGGGGGAGAGGTGTAAAGTTGGAGCTGAATTTATCATTCAGGAGGTTTGCTATACCTTCTGGCTCAGTATAGGTGGCTCCATTTATAACGAGATCTGCACGCAATTGTGTATTGCCTTTGAGGTTGCAGACATAGCTAAAGAATGCTTTGTGGATGTCTTTGGACTGAGAGGCCAAACTTACCTCAATTTTGGCTTTGGTAGACTTTATTTGTCCTCTGAGTTGTTTGATGAGAGTGCTTTTATTCTGCTGGATGCTGCACCGCCTAACTTTTGCCGTGATTTTCTTCCTCCAGGAGACTTAGGAAGCAACCCTTATCCTGCATACTTCTTAATTTTGTTTTACTCTCCTAACTCCTCTTGGTCCCTTCTAGCAAACAATTTATTTTACAGAGCATGGTATAGTAATAATGAGGAAAGATCTAAGAGTAACACACCATAAAGATGACCCTAAATGTCCCATAAACAAAAATCTTGGTATTTCTCTCCATCTCTGTCTCTATCTTTTCCCCTTCTGCTTCAGTAAATTGTCACTGACCCTTCAATTGTGTTATTTAAACTGAGTGAATTATGAGTGAGTTCATTGGTGGTGTGCTGAAATAATGTTCAGATGTATAAACAGATTTTTGCATACTTCCAAAGGTTCCAATCCAGAAATATGTCTAACTGTTTGACTGTTTTTATGACTATTTCATGTGTAGCTCTTGCCAACATATAGTTTTGAGCTGCCATTATCCCGTTTCTCTCATAATCTACTTGGCTCCTCCCTCCATATCCCCCTCTCTAAGTCTCTCCCCCTTCTGTGTCATCACTCTGTCCCCTCAGTATTTGCACCATGTCCGAAGCTAAGCAGCATCTGTACCTTAGTATGGGAACCACATAGCTCTTGGTAAACTCTTGTGAATGTTTGCCTTCTGTCACATTCCTCTGGTGCCTTTCACACTGCTATGCTTAACTATGTAGAGTCAGGCTAATCTTCCCTTGAGCAGGCAGGCTGAAGACTTGAACTCACACCACAGAGGATGTTTCAGTTTCAGACATTGTTAGAAAGCATTCTGCATTTGGATCATTTATTATGCTTCTGGCTGTAATGTACATCTGATGTAATGTTAAAAATGTCATTACTGCAATAAAGCCTGATGTCTACATTTTCCCTTGCCTCATCACTGTGTGACTGTCGTCCCTTCAAACCAGTGAAAGTAAGGTTGCTTATGTCTCAGTCATGCCTATACTTTCCAACCCCACTGGCTTTGTGTTGGAAACACTTGATTGTACATAATATGTCAGATTACTTATCGGGGAAAACCTAACAGTAAAAGACCCTAAGGATGTTAAAAAATACCACAGAAAAATATTACATTCTTTATGTGTCTCTTTCCTGATCTCCATGCATATATCTTTTCCCACTTCTGTATCATCACGTTTTACTGTTTCATATTTATTAGGCTACTGGATGTAATGTACACATTATGGGATTATAAAATTGTTTGAGTACAATGAACAGCGATACACGCATTTTTCATTTCTTCAGTCTGTTGTCATATTTGAACTTTGTGAAGTGGGAGTTTTTATGTGTTGTGGTTAGATAATACTCAGCTCTGGAGATTTGTTTTGGAATGCTGTCAAGGTTTGAATCCAGATGTATAGCAAAGTGTTTATGACTCCTTTTCGTATAAGTCTTGTTTACACATTTTTTTAACACACCTTTATCCTGTTGCTGTATTAATATGCTTGCTCCCAGTTGGGAACACTGTCTTGTACAGATCTTGCATGAATAATTAGGATGATAAAGCAAAGAATAAAACAACACGAGTATATGCAAAAAAGAACTATAAAAATAATCTCTTAGTATGCCTGCATATGTGTTGCTGTCACCAACTGTTCACCTCTTACCAGCCCTTCTGTGTTATCAAATAAAGTTTCTTGGCTCAAAATTGTTTCCATAAACCATATTTCCACCAGCAGTAACATGTTTGGTCCCTCATACATTTCATAATACACCTGAATTATGCATATAAGGATTGAAGAGCTACAACTAGGCTGGTGGATGCCATAATGGAGAAATTGAACCACAACTGTCATGACAAATGTGTAAAATCTTTCTGCAGCACACTGAGGAGGTCATCCTTTCATAAGTGCAATTTCTCAATGTAAAATCAAACTGATCCTGTGGCATTTGGACCTAATACTATGTTCTCTATGTTGTGTACCTATCAAGGTAAGGGGTTTAAATCCAATATTGGTTAAATATTGGGACTCTGTGTGCTATCATGTATAATTGGCTCAGTGACCACAACACCCCTTTTATAAGCATTCATTTAGGAGATGTATTTACTAGCAGATGGCTACCTTATGAATTTCTATTATCTCCACGCAGCACCCAGTTTTTGAAATACAATGATTACATTGTGCATTCAAAAATGAATTACATCACAGTTGTAGTATGATTTATCACCAGGTGCTGTCAGTTGATACTGTGCTGTCTAGACTTTATAACTAAATATGTAGGAAGTTTGAATCCTGCAATGATTGATTACTGTGGCTCTCTGTCTGTCATGATGTGTAGAGAAAGCTTCTAATGCATATCATATGAATGGCTGTGTATTGCTATTATGCTTTACAAGTACCTTCTTTCCTTTTTAGAAGAACACCACTATATTAATCAAGGATGATTTCATTCATTCAAATGTGAAAAGTCCCAACTGTATACTAACATCTTGTGTAGCACTTGCAGTTCAGGCAATGTTCTGTACCTTGTGATCTTAGGTAGTCTGTTCAAATCCAGCCATTACTTCTTAGACTCATATGTGTCAGTATGACTATGAATATGCATGTAGGTAACGATGTTATCACCCAGCTATCCACTGTGCACATGTATAACTGGAGATTCCTGTCAAAAGAATTTCTGCTCATTTTTCATGTACAAATGCTTTATTGCATAATGATGATGCCATTGGATGAAATTTGACTTTCCTAAGAGAACTGCTAAGGCTTGTCCTATAGAATGAGGAAATGCGACAACATTCTGTATACTGCTGCCTTAGTAAGTCGTTCGAATCCATGGTTATTCACACATTTCGCATGATTGTCATTCTTCTCTCACAGTAACAACTATCTTATACATCACATCTGTTTGGGAATACCTAGCAGCAGCGCAATGTTATGTGAGAAATAGATACATAGCAACAGTCCTTTAAAGAAATGACAGGCACAGGTATCCCTTGAAGCAATAACATCATGTCATGGCTTCAAATGCCCAAATAGCTCACATATTTTAGCAACACTTGCATCATGGCATGTTTATTCTTGAAAATATCACGTAGCTTCTGTCCTGTCATCTCATAGTCATAAGCTCAAAACCAACATTATGTGACTGTAAGCATTGTGTGTCCCTATGCTGTTATGCTTGAATCACATGCATAGCTCTTATAATGCATACAATTAGAGTGGGAGAAACCTCCCCATCCCTTTTAACTCTTACAACACAATTATATGATATTATGACTTCACATAGGTGGTGTCTCACAGCTGTGTTAAGACTTCTAGTGTGGTGCATGTGATTCACACACATGATATTAGTCGGTGGACTTACATAGCTTGCTGTTCAATTTCAGCAAAGGGCAGCATTATATGAATGTTTTGACAGTACACGAGCAACAATTCATGAGGTTATTATTATCGATTTTTACTTTGAAGAAAGAAATATAACTGCGGTGGTGGTGCTGCGGTAGCATTGTTGCCTCACAGTAAGATGTTGTCCTGTTCGATTCTCAGCTACAGCATCTTCTGTGTAGAGACATGCGTGAATGGGTGTACCTTCATTAAAGGTTGTGCGTCAGGGCCGGCAACTCGACAAGTAAAAATCTACTACCAATCATTAGCGGAGCGGAGTTCCGCTGTGGCGACCCCTAACCGGGAAAAGCCGAAAGACACAACTTCGAAGAAAGAAATATAAACTTATTTTGTAATTTCCTAGCAGTGAAAAAGTTGTTTTGTGAATGTTGTGCTGTGACTGCTCCTGTGATACATACATTCAGTAGTGACTTGTATAGCATTTCTTAATAGATAGTGTGTGATTCAATTCTGAGATAGTGTGTATGTTTACAAAACAGCAGAAACAGCTTCTTTGGCTAAGAGATAGTGATACTGGACTGCTCACAGTTGTGTGAACATTAACATAGTTACTAAGTTGTCATCATTCTGACAACATAATATTGTACAAATTGTCCTCAAATGTCCTTTCTGGCTTCACACATTTCATTGTATTTATTTGTGGCATGCTCCATTGCTATGTCATATGACAGATGCAGTCAACACACAGCTCTGTAAGTTGTGTAGTATGATAGGCAGGGGTTTGAATCTGGTAACATGTTTGTCAGATAACTGTGTAAGACAGAAGTGGCTTAGGCAAAGAAAGTATTTATGGCACAGTCAGAGGGCCACATTTTTACGGCATCATTCTCCAAGGTAGGGGAGCAATAACATTACAATAGTAAATTGCTGTAAGCCCTTCAAGTGTGTTCATCATGATACACACAATATGCCTATTTCTGTGTTGTCAGTGGTTGATGCACAGCTTTTTGATATCTGTCCTGGCATGTGTTCCAGTCTGGCAAGATACAAATGTTGAGTGTGTCATTGATTGCTCACAGGCATTACTTAATTTCCAACTAATAATGTTCTGTACTGCATGTCTTCATTTAAACATTTATGTATTACTGTAATTGTTTTCTTCACATTGTAGAGCTTTATAGGACATAAGGACTTAACATTTCTTACTGTATGGCGTAATACTACATCATCAATAAAGTGTGATTGGGCCTGTTTGTGTTGTTTACATGCTGTTATGGCAGTGTTCATTGTAATTTCTTGTGAGCATGCCCAGTATAATCATGTAGTAGATGTGCTGCATTTACAAATGGAGACCTTGAAGTAAAGAAATGTTATCATATCTGTGCTTATCTTGAGTGCCACCATATTACTGTTTAGGATTACATGAATATATAACACATGCTCAAGGTAGTATACCCCCTTTCTGTGGTTGCCAAATGCCAACAAATGGCAAACCATGTCCCTTTCTGATGTGCATGACACAACAGCTGTAGGGCTCATTTCTTCTTGTTTATACATGATGAGATATGAATACAGCAGTACTGTTGGTTATCACACGTACATTCCCTGAATATACATGCCATATTCAATGACTGCAGTCTATGCGAATAACCCCACTTTATCCACTGTCTTTGCTTCATAGAGTGAGGCGACCAGCCAGTGCTCTGCTGTATTCAGCTGAACAATCCAAGGAATCTGTTGCATTCTGCTAACCATAAGTACAATATTATACTGTATTTTGCACTTTTAAACAGTATTTTTGCTATATTGCTGATTTTTTTTAAACTGTTCTTGCTAATTTGTTGCACTTTTTGTCTGCTGTAGTATAGACTAGATTCAGACCTGCTGAATCTGATTCTGTTTGTTAAGCTGAGCACCAAACCATGCTATCTTTTGTTGGAGAGGGCCCACTGCACTCTTGCAGCAGGAGAGTGCAGTTAGGACTAATCTGATTGAAGATTGCTGGCACAGGGCTCAACTTTGAGCTTTTTATTGGTTAAATTGTTTAATTTGATTTGCTCACTCTTACTACATTTATTTATTTATGCATTTATTATTTATATAACATTTGTTAAACAGGTTAGTCCAGCTGAGCCATATGGCTCGTTTTCAGTGGAGACCTGAGGAGAAAAGCTCCAGCTTACAGAAAATGAGTTATTTATATGAAAGTATATAGACAAATAAATAAAACGACATGATGATATGGCGTATTGGAATAACATAGACTATAGATTATACATCCAGTGGAGAACAATAATAATATTGCATGTGAGAAAGCATGGTCAGTATAAGCATATCTTTTACATGGTAGTGCAAATGTGAGGAAGCAGAGTCAGGATAAGCTTACCTTCTACCTGGTAGTAAAATAAACAATCTAAAATCTTCTACAGACTGGTGGTGTATTGCTTTGTACAGAGGTTAGAATGTTCAAGGATAAGATAGTAAATTTTACATATGCTAAAAAGGAGAGGATATGAACAAAAATATCCTAAGAAAGTAGAAGAAAGGTGGAAGTAAAAAGGAGTGGAATTGGAATTTATGGAGGAGTATGGCAAGGGCAGGATGTTTAGTTCAGGAAGTAGTTTTTTTACTTCTTTTTTGAAGAAACTGGTCTATTAATGCTACAGATGTCAGGAGGAATCCTATTCCAACCTTGGTTTATATATAGCTATAAGGTTCTCGTCAGAGCTACGAAGTGAATGAGTTGGATATAAGGGGAGACTATGGTTGAGAGAGAGAGGGCCAGGCTGAGGGTTTATTTAGCAGGGAGTATGTAAGTTGCAGCTGTGAAAGAAGTAGGAGCTGGGGAATTTTGGCCATTGAATGTTTTTTTTAGTGCAAGCCAATGATGTGATTTATAGGGTTGGTCAAAGGCAAATCTGGCTATATTGTTATAGGTTTGTTTGAGTTTGGTTAGTAGGGATGACTGGAGATGGGTAAGGATTGGAGAGGCATAGAGAAGGCATGTAAGGAAGAAGGCTTGAGCTAGATAGGGTTTGGACTTGGGGGCTAAGAATTTCTTATTTCTATAAAGAAGACCCAATTTCTGGTTAGTTTTTTTTTTGATACAGTGTTGTATATGGATAGCAAATTTTAGCTGGTCATCAAAATAGTACCAAGTAGCTTGGTGTGAGGTTCAACTTTGATAAGGGTGTTATCAAGAGAAGAAATGGTAAAGGTCAATTTGTGGTGGGAGAGAGATTTGGAAAGGAATAGTAGCAGCTTACTCTATTTAGGGTTATGAGTTGGTATTCAGCTAGCTATTCTTCTAAAGATGAGAAAGTGTTTTGGGTGATAGAAAGAAGGTTAGTGACATCAGAGAAAGAGATGAGAGTAGCGTCATCAGTGTATTGTATGAGGGAGGAGGTGGTCTAGGAGGAGTAAAGTTTATTAGTGAAAATATTGAAGAGGAGAGGACCAAGGATTGAGGCTTGAGGGACACCAATGTGGATAGGTAGAAAGGGGGAACAGGTGGATTGTCATCGCATAGACTGCAGCCTGTTTAAGAGATAGCTTGAAAACCACTGAATAGTAGAAGGGGAGAGGTTGAGACTGGTTAGTCCAGCAATTAGCTTGGCATAGAGACAGTATCAAAAGCTTTAGAGAGGTCAAGGAAGAGGGAAGATGATTTCTGTCCCTGGCTTCAGCAACAGTGTGATTGAAAGATAGGAGGGCAGTGGAGATAGTATGATTAGGTCTGAAGCCATGCTGAGAAGAGGTCAGAAGTTTTTCAATGATTAGGTAATTAAGAAGCTGGTTATGAATGCATTTTTCAAGGATTTTAGAGAGTGGACAGAGAACGGCAATGGGTCTGTAGTTTGATGGATCTGTGGAGTTACCTCCTTTGTGAAGTGGTACATGTGGAAAGATTTCCAGATATCAGGGACAGTGGTTTCTTGGATAGATCTCTTTGCAAGGAGAGAGAGGGTAAGGGATAGAGTGGGCTGCAAGCTTAAGAAAGAGGGGAGGGAGGCTGTCGGTAGAGGGAGAGCATGGTTTTAATTTTAGTAGAAGGGACTTTATGTACACAGTGGAGACAGGGTTAAGAGAGAGAGGCCTGGTCTTGCTAGTAGTATGTGTGGTATGAAGGAGGTTTTGACTTTGACAGGTTTGGGTTAGTTTTTGAATTGATTCAATAAAGTGGGTATTAAGTAAGGTTGCACTTTCTTGGGGAGTATTGTTAGGATAGGGATTGGTAGTGGTAGGTTCACCAGGCTGTAAAATTTTATTGATAGAGTGCCAGAATTTTTTGGGTTAGACTTATGGGTGAATTGGGCATCATAATATAATTTTTTTCTTGTCTTTATTGATTTGTTTTTTGAAAGGTTTCAAAGTTTTTTGTATTTTTGGAAAAGGGTTGCAGATTTAGTTTTTAGCCATTGTTTACAGTACTTGTCCCTCTCTTTAATGAGAGTGACGGTGTCTTTAGACAGCTAAGGAGAGTAAGTTGTTTTTATGCTAACTTTTTTAGAGGTCCTATAGAGTCAAGAATGTCAAGAAAAATGCAATTCAATTGTAGAACTACGTCAGTGAGGGTAATGCACTTCAGGCGGCTCCAAGTAATGACAGTGAGCTTATCACTAAAGGTGTCAATATTAAATGTATTTATTTATTTGACATTTGTTGACTGGGTTAGTCCAGCTGGGCTGTTGCCTGTTTTCAGCGGAGATCTGGGGAGAAAAGCTCCACAAACATATCTACATAACTAAATTAAGCATATACACAGAAAACATATCTACATGAAGAATAGTTGCTAGGAGTACTAAAAAGTTAAGCTGAGTTTACAATAATAGACAAATAGATTTAAAATGATTAATAGAAACACCTGGTAGAATACAGTGTAGCAACAATTTATGTTCTTCATTGTGAGTTCAGCTAAATAGCAAAGTAGCTACAGAGGGAGGAAAGGAGTGAAACATTAGTCAGGAGGTGAGGGAAAAGGGTGGTATAAGTGTAGAAGAAAGGAGTTAGGCAAGGTGGGAGAGAGTAATAAAGCCAATCAGGGGGAAGATTACACTGACATAGCCATATATTACTTAAGTGTTTTCAAGAAGTGGGATTGTCAAAGAGATGAAGAAAGTAGACATGAGTATAAGGAGATGAGGCGCATGGCAACGAGAGAGGTGGCGAAGGCTAAGGATAAGGCATATAGAGAGTTGTATGAGAGATTGGACACTAAAGAGGGAGAAAAGGACCTGTACCGATTGGCTAGACAGAAGGACAGAGCTGGGAAAGATGTGCAGCAGGTAAGGGTGATAAGGGACAGTGAGGGAAACGTACTCACAAGTGAGGAGACTGTGTTGAGTAGATGGAAAGAGTACTTTGAAGGGCTGATGAATGAAGAAAATGAGAGAGAGAGAGAGAAGGTTGGATGATGTGGGGATAGTGAATCAGGAAGTGAAGCAGATTAGCAAGGAGGAAGTAAGGACAGCTATGAAGAGGATGAAGAATGGAAAGGCTGTTGGTCCAGATGACATACCAGTGGAAGCATGGAGGTGCTTAGGAGAAATGGCAGTGGAATTTTTAACCAGATTGTTTAATGAAAGTTTAGAAAGTCAGAGGATGCCTGAGGAGTGGAGAAAAAGTGTTTTGGTACCTATCTTTAAGAATAAGGGTGATGAGCAGAGCTGCAGTAATTACAGAGGGATAAAACTGATCAGTCACAGCTTGAAGTTATGGGAAAGAGAAGTGGAAGCTAGGTTAAGATAGGAGGTGATGATTAGTGATCAGCAGTATGGTTTCATGCCAGGAAAGAGCACTACAGATGCAATATTTGCTCTGAGAGTGTTGTTGGAGAAATACAGAGAAGGTCAGAAGGAGTTGCATTGTGTCTTTGTGGACTTAGAGAAAGCATATGACAGGGTGCCTAGAGAGGAGATGTGGTATTGTATGAGGAAGTTGGGAGTGGCAGAGAAGTATGTAAGAGTGGTACAGGATATGTACGAGGGTAGTGTGACATCGGTGAGGACTGCAGTGGGAGTGACAGATACATTTAAGGTGGAGGTGGGATTACATCAAGGATCAGCTCTGAGCCCTTTCTTATTTGCAGTGGTGATGGACAGGTTGACAGATGAGATTATACAGGAGGCCCCATGGACTATGATGTTGGCAGATGACATTGTGATATGTGAGAGTAGGGACCAGGTTGAGGAGACCCTGGAGAGGTGGAGATATGCTTTAGAGAGGAGAGGAATGAAGGTCAGCAGGGCTAAAACAGAATATATGTGTGTAAATGAGAGGGAGGGTAGAGGAATGGTGAGGATGCAGGGAGTAGAGCTGGTAAAGGTGGATGAGTTTAAGTACTTGGGATCAACAGTTCAGAGTAATGGTGAGTGTGGAAGAGAGGTGAAGAAGAGAGTACAGGCAGGGTGGAATGGGTGGAGAAAAGTGTCAGGAGTGATTTGTGACAGACGGGTACTAATCTGAGTGAAAGGGAGGGTCTACAAGAGGGTAGTGAGACCAGCTATGTTATATGGGTTGGAGACGGTAGCATTGTCGAAAAGGCAGGAGTCTGAGCTGGATGTGGCAGAGTTAAAGATGTTAAGATTTGCACTGGGTGTGACTGGGATGGACAGGATTAGAAATCAGTATATTAGAGGGTCAGCTCAGGTTGGACAGTTTGGAGACAAAGCAAGTGAGGCGAGATTGCGTTGGTTTGGACATGTGCTGAGGAGGGATGCTGGGTATATTGGGAAAAGGATGCTAAGGATGGAGCTGCCTGGTAAGAGGAAAAGAGGAAGGCCTAAGATGAGGTTTATGGATGTGGTGAGGATGGACATGCAGGCGGTTGGTGTGAAAGAGCATGATGCAGAGGACAGGAAGAAATGGAAACAGATGATCCGCTGTGGTGACCCCTAATGGGAACAGCCGAAAGAAGATGATGATTTCAAATGTCCAAGGGAAGTTTATTCCAGCTGTTAGCTGGGGAGTGGCTGTAAAGGTTCTTGCCAATTTTGATTTTAGGCTTGTAGATAGAGAGGAGATGTTGTTATGAGCTCTATAGAGTTCTAGGTGGGGAGTATGGGGAGATGATAGAGGTAATGCTGGGGCAGAAAGAGGGTTTGTGCAGAACTGAATGAATTATCTGAAGCTGTGAGAGGAGAAGGGGGGTAGGGAAGCTCTAACCAGTTTAGTTTTCTGAGTGTTAAGCAGTTATGGGAATGGTAGGGTTGTTTGGCAGCAAATTTGCCCATTTTGTTGTTGGTGGACTCTAATTTAGAGAGAACTGTGGTTTGTACGTTGGTGAGGATTTGAGAGCTAGAGAGAAGGGTTGGGAGTAGGTAGGCATGGGATAGGGCTGTCTTGGCTTTACTGGATAGGAAGTTTTTATTGCAGTAAAGGAGACCAAGTTTTTGGTGGGTTTTTGTAATGTTACTGAGAACATGTAGGTAAAATTTCAACTGGTCATCAGTGATGACCCCCAAGTAGTTTGGTATGAGTTTCGACTGTGATAGGAGTAATGTTAAGGGAAGAGCTAGAGAAAGAGGGTTTAAGATGATTCATACATTTTGGGATGAAGAGCAATAGTTTAGTTTTCTTTGGGTTTAGGATTAGGTGGTTCTGGTTGAGCTAGTTTTTAATAGGCAAAAAGGAGTTTTGGGTTATATTATGTAGATCAGAGAGGGGTTTGGATATGGTGATGACTGTAGAGGAGGAAAGGTTGTGGTATTCTCTAATTTGGTGGGACTTGGGTAACTGAGGGGAGTGTCTTTCAACTTGAGCAGGGAGGTGATCACTTAGGTAGTCAGGTAGGGTACTAGGGTTGTGATATAGGGTAGGGTTAGAGGTAAGAATCCAGTCTTAGGTGGAACAGTTGGTGTTCTTGTTATTGAAGAGAGTAGGAGTAGAGATAAGTTAATGGAAGCCATGGAGGTTAATATGTAGGGTAGAAGAGGTAATAGATAGTTTTTGCCAGTAAAAATTAATGTCTCCAAGTATTATGGTCTCACAGGGGATATGCAGTGAGATCCAGGATAAGACAGGTTCAATGATGGTAATGTTGTTTCCAGATGGTGTACGTATAGCTGCTACATAAGCCCCGCATTTGCGTGAGTCTGAGCTTGTTTTAACACAGATCCACAGGGTTAGGTGGCCAGCCACTGCTCTGCTGTATTCATCTGTTTATGCATAGCACAGCTCTGTGTACCTTCTTGCATTGCCGCACAGTGGGGGTAACCATTGGTTGTTATAGACACAAAAGGTTCAGTATATAAATTTTCCCTTAGTAGCTGCCTGTGGTCTGGCCAATATGTCCTTAAGTTGTGCTTAGCTGCTCAAAGAGCACCTCAGCTGCACTTTTGCCCCTTAAACAGTCCTAAAACCACCAACTCTACAATAATCTCATACCATTTAGAGAATCCCCACTAGTATAGACCCTTTATGGAGCACCCTATTAGTATAGACCCTGTCTAGAGCACCCGGTTATATCACACTCCTCTATTTTCTCTCCCCACTGTGAAAACAGGATTTAACCTGGTATTATGGACGATAAGTTTTCCTCCATATCTCCTAACAGTCTCATTCACATGGTCATTCTGAGGCAGTGTAGCAACACCCGTCTACTCCTAAATCAACCAAGTACAATTTGTGAGAGATGCATCTACACTAAGAATCTGGAATCCTTGCTCTCTCATGTGCACAGAAAAGTAACACTAAACAGGTTGTCAGCTCACATACTACAACTGCTATGCCAACCATGCACTCAGTACATAAACCATCATATGTGGAGGTACTCACCAGAAACCTACTTAAACAACAGAGGCCTTCCAAACACAAACATGGTACACCTAATACAGCACCTATAGCATTCAATACACATAAAAATACAAGCACCAGTGTTTCAACAAATAAGCCCGTAAGACAAAGCACATCTAAACCAATTTTAGTCATTGTGACTCCATTGTGAGACACACATATGTCCCACTCACTTATGGTCAGCTTTCTATCAGGTGCCAGGATCTGTCAAATCACACATGCACTCAAGACTGTCAATAACAAGTACCATTATGGCTCCATCATAGTTCAGGTTGGACTGAATGAATTGAGATGTACCTCACTGGATTATATGAAGAGAGACATGATTAAGTTTTATGAATATGTGTCCCAGGCAGGTATGTTCCTAGCACTGAGCAGCATTCTACCCTCACCTAGGATGATACCACAATATAAACAATTATTGACTTCAACAATTGGCTTAGTTTTTGGTATCATTCTAAGGGAATGCAATTCTTGTTAGGCTGGGATGACATGGTTGATACACCACGCTGCCAAGCCAGTGATGGTCTTCACCAGTCGCCTCTAGGCTGTTGGTTACTGGCTGAGGCACTTGCCTCCCGAAAGTGCCTTTTTTAAGCAAGATCTGAAGAACAACATTTTCTCTGTGAAAATGTCACTCACAAATAAATTAAAGGTTATGCTGCTAAATGCTAGGAGTTTAAATCAGAAATTACACTGTCTGGAAGCACTCCTGTCCCTGGAGGATGCTGATGTCTGTGTAATCACAGAAACTTTGCTCAGGGCTGCAGAGAGCACCCTGGCCATACAAGGTTCCAAGGCTTTCCTCACTTTCAGACCACAAAATGAACACGTGAGAACCAAAGGAGGAGTATCTATTTTCATTAAAGATAAATACACCTCTTGTTACACAGGAAAACTCCATGGAGTTACTCCAAGTTCAAATAACTGTGGGTAAGACCTCCCTTAAAGTCATCATTAGCTATATCCCCCCTTCAATGAACCAAGATACCCACACTGCTTATTCGGACCTACTTGAGTCAATTAAATTACAGCCAAACACTCGTGATTTTAACTATCCCTACATTGACTGGGAAACTTATGCTCGTACCAACATACTTACACAGAGGTTCCTGGACTTTGTTAACACTAATGCCCTGGAACAAATAGTATGCAACTCCACAAGGGGCACAAATATTCTCGATCAGGTCTTCAGCAACATGGGTGACCATTGCACCACCACAAGTATAGGACTGTCACTGGTTAAATCTGTTCACAAATCAGACATATTTGAAGTAGCTATAACACCTGAACCCCTCTTAGGTGAAGTCAGGCTAAAAAATTTTGCAAAAGCAAATTATACCCTCCTAAGGGATGGCATAAAAAATGTCCAAGCTCCCCTTCCCACAGATGGCATTGACAACTATACTAAGGTATACATAAATATCCTGTACAAACACTTACACAAATGTATTGACACAGCTGTACCTGATAGGATCAAAACAAGATCCTCAAGAAAAAAACAAGGCTCCCTGGTAGATATCTAGAATTAATAAGTTAAGCAACAAGAGGAAGAAGCTGCTGTCTAAGAATAAAAAAGAAATATCCCAGCACTGGAATAACACACTACTCTGTTTGTACAAACAAATAAGACAACATGTAAAATTCTCTAAGGGCAACTTCAAAATAGCAACCATAGCTAAGGATAACCATAAACCATTCTTCAGCTATATACATAACCTAAAAGGTAGGATGCAAATGTGTCCTGAACTAGCTATAGATGGCTTCACACACTCTGATCCTGCAAAAATAGCTAACCTATTAGCCAACAGGTTTTGCAAAAATTACACACACACATCCCCATCCCCTCCAAACATTCCACAATGCATTCCCTCTACATCTTCCCCACCTTGCATCTCAAAAGAGCAAGTTATTAATGCTCTCTCCAAGGCCAAAAATACAGACTCTATGGGACTGGATGGCATCCCAGGTTGCATTTTAAATGGTCTAAAACATGAGTTAGTAACTCCATTAGGTAATGTCATATGGAACAAAGGATCATCTGTTGCTAAATAAAATCATAATGGAGAACTGTAAAAAGGGGATGAATCTAAGTATGGCATGGATTGACTACAAAAAAGCATGTGATAGTATCTCACATTCATGGATTAAAGAGTGCTTAAAAATGTATAAGATACACCATACACTGATCAACTACATTACACTGACCATGAAACTGTGGCAGACCACTTTGCAATTAAACCATGATAAAGGGCAACTTATTAATCCAGGGATTAAAATCCAAAGGGGGATATTCCAGGGTGACTGCCTGCCACATCTGCTATTCCGTCTTGCCCTTAACCTATTAAGCTGTCTAATTAACAAATTAGCAGAAGAAGCCAAACAGTTGCAGAACAAAGCTTAGTTCATAAAACCAACACTGGATGCAGTATGAAACAAACCAAGCAGTCCTGATACTGAACAAGTGTTTAATAAAACAGAGATTTCGGGTCAAACAAACCCTTCATCAGTGTATAAAATACTAACACATACTATCCATATTTATACTATCAAAAATCAATCAAATCCTAGTTAAGAACAATAATTTTAAAAGCACAGGTCTCTATTTCAAACACATTTGTTTATATCTTAATACAGGTTTTAGAGAAATAGTCTGATTTAAACCCGGTGGTACATCTGCACAAAGGCGTATTATCCATTGGTATTCCTTCATCTCAAGCTTATTATTTAAATCTCCTCCTCGTATATCTTTATATACTCTATCACCCTAAAAGAGACGTTATGTACATTCCCATATACATTGATATGCTTGGCCAGGGAATTAGTATCAATCTTTCTCTTATTTCTGAGTGGTGCTCAATTATTCTTTCCTTCAGTTTTCTGGCGGATTTTCCAACATAAGATGCCTGACATCTATTACAGGTAGCCAGATATATTATATTCATTGTAACACATGTTGCTGAACCAGAAAATATATAGTTCTTCCTAGTTGTTAGATGCTGAAAAATATTATTTTTACTAATTATTAGTATACAAAACTCTTGGAACAACCTCATGTTGATTAGGATTGAATGCAGGAATGTTTAAAGAGAGGTGAATTTAAACCAAAAGATGAAAGGTTACTATTGTCAGCCAAACATAGTGGACTACATGCACATTGGTTTACAAAGTCCATTGAGCATGTGGGTGAAACAGACAAATGTAGGTTTTGTAAAACAGAATTGTAAACAGTCACACATCTTGCTGCTGGTTGTGATATACTAATGGCAGAAGGGTTGTGTACAAGGCAGTTGCAATGCAGATTGTGCAAACATTATAATATTGAAATATCTGAAAAACACTGAAAAAATGAGCCACAAAGCATCATAGAAAATAATGAAGTCTACATCACATGAGATCACCCATTACCAACAGTTCAAAAAATAGATGCAAGAAAACCAGATATAGTGGTCCATGAAAAGAAGACAAAATTAGCATTGACCATTGAAATAGCTACACCCAGTGACTACAGTGTCATACATACAGAGAGAGACACAAAGTCATAAAATACGATGATTTGCAGGTAGAAACAAGGACAATGTGCAAGAAAGATACCCAGACAGTTCCAATAGTAGTAGGAGCGAAAGGTCTTATAAAAAAGAATCGATGATTGTATTCATGCCTTCGTTGAAGGTTGGGCATCGAGCTGGCACCTCGGCGTTTTGTAAAAATCTACTGCCAATCATTAGCAGACCGGAGTTCTGCTGTGGCAACCCCTTACCGGGAAAAAGCCAAAAGACAAACAACAACTGATACATATAACTCCGTACGAATTGGAGGAGCAGTCATTACTGGGCACATTGCAAGTGCTCCAAAGAACACTTCTGGCTAACATCAAAGATTGAAACAATAATTTAATGAACTTTAATCATACTTTGACTTAGGAATGGGGTCCATTACCATCATGGTATTAGAAACCAAAAAGACGGAGAAATTAAAAAAGGTTGAATATCAACCCTTATGTTGTCAAGTGGGTTGCTAACTGGTTCACCAACAGATCACACTCAGTCAAAGTTGAGGACTTTACCTCAACCAACAGACTTGTCACCAATGGATTTCCACAGGGGTCAGTGCTGGGCCCAGTACTGTTTGGAATACACTCCTCAGAAGTTCAGGCCAAAACAGAGAGGCTGTGGCTGACTAAGTTTGCTGACAACTACAAATTAGGTGCAATCATTGAATCCTCAAATGATGTCAATACACTTCAAATAGGGACTCACACAAACTAGTGATTGGTGCCAAAGCACAGACTCAAACTCAATGCAAAAAAATGCATTATTATCCCCTTCGATAAAAATGATATCCCTGCAGACTATCATATAAATAATAATACCTTAAGTAATAACTTAGTAGTGAGAGACTTGGGAATGCAAGTTGACTGTAGCCTACACATTGACCACCATTTGCCTACTGTGGTAAGGAAGGCATTCTACATCACACACCTCATTAGCAAAGGCATTGCCTTAAGTGTGAAAGAGGTCATAACACCCCTGTACTCAACCCTCACCAGGCAAATAATTAAGTACAATGCTCCCTTTGGTGTGTACCTTACCAGGCACTTGCAGCAAATCGAGATGCCTCAGAGATTTCTAACCAAGGAAATTCAGGGTCTTCAGCACATCATACACTGAAAGACTGAAGTCACTGTACTCCGTAGCGTACAGACTACTAAGAAGAGACTTGTGCCTGGCCTACAGAGCAATATCAGATCCAAACCTAATAGAAATGCTGCACATCTGCAAGTCAAATGGAACAAGGGTCACCCACTCCATGGACATTAACCTGGCCTGCATCATAAATAGGACCTGCTGAAGAGGCAGATACTGTATGTCTCTCAGAGGTTGCCACTCCTCTGGAATAGGCTACCAAGTCACATCAAACAAAGCCCCTTTATGACCCTGCTTAAGTGTAGACTGGATGACTGGATGGGAAACCGTACATTCCTGCTGGAGATTTCACCTATGACCTTCCTAGATATGGGCAGTCGCTGCTAACTAAGATTTCAAGTTTAGGCAAGATCCTTTATATTGGGTTTCTCTAGTATTATACTGGGTATTACAAAGCCATGTCCGGCTCAGAATTGATGGACATGCTCCACCTAAAGAAATCCAAGTCACTGTGAGCCACGCGCTCTAGTGAGCTAAACCTCACCACAACAATAAATAGGACATGCTGGAGGGATAGATTCCTGTCACAGAGTTTCCCCATGCTTTGGAACAAAATTCCAAGCTACATTAGGCAGAGCCCCTCACTAACACTCTTCAAGAGAAACCTTGACGAGTGGATGGGTAACAGAAAATACACCCCTGGGATCACTTCATTGACTCTGCTTGACAGAGGATCAGTTAATTAATCAATGGGGCAGCGAAAGCCAACACACTCTGGCTAGGCTTATAAATGTCCTCTGGAAGATAGCCTAGTACCTACCTATGAACCTATGAACCTAGGCTTATAAATACCTTCGGGTCAATGGCCCAGTAATCACTTATGAACCTATGTTATCTCAATTCGGCAAGTTTTCAACATTAATATCACAATTACTCCCCTTTGTTACAATGTTGTTTTGTGTCCCTATCACATCTTTTGTTAGCATGTCCATTTTTAGTTATGTGCATAGTTGAAGAATTGTGAACAGGATTAATTATTTTTACATCAATATAGCAGTATTTATGTTTAAAATTCTTCTTTGTGACATAAGCACTTTTGACGGAATTATTTGCGTACATTTTCTCCATTTGTTCTCTACTCTTACTTATGTCTGCACTAATACTATTGTATTCTTTGTATGTTTTCCCATTTAAAATCCCCCGCATCTTAATTCTTGTATTCAACTTGCTTTTGCTTCATATAGGCTGTCTGCACGTGGTCGCATAATAGGTTTGCCTACAGGCCACCGTTTTGTTTACATCGTGTGCTCATGCTTCCGTGCACCTTGTCATGATCAGCAACACTTCTGCAGGCCATGAGAAGGTGCTTATGAATGTGTAAGTATGATAAGCAGCATGCATGTTCAATGAGCACCGCTGCTTATTGTGAGCACTGCTGCTTATTGTGAGCACTGCTGCTTATTGTGAGCACCGCTGCTTATTGTGCTAATGCATATAAATCATGTAGCTACCATGAATCCCAGGGAGTGTTTATATATCTTTTTTAGTACATACTGGAGTGTTGTTTAAGTGTCGTCATGCTATATAATGCATTTATGTTGGTTTCTGATCTGAAACAGATACTCTGTATGATTTTCAAACACTTTTGCATATATTAATATAAATTTTCTACTCAGTCTTTTGTAATTAAGTCATGACTAAAATGAGTGCCAAAGGACCAGTTCATTCACCTGTAAAATAAATGAGTAAGTAAATAATCAATAAGTAAAACATTGGTTTGTGCAATTCGGCAGCACAAGTCTTGTTTGCAAATAGCAATGTAGCCTTGCTTTGGCATCTATCTACTACCATCTGGTTTGTGTTTTAATGCCTAGTAATCACCTTTGCATTGTATAGCTATTTCCCCCCATGAAGTAAGTGACACTGCTATAACATGTCTATTTAATGCTTATTATCTCACTCATTTATTTTTGTTTTTGCCTTAGGCTGATTGTGATGCTCTTCAGTGCCTTTTGCGGACACCATATTGCTTCTCCATTAAAAATTATATCTTCTTTTCTGTTTCTGACTCAGCCAGACTGTCCATCTATCTCTCTCTCAACAAATAGCATTTCAGAAGAAAATAAATGGGAGAGATTTGTCTGCTGATTTCCTAATTCTCCTTTACGTCTTTTCCTCTAACAAAAAATAAATTGCAATATTCAGTCATTCTGCTGGGTTTGTTTTAATGCTTCCTATCTGAATGCGTGAGATACAGATAATCATTTTTATCTTCCCAAAAGAGAAATATTACTTTTTAATGATATTCCAGAGCAATCCTGTTTTTGAATGTATCAGACTTAATTTCTTTAACTATATGAACTAGATGTTTTCCCTAATTTTGAGTTAACTAGATTTAGTAATTCTCAGTTATGAAATAATAATGCATTGTTTTGGGGAATCATTCAAGAAAGTGAGCCTGATATTTGTTGATAAAATGATGCCTCTTCCTTAATGAGTATTCTCAGTTTTCTGTAATATAACATAATTAATCCATATTTATTCTGCCTAATATTTTGATATCATATAAAAATGTGTCTTAATTTTAAATTTTTATCCCTCTTTTTCTTTCTGTTTACCTGTGTTCTTTGTTCTGAGGAGAATACTCAATTCTCTGTCATATTTGTTTAAATACTTTCAGTTTTATTGCAAGGGCTTAATAATATTCATTTTCTTATTCCTCATCGCAGTAAACTGTTTCTATGATAATGTTCATTTCTCCATGCCCAGCGTTATGCATTGAGTCCTCCTATTGTTTGCCTCTCTTCCTTTTATGTCTTAATTTGTAGTTTAGATATACACCTATAAGAACTAGAACAACCCACAGGAGGTCCTCTCATATATCTTCATCTTATAAGTTAAGACAATTTGTAATAGAGATATATTTTCCGGAGAAGCCATTGAATTTGGATGGGTGACATCTTTGTGTTTTTACACCAGAAAACATATTTTTAAAGTATTTATGTTATCAAAAAAAAAAAAAAAGAGTATTTATTATTTACAATTATAAAGTTACATGCAGTGTATACAAAAGCAAATTCCAACAATATAATCAAGAATAACCAAAAACAAAAATTACATAGCACAGGAATGAAAAAAGGCAATAATCGGCAAGCACAGTATTTAACCACTCCAACCTTTTGTCCATAAAAAAATCGATGTCAGGTGAAATACTCTACAAATCCCATTTCTTACTAGAAAGTACCTTTCTACACCTTTGTTTCCATAGGTACCAAACAAGAAAATATATGTTTATAAACAGCATCAACAATGGTTTTATCTTGGTAGGATAATGTCTCAGCAAAATCATATCCAAAGTTATATTGGTTATATTCAATTTTGCCAAGTTCTTATTTGTGTCCCAAAAACTTTAACCTTGAATATTCTAGTAATGTGTGCTTCATATGTTTTTCTTCATTACAAACTATATAGTGTCTTCTGGCATGTTGTTTACTTTTAATGAGGCCCTTAGTAGGTATTTTATTTAAATGTAGTCCACATTAAAATCATGTCTGCCAGGATGATATGGAAATCTTTCCATTCTACACTACATATAACATTTGACATAATTGCTTAAGGATTCCCAAGGATCTATTAAAATACCAAGCCTGTATTATGTGCAGATAACCATTTTTCCCATTTTAGCAAAAGACACACTACCTAGCTTCTAATCTCTAAATTTTTGGCAATATGCCATTGCTTCAGAAGTAGCCACACAATATTTATTTTTCTTTTTAAAGAAATGATATTAAAGATCTTCCTATAAAAGATACATAACATCCTAACAAGCAGTGCATTCTGCTTATTGTTAAGTATACCTGAGAATTCACTAATGCCATGTGCACGTCACACTGAAGCTAATTTAATTAGTTGCATTTGTATGATGAGCAGCATTGCTAACCAAATATGCATAAAGCCAAGGCACAGAATATGAAGAATGACCTCAGCTTGAACCCACAACACAGAATTGCAGCTATGTCGAGGTAAGGGAGTGCTTAACCTCTGTATTTCATGTTATAAACAAAAGAGTAAAGACAAAAAATAGAGATTTAGAAGTCAGTAGGCATGCACAGCACAACAACAGATAGGTAAATCAGGAATAAGTAAGTAAGGGGAAGCCTAGCAATAACTGGACAATGCATGTTTATACTGTTTTATATTGAACTGAATGATGACATCACATTAACACACACTCATTGAATGTTCTTGAGGAAAAATCAGGAGGAAAAACATGTGTTATTGGAAAATATGTGCAAGTAATAAAAGTTTAGAAATGTATATTGGCATGTGTCAATATCCCAATGCAAGAATACCACAAAATAAACAGATACATGTGTGGACAGATGCAAAAAGTTATGTAATACTTATACATACTTTTTCCTACAAGTACTGAAAGTAGATATGGTAAGAGTTGTTGCAATAGAAATATACTCAACATAACTCACAGGCAGTTACAACATCATATCAGATTGACACTGAACTGTGGAAACTGCTAGTTGACATACAATGTTTTTACATAACCCTTTAACACTGTTGGTGTTTTCAAGGCAGCATCCCCACCTCCATTATGCAACTATAAGTACACATGTGGCCAAAAGTGAATTCTCAGCATTTTTTTCCACAGGATGATAAATGACAATTACTACCAGTCATTAATCTAGGTGTGCTCATGAGAAAGTACATTAATTAGGGGACCAAGATCACCCACCCATTAAAAAACAATAACATTTTAGGCATCTCATATGCTGAGTAAGGCATTCAAGCATGCCAGCAATGTCCTCTGTTGTTACTGATTTTCAGTTTCACATACTCATGCAAGGCAGACAATGCTGGATGTGAACACATGCTCATGCAAGTCACACTCTGTAGACCTGTGAATTATTTGCTGATGCCATATAATAACACATAACACAGTCATGAAAAGAAACATACTTTGAAATGTTATTGCTAGCATTGTGTTTGAATGCATATGGGCTGTCTCAAAATGTTTATCACCTGGGGGATCAAAACACTGCACCTGTAAAAAGTGTTACCACTAACAAGCAATATACAAATTAACATCTGTTGCATAAGATATCATTGCCTGTTAGCACTTGATTCTGAATTCATCAATACTTGTTGCACACTACAGGATTCAATCATCTACCTGTATGTTAAACTTTTTTAGACCTGTGCACTAACTGATGACACCACACAATATATCAAAATTGCCATAAAAGGCACAATTGAAGGGATAATTTCAGCAGGGCATTGTAGTACATACATCTTCCCTCAAAAGACACTACAGCAATTGGGATGCATCATAGCCTTCTCCATGTGTGAATGTTAGCATTAAGTGGAATTGTACACATTACACATAACATCCATAACATCTGTGCAGTGAGGCAGTTCTGCCTGTTATAATTTGGTAATGTATGTCCTTCTACATACAATCAGTTAAATTTGACCCCATGCTGAAATACCTCTAGTCTCTAGACTGTGTACTAGCTGCTGATGCCAAGGAAGACTTTTTGTCACGGTGGTAGAAAACCAACTTTAAAAGGGATGTCTTGAACAGTGTGTTTGAATGCACATGTGTTCATTTAAAAGGGGGAAAATTATAGGATTAAAACCACTCCCTTATGATACTGTTACTTGAAGTTATATGATACATATCACATCTCTTGAGTAACACATGCATGTATGTTATTATTACATATGTATTCACAGATTCAAACACATGCTAATCTAAACCCATGTACTCTACAGCTGTGCATTACCCTCTGATGACACAGAACACATATTACAGTTCTCAGAAAGCACGCACTGAAAAGGCTAACCTGAGCAGTTACTGACCAGAGTATAAATGGCTATGTTTTCCCTAAAAGGGGGTTTGAAGGAAAGAATCCTGTAGCCATGTAAATGGCCCCACTAGGTTGAAATATCCACACCATGTATTTTGGTATGCCAGTCCTACCTGTCACTATTTTCTTACACACTCACAGTAGTTAAACATTGGCAGATTTGAACACTTGCCTATTTCATTTCACATTCTCCAGATCTGTGCATTAGCAGCTGACACTTGAAGGGATAACTTGAGCAGTGTATTGGAATGTATATGGCTTCCCTAAAAGGGGGATGAGTGATCACAATCTTTTAGCTATGTAACTGTTACCACTAAATGAATTATCCACGACATTTGTTGAGTAAGCTAGGCCTACCTGGCATTATTTTCATACAGTAGCTACACATTACCAGATTCAAACAACACATTTTCCACAGCTGTGCATTTACCACTGACAGCACAGGAAAAGTCTTACCACAGCTGCCATGAATCACACATTTAAAGTTTCAGCCTGAGCAGCATGTTGCAATGCATGTGTTTTCCCTGAGAGGGAGTAAAAGAGTTGGGATCCCTCTCCCCATGTGAGTATTACCACTAAGTGGAACTGTTCACATCAGATATGTTGTATAAGTGAGTCCTGCTTGTTACTATTTTCTGACATACTCATACTAAGTAGACATTCCTGGATTTAATCACCGGCTTATTGAAGTCCACATAACTTAGAGTTGTACATTAACCGCTGGAGAAATCTTATTAAAAGTGCCAGCACATAGTTGTAAGGAGCATGAAACATTGTTGGGAAATGGTCCATGTAGTTTTCAAACAGATAATGTCAATGTGTTGAGCACAACTAAAAATAATACATCAGTAAGTTCCATCAGAAGTACATTAAACAACTGAGACTTTTATACATACATATGTGTGTATATATATATATATATATATATATATATATATATATATATATATATATATATATGTGTGTGTGTGTGTGTGTGTGTGTGTGCGCAATGTGAATGGCTGTCATGTGATATGTGTCACCTCACATTAATTGCTGTGGCAAGGGCTGATATATATGTGTGTGTGTCACAGTCAGGTACTGTAAACCAGGGAAGTGCCACCCATGTATTCCTGATTGCTAATCTCCAGATCATTGCAGGTAAGGGGTGTGTTTGTGTGTGCACCAGTGATGACTCTCTGTGATATGTATACAATGTGCAAGGTAATTACTATACATACATGCAAAATATATGCACTGCACTCAAAATACCAGTCTGCAAATAAGTTTACAATTGTACCAATTTAAATGAGCACACTTGGATTGAAAATATGAGAAACTCCCACATGCAGTTACTTTCTGCAGTACACCAACTGCATTATAGTAGAGTACTCATATCAGGGATACAATAATCCAATAAGGAATGCAATCCTTAAAGGCCACTGACATTATTTCAGTCTATCCAAATCACATACAGAAGGGCATTGCTGCCAAGCATATTTGCTCAACCAATGGCAAAGTATTATTGCATGCATAATTATTTGTTGAATTTTTTAACATAGGACACAAAGTATGACTAGGCTCTGCTGTTCAATGACAAGCAATGATGAGGACAGAAATAGAAATTTCTGATGATAAGCAATTTTTGGCCATGGGTGTGTTGTGTGCATCTATTTTTTGACAACATTAAAAGAATGAAATGGTGTTTTTAGGACAGTGTTGAAAAATGAAGAGCAAGCAGAGGCCATGAGACTGGTGGAGTAAATAAGGTCTGAGCAGGAAGATGGTTGAAAAGTAATGTATCATTCCACTTCTTCACAAGGTAAGAATGTATATGGAAAAAATTAAATTTGTCAGAAATGCTGGATTCCAACACCTGCCTACCTCACTCAACATTCTGCATGTCTGTATACTAGCTGCTCATATCACTGAAGAAGTTATAGCCCATTTATCAGAAATCACACAGTTGAATGGAGCATGACAAATGTATGAAGGAATGGACAATGTGCTTTGTGAAACAGATGCCAACATACTATAGTATGAAGTGAAACATCCCGTCATGAATACATTAAACCCTTGATCTTATTATAAATACTCCACTCCAGTGGGTCTACTCGACAGAGGCACTAGGAACTAAGGTCAGGAGGCATGATGCTAGGGTAATCTTATGGGTTAGGCTTGTAAAGGCTCCAGGGCCATTAGCCTAGTATATACCTATGAACATATGAACATAAACATAATGACTGTTGCTTCATAGCAATATCAGTATTGCTTTCTGTCTCACAGTGTAACTAAGCATAGTATTGTGAGGAGTACTATACGACTGTGATCAAAGATGAAACCTGATCAGTTGTTGCCATAGGATGGGAAGCAGCCGCTATTGTTGCATAAGTGTGGAAGGCAGTGCTGCTCGAAGCAAAGTGTTGTGGAAGTGCTGACTATAGAAACAGAAATTTTGTTTATGTGCTACTTCTGGCTATGTGTATGAATCTATTTTTTGACCAGATTAAAGGTGTGAACTGGTGCTGATAGGACAGTGATGAAAATGCAAGCAGGGGGTACGACACTGGGGGAGTAATTAAGGAATGTGTAGGATGGTGGTAGGACAGCACCAGAGCTACTCACTTCTTTGCATACTAACAAAATATTTGTATACATTGTACATATTTCAGCAGTTTTGTTACTGAAGCTTACTTGACTTCGTGAGCATCAAGACGAGGGTGGTACATAGCTGCTATATGCTACCCTCAGCTAAGCAGGAGATGGCACACACCACGAGCCATGGCATGTTCATGGTACACTATCCCACTGACTAGGAGTAGTAAAAGACAGACCTATAACCTCAAAGAAAGGCCATATTGCAGTCTATATGCAATATTTCCCATTGCAGTACACTCAGTGAATACAAGGTCTCTAACCAGTCTTTTATTTATTTTTATTTGAGTTGCTATTTTGTAACTGGGTAGGTGAACAGATCCAAACACCCTTCTCAGCCACAACCTGGGCTCAGAAGCACTAAACAGTTCAAGTAAACTTAAATTATACACTTAAAATATGATGGATTGTAAGGTTTACACTGCTGAAAAACTTTAGTAGGTTCATATACAGTTATTATACCATATTATAAGGTAAAATGTTATGCAGTTTACTTAAGCCTTTGTCTGTTTGTTAATCATCTAATTCTTGGCCTTTTAATGCTCCATAAACAAGGCTCCCACAAGATATCTGTAGGACTATCGGTTTTAAATAAAGACAAAGTGTTCCAACCCCAGTACAATGCAGTTTAGTAATACCGCATTCTAATTCCAAACAACTTGTTTGCAGAATAGATATGTTGAGATTGTATAGCTCCATTCCAACCCATCCAGCAGTCTCCTCCCTTTCAGCAGTTAAAAAAGGTAGCAAATTAACTATGCTATTGAAATTATCAGAGCATCATAAATCCAGTCTCCAACTGAGGGTCTCTGAAAAATTCTCAGATCCCTAAATCAGACTTTCTGTCACCATTTCTTGCATTATTTAGTGACGACTTACCAGTAATTGCTCATTGTCTGCGAGCTGCAAGTCATCATCGGTGGGTGGATATAGGTATACTCCCTATTTAAGGGAATGGTTCTGCCTGCCCGATCCATCAGCAGACACACAGACAAAAGAAGATGGAGCCAGCTGGTAGCGACTGCACAGGTGGGAGGTCGTAGGTTATGGTGAGGGCTTATCAATTGTATGGCAGATGTTTAATCATCCGTACAGTGCCAGTATTGTCTTTTACATTTTAATTATTTTATTTAATTTATTTAAAAGTTTAAAAAAAGCAGAACTTATTGCAAGTTCCACAGGGCAGACAGAGGGTTATTTTCCAATTCTATTTAATATATAAATTAATTACATATAAAAAATAATAAATAAATTCATATATAAAAATGAGGAAAACAAACATACAGTTATGGCATTAGCAACTATTGGGTCATGGGGATGTTTTCTACATTAAGTGTTACATTACACATTCTCAAGGGTAGGTGCTCTCATTATATATAAAATATCAAGTTGGACCCAGATTTGACTGGTGGGCACATAAAGGGGCATGTGCCTTGTAAATATGAGTTAGATGGGTTTGCCACTAGGTAAGTGGTAGCTTGGAATACGCACTCGCTTCTTCTGAAGTAGCAACTGGAAAAGGCAGGTTATGCCAACCTACTTGAGGCAATGGTTTGATGGTATCTGCTTATATGTTGCATAAGAATTATTATGGCACCATTACTGGCTGTCATTGACTTATGTAATAAAAGGTTGCAAAGTGAATATGGTGTTGTTTCTGACTTGGCTTAGTAGACAGCAGTACCTTGCTATGTTGCCAGTTTCCCATTGATGTTGGAACCTACTTGAAACCAATGGGTAAGCAGACAGTTCACATTTGGCTCATCCTAGCCTGAGATGCACTTCTCTATTCTGTTTTAATTTTTTTTGGTCTCTGCATACTTATCTGTGTGCCTTTGTACTGGATGACTAAATCCAGTTACATCATTTTTAGTCTAGTGGCAGTTAATTTCAAGATAAGCTTGTGAACATCCATTGGAATCCTTTCTTAGAGTCCCCTGTAATTTCATTTCCTGTGGTCCTAATTGCTGTAAATGCTGGTTGCAGGAATAAAGTGCATTTAAGCCATTTTCCTGGAACATAAAATTATTATCAGCTCAGACCATCTGACACCTAACTTCATATTTTGCCAATGCCTTAACCATAATTTGAACTTTCCTATTTCTTGTATACAGCATATCTTATAAAACTATTAAAGGTTTCTTACAACTGAAACTAGTCAGTAAGACATCCTTTACAATCTGCTGTGATACATACTGTAAGTTATTTTGATAACAAACTTTTCAGAGGAAGTTTCTGTTTGTTACTGTTGCATAGGCGATGGTTGCGTCATTTCAAGAGTCCTCAACCTCCAATGCGTACAGAAAAGGAAATTAGCACGAACTGTCCATCTGTGAGGTGCAAAGCCTTGGTCTACTTCAGAATATCATAGACCAGAAATCTCTTCATTTGAGACTAGTTTTCTAGTCCTTCCACTTTTCAAAATAATGGATTCCTTTTATTCAAGTACTAGGCAATCTACTGTGCTGATGGCTGTATTCAGTAGCTCCCACCCATATCCTTTGTTTCTGACAGCCATTTAATGTTTTCTTTCATATTTGGCATCTTGTCTAAAAATAAAGTATCCTATCATAATGATTGATTCAGTGATTTCTAATGTTTTTCAATGCACATCTTCCTATTTCATAGCATCAGGATCTTCCAGTCCAGACATGTAACAACAGTTACTGGGTGCCTTTGTTCAGATTTACAAAGAGATTGCTGTGTGCATTCCTTTCAAACTCAGATTCTACAGGCATACCTTACTTGTGTATTGTGTCTGCTATGATATGTTGATGTGCATTGATGTGTTACAATTCTGAGTGCAAGTATATTCTAGGCTGTCAAAAATGAATTTTAAGTTGGCATGGCTGTAAAGCTGTCAAACAAGCATTCAAAGTATTGCCATAAAGAGAAGTTTAAAGAAACTGTATGCTACTGTGACTCCCACAAAAAAAAAAAATCTTTCATTTATAATTTTCTACCACCTTCTGAAATGAGTCAGCTAAAAGTTTATTATCTTTTCATCCAGCTTTATGTTAGCATATGATAATGTAGGTTAATATTTGAGATGGTTCTACGCATTTATATCAGGACAGCTATATATGCATTGATGCGAAATATGGCATCTTCCATATTTAAAGTGTTTATTTTAAACATTCACTAGATCTAAGAAAAGGAGGAAGAGAGGGAAATACAATAGAGCAATGAGGTAGGCAGGGGATTGACTCAAGCTTTATAACCGACAGATTACATAGGCAGTAGCAGAGTATTTCACCACTAAATAATGAGCAAACTGCTTCTACAAGCACAATATATTCATCTACAAAATGAAATCTATAAACAGTCATCAGTGGCTATGTAGTTTCTCCAGGAGTCAAAATCCCTGCTAAATATTCAGTGAATAGTAATAATCACACTTGAAACACCTCATTTGTTAGACAGTCATTAATAGTCCCACTCTTCCCCAATAGTGCTGCTTATTTGTCTCACAGGGCACCACTTCCTTCCAGCAACCAATGTTCATAAACCATTTAATGCCATAAGCTAACACTAGGGGAAGCCATTTTATCCAGTTCCTAGTAAAGCACTTGAATGCCATGATCAGCAGGTTCCAATACAATCTTTGCTTGTGAGCACAGTATTTGTTCTTCTACAGATACTTCCTCCCAAAAGTTTCAAGGAATCAGTGAAATAGACTTCCTCAGATAATACATTATATATGGCTCTGTCAGTCTTCAACAAGAAACAGACTATTCTGCACAATCAGAAAATGTATCTTCTCAACTTCTACACACATGTCCCTCATGTTTCCAACACTGGTCTGTATGACCTTGAAAACTTCTTGCTTGTTGCTTGGGATGTAGAATAACGTATAAAAAATCCTTCAGGTAGAAAGCTTCATAATTTGGAAAGAAGTAGTCTGACAGGGTGTGGCCGGCAACTATGACTTATCTGCTTCAGTTAATGAATCATCTAATTTCCTCTTCCCCTCCTTCCAGAAGGATATAGGGATGAGCATAACCTGTCTTGTATATATCACTGTGTAAGAATGAGACAGCCCTCCTTAAGTAGCTACTTCATATAATAATGAGAACCAGATAGTTAATGAAGACACCAACAAACATTTTCTTGTAGCGTTGTCCTGCACTAGTGCTTATTATTGCTTTAGAATATTCAAGAAACTAGCATAATCAACTATTCATCAACATGTAAACTAAACGTAGAGCCAGACTCAGAAGGCAGAACATTCTTCCTTCTTCCATCAGTTGAAGACCTTACTATAGCCCCTTTCTAGTTCAATTTTCAAGCCTATCCAACAAATTCATTCTTATGCTTCTGTTAAGTAGGAGAAAGCAACAATTGCAGGCAGTCTCATCTTTTCCCTGTGTTGCTTTAGTATGTAATATTAGATCTTTAATTCAAAATCAAAGAATTCTGAGAGGAAACGTTGAAAAAAATACTTAGTACATAATAAAATAATCCTAACAACTACATCAAGCAACTCTGATGGCAACTTTTTCTTTCTCTCTCTCTCTCTCTCTCTCTCTCCATTTTCCTATATCTAAAAAATCTGGGACTCCACCCCCCCCTTGCTCTTAAATACCTCAGGTGAAAGTTTTCATGTCTCAGTTAAAACAACTAATGAACACATGTCTGTGCTCCTGCTCAACTTCAGATTAAATAAAAAATCATCCACATAGTGCATTCTAAGCTATGCTATCCTACACATTATATAAGGACATTATACTGGCATATTACTTCTGCAAGTAGTGTTGCTATAATCTTTTCTCCCTAACCACTTACTTTCCTCTCCCATTTCCTTATCATTGTCTTGTCATCACCCCCCATTCTTATTTTTATTACACCATCCCATTCTCCTTCAACATCTCCTAGCTCACCACCTTGTTTTTTCTTTCCCTTTTTCTTCCCCTTTCACATTGCATCCTTTCGGTATCTTTCTTTTCCCAGCCACATACCATATGCTGGCACTTACAGCTAGTACTCATAATGTTGTTGTTGTGTCTTTCGGCTTTTCCCGGTTAGGTGTCGCCACAGCGAAACTCCAGTCCACTAATGATTGGTAGTTGACTTTTACGTGCTGAGTTACCAGCCCTGAAGCACAACCTTCAACGAAGGTACGCCCATTGACGCATGTCTCCACGCAGAAGACGCTCTAGCTGAGAATCGAACCTGACAGCATCTTACTGTGAGACGACAATGCTACCGCAGCACCACCACCGCTATACAGCTAGTACTCATAATAATAATCCTAAATCTTACTACTCAGTCTTACTCAACCTTCTTTCACTCAGCTTATCTACTAATCATCTGTTTCAGCCTCTACTACAGGCTATGCATGATCCAACCACTTTCAGTGCTGACTACTCTACCTATTTCCCTGGTGTTGCCTCTCAAGCTTGTCTTTTTACCTTTTTCCTGAGGTTCTAAAAAATATTATATAGAAAATATTATTACAGAAAAAATATTTATTTATAGCTCAGAAAAAATGTCAGTGCTTTGCAGTTAAGAAACTGTCAAGCCAGTTTTCATGTTTACAGCCCCAAACAACATGTTTATTCATTGAAACCAGTAGGAAAAACACACAAAAATAGTGGATGAGGTAAACAAATAATGTATAAAAGTGTGCAGGTGTGTGCATGAGAGGGCAGGAGTGTACATCAGTATGCTAAATGGGGAAATTATATCAATACTTTATGTTAATACTGGCATGAAAAAATCTGTTTTGAATTTACCTTTTAAATCTCTGGTGTGATGCAAGAGTGTACAAAATCTAATCAAAGCAGAATTGAGGTTAAAGGACAACAACAGGATTCTATTAGTAAATGCTCAACGTCTCTGCCCCTTTTCCACCTTATTTACAGTCCTTGCTAAGAATAAACAACAATACAGCATTTAAAATATTTTAAAGGAGAACCACACCCACAGACTCAAAAACATGTTTATTTCATCATGGTTTGGTGTTTCCGACATTTTAACACCCCTCTGGGACTATTTACAGGTTTTTAAATATTTTGTATAAGCAATTTCTGAGTCTGACCACATGGAGTCTAGCATCATGAAGTGATCCTGATTGTTTAGTCTGCCTCTAGGTATCCCCCAATGCAGTGCTTGTCTGTAAAAATTACATCATGCAGGCTTCTTTCTTCCTAAAGCTCCTGTCATTGCATTGATTTTACATGCATACACTGCTGTCTTTCAGTCACTTAGTTTTAAGTAACATTTCATGGCGTTCGTTGACTATTTAAAACACAAACAGTACAAATGCTACAGAACAGACTGCCAATGTGCTTTTTACTGCTGCTTCTTTTTAGAATGGCTAAATTGCAGTGTTTTTGACTCATCCCCTTTCACACCTAACTTCCCTAGCTGTCAAAATGCTAAGGGTAATTTGAGCTGTTACTTGCTGTGATTGACAGCTCACAGTAGGAGACTTGACTCATGTACTGTTTACCTGTTCTAGCCATTACTTTCTGTACAGGTAGGGGAAGAGCCAGATAACTGTTACATCACAGCATGGGTGGGTTTTCAGGATGGTCTTGGTGATGTCAGTTTGGGGAGGCAATTGGCCAGAAAACTTTATTTATTTTTATTTTATTTATTTTACATTTGTTGACCAGGCTGGTCTAGCTGGATATATTTCCATTTTCAGCAGAGGCTTGGGGAGAAAAGCTCCACATATAAACCACCACCACACAAAAATGTTTATAATAAACAAGAAAGGTATTACAGTTTAAATTATGGGAAGATTATGAGACACACTACATTAATACATAATACACCTACAGATCATTTTACAGTATGAATATCTAGGGAAACCCCAAGACATTATTAAAATACATTTAAATCCTTTTTTATTCTAGTTTACTCCAGACAGTTACTATTTCCAAGGGGTTAAACAGTAACAGTAGAAAAAGGAGGAAGTATAAAGAAATGGCAGGAATACTACCTTCAGGATACATTCATAGCCAAGTAGAAAAGATTGCTAATTGGTGCGTAAGTAGTAGAGATAGCTTATAGGTACTACTAATTCAGAGGAGTAGACAGGAAAGAGTGGAGGAAAGTAGGAAGTCAAGAGATAACAGCAGAGAAATCCAGAGGATCAGTCTGGGTAACAGCAAGGGCACAGCCAGTGAGTTTTAAGGTGTTTCTTAAGACTTTGTTTAAAGAGAGGAAGGGATGGAAGTGAGGTTAGGTCAGATGGCAAGAGGTTCCATTGTTTTCCAGCGGTATTGGAGAACAGTGAGTCCCCAGCTAAGTTGTTAGACTTGGTGGTATTAGCTAGAAGTTTATTGGAAGAGCGTAAGGAATTAAGATTCCTATAGGGTGCTATAAGGTTGTTGAGTATTGGTGTGTTGTTGGGTTGGTAAAAAATCTTATGAACAATGGTAAGTTGGGAAAGTATCAGAAGGTTTTTTAGTTCGAGCCAGTCTAGCTGGTGAAGATTAAGACAGTGGTGAGTTCTAAATGGGTTTCCAGTGGCAAATCTAGCAATACTATTATAGGAGTTGGCTAGTTTGGTAAGATTATTTTTTTAGATTAGTGTATATGGGTGCAGCATACGGGAGAGTTGAAATTAGATGGGAGTGGGGAATAGTCATTCTGGCTGTTGGAGTTAATAAAGGTTTTATCCTATATAGGGAGCCCAGTTTTTTATTAACAGATTTAATGGTGTTATTAATGTGATTGTCAAAGGTGAGGTTATTATCAATTGTGATTCCTAATACTTTGGTGGAAGAGTCGGGGGATATAAGGGTGCCATTATTGGACTGAATGGAGAAATCTATGGGGGAGGACTTACTGTTTGTTGTAAACAGTAGTAGCTTGGTCTTTTTGGCGTTCAAAAGAAGGCACCGTTTCAAGAACCATGCCTCTACCATGTTGAAAGCTGTCTGGGTTAAAGATTGAAGTTCAGATATAGAGTTGGCAGAGCATATGACTGTAGAATCATCAGCATATTGTATACAGGTGGCTTGAGGAATAGCTATTTGAAGGTCATTGATGAATAAAGAGAAAAGAAGAGGGCCAAGAATAGAGCCCTCAGGGAATCCAAGGGAGATAGGAAGGTGAGATGATAGATGATTCTCCCAAAGAACAGCTTGCTGTCTATCACTAAGGTAAGACATGAACCAGAGAATTGCTTTGGCATCAAGAGAAAGGGATGACAGAGTGTTTATGAGTAAGAGATGGTTAACCATATCAAAGGCTATAGACAGGTCGATGAAGAGTGCTGAAGAGAGGGTGCTATTATTATGGTTGTTATTAATGGTGTTGGTGAAGGATAGGAGAGCTGAGGTGGTACTATGAAAAGGCCTGAAGCCATGCTGACAGTTTGCTAGAATGTTATGTTAAATTAAGTAGTCCATTAGCTGATGGTGAATACATTTTTCCATAATCTTGGCTAATGGAGAAAGGAGAGCTATAGGCCTGTAGTTAGAATAGTCATTAGAGTTACCTCCTTTGTGTAAGGGAATAATGTGGGAGATTTTCCAGAGATCTGGAATGGTTCCTTCAGTTATGGTATGGTTTATCAGGATGGATATAGGATAGGCGACTAGTTTAGCTGCTTGTTGTAGGTATTCAGATGGTAACTTATTGGCAGAGGGGGTACAAGGCTTAAGTTTGTGGATAAGATTTTGGATGTAAGAGGTAGAGATAGGTTGTAGTTGGAGTGTTAGCCGAGTATCAGGTGGGGAGTTAGGTAGATCTGAGTTGTCTGAAGCTAGTTGACTGGCTAGAGTTTGTATGGTGTCTGTGAAGAAGGTATTAAAGGCATTGGCAGTTTGATGGGAGGTATTGTTTTTTTACCCTAGAGGAGAAGGAGTGCTAGAGTGGCCCGGACGAAGGAGGTTATTTAAGCTTGCCCAGAATTTGTGTGGATTATTGTGGTGAATTTGCTGCAGTTTGCAATAGTAGATTTTTTTTGTCAGAGAGAATAGCTTTTTTTGTAGCATTTCTCAACTGTCTAAAGGTTTGTTGTTCTGAGGTATTTCTGGTTGCTCTCCACTTAGCCCAGGATTTATTTCTAAGTAATTTTTTTTTTCTGGTATCTTTTGAGATCCAGGGGGCAGGTTTGGATTTTGTTCTAATAGATCATTTAGGTGCATGCCTGTTGAGGATTGTTAAGAATTTGTTATTGAAATATATAACAGCTTCTTCAAGAGGGAGAGTTTTTAGAGGGTTCCAGTCCCAGGCACTAAGTTCCATTTGAAATAATACAGGCTGAAAGTTTTTCTTGGCTCAAGAAGTCCTATAGTTGGGGGGCGTTGGTAATGTCATTCTTTTGTCTTATGATGTAAATAAGCATGTGATCACTTACATCATCAGGCAAGGTTCCTACTTTATAAGTATGTTCTTGTTTATTAATTAGTATCCAGTCTAGTATAGTTTCTTTATTGTTTGGTTTGTTAATTCTAGTGGTGGTGGTGATAGTTTGGGTAAAGCCATGCAAATTAATATGAGAAGAAGGATTATCTGTATTGATACTATTCCAGTCAATATTGAAATCTCCTAGAATAATAGTTTCTTGTGGGTAAGTAGTAAATATCCAGCATAGGGTATCCTCTATTGTAGTAATGTTATTACCTGGGGGTAGGTAGATACAGATTATGTATAGTGCTTTGCTGGGGTTGAGTTGAAATCAAGTGATTAAGAGTTCAACTTTACTATCTTGAGATGGGTTATAAGGTATAGAGGAGATGTTTAGTTCATTTCTAAACAGTAGGGCTACTCCTCCTCCTTTGCATTTTACTCTGTCATGTCTCAGTATATTGTACCCTGGGGGGATTATTTCATTATCCTTAGTTGTGGGTTTTAACCAGGTTTCTATAAGACAGAGGATGTCAAAGGAGTGAATATCAAGAAGGGCATGGAGATGGGCAACTTTGTTGTTAATACTGCGGATGTTGAGATGACCTATTAGTAAGACGTTAGAGAGACTGGTCTGGGTAGTAAGGGTGTTGGAAGAGGTACTAAGAATAGGTATAGTAGAGAGATTAGAACGGCCTGGTTTAGGGTGGATGTCGCCATCTTTTAAGGTGGGAGATTTTAGTGCAGAAAGAGGGTTAGAATTAAGGCTAGGTAGATATTTCATTTTTTTTACTATGGGGTGGTTTAATTTCATGGGTGTAAGTCAATGATATTTAGGTAGCAAGTAGCAGGAAGTGGAGGTGATATTTATTTTGGGATGGGTAAGGGCATTGTTATATATAGATGTTTGTTTAGGAGAGTAGTTGAGGTAGTAGTAAATCACCTTTTCAAAAGAGGTGAGGAGATAGGTAGTGGTGAGGATAGGTATAAGAGTGGCTAAGAGTATTACCAAGGATAGGATAGTTTTAGTTGTTGCAGACATTACTTAGTAAATGTGTACTGTTACTGCCAGGTAGGGCTAGGATGCAATAGTATCAGATAAAAAGTTAAGGATAGTAGAGAAGAGAAATACTGCAGGTAGAGAAGTTTTCTTCAAGTAGTAAATAGGTAGGTAGGGTAGTAACGAATGAGAAATGGGAAGGGTAAAGAAGTTGTATAATGCTAAGGTAGGATAGAAGTGATGAAGAGCTTGTATGGGTAAAGAAGTTGTTTAAGGTAGTGAAGAGTTAAGGTAGGGTAGTAAAGAAGAAAAAATGCTAAGGGTGGAGAGGCTGATAAAAGAAGTATAGGTAGGGGTAGTAAGAGACAGAGTAGTGGAAAAGCTATAAAAGAATAGGTGTGGCTTAGGTAAATTGACTTGAGCCTGGGATAGGTTGGATAGGAGAGAGGGTGTGGTTTTAGGAAGTATAATGTCAGGACCACTGGGGGTGGGTGGGAATTAGGGGTAGGGTAGGGCAGCGGAGTGTGCCCATAGGGTGGTGCTGAGAGGTAATCAGTTTTACAGTGAGACTGTAATTTACAAAACTTTAGTAGGTATGTGGCACTTCTTTTAGACACTAATTCATGTGAAATACTGGTGGAGTCCTTTTTGTCTACTTATTATGGGAGAAGGAATAAGAAGCAGTATTATAGCAGCAATCTTTAGATAAGGTAAGTTAGTTTCTAGCTCTTCTGTCTCACTGCCTAACTGACTTATAGGTTAAAGTCTTCTATTTCCTTTCAGGGGGGTTAGCTATGTAAAAAGTTAAACTTGGATAGCTGAAAAATATGTTCATACAACAACTCTAGAGACGTTTAGTATACAAGTAAGATACAGGGATTACAAGCTGTGCACTTTGCTGACCTCTAGTGACAAAACAAAGGAAACTACACCTAATCTCAGAACAAGTTTGTGAAAAAGGTGAAAAACTACCTGTATTCATTGGCCTTGATGACATCAGTAAATTGAAGACTGCAGTAAGCTTTTCCAGGGCAGAATAAACATTTTTTGAAAGTGAAACCACCACAGTAGAGTAAAGTAGTATTTTAGTGGAGAGGAATAGTCAATTTAAAATATTTTAAATGCTGTATTGTTGTTTATTCATAGCAGGGACTGTAAATAGGGTGAAAAAGGACAGATAAGTTGAGCATTTAAACATAGAATCCTGTTGTTATCCTTTAAATTGACTATTTCAGCTAACAGGTAACAGCTCAAATTACCCTTAGCACTTTGACAACTAGGGAAGTTAGGAGTGAAGGGGGGTGGGAGATGAGTCGATGTAGTACAATTCAGGCTTCACAAAACACTGCAATTTAGCTATTCTAAAAAGAAGCATCAGTAAAAATCACTTTGAAATTCTGTTCTGTGGCATTTGCACTGTTTGTGTTTTAAGTAGTCATTGAATGACATGAAATGTTACTTAAAACTAAGTGACTGAAAGACAGCAGTGTATGCATGTAAAATCAATGCAGTGACAAGAGCTTTAGGAAGAAAGAGGCCTGGATGATGTGCATACCTAGAGGCAGATTAAAGAATCAGGATCACTTAAAGATGCTAGACCATACGTCTCAACCTGGAAACATCAAAATTCTGGACAAAGGCTCATGAAATTTAGATACAACTGGCCAAAGATCAGGACAATGATTAACATAAAATCTGCATACATAATCATGTAACCCTGCCCACTCTGATAGAATTGTGGAATGCCAATATGAAGCCTGAAGTCATTAAATAATAATAAACATTGCTAGACATTTGAATTTCAGACTTCACATCCCTCAGAAAATATATAAAAATGCAAAAGCTATTATTCTATCAAGTATCTGAATTTACAGGGGGAATATTAAAAATCTGTCCTCTGTCCCTATTTTTAGTCTTTTATCCCACCATTATTTTTGGCTTTGTCCATTTTACTTGGTCTGAGAGATTGATAGGTATGCTTCTCAGTTCTACTTCAAGACGTCTGTTTTGTGTTTACTGCCCCAAAGTTTTAAAATAAATACAGTTTATCACTAAATATGTCACCCTAAGTATTAACAGACTCAGAATGCCTAGGTAGTGCTGCTTTCAGAATTGTGTCTGCACACCTATAGTGTGAAGACATGGCAACGACTTAAGTTCTGTCAATGTAAAATCCAGAATGTACTTCAACAAATATAAATATTGTTGTAAGGCAAAGCAATGTGTTAGGCATACAAACTGGAGTAAAAACAGACTACAAATAGGAGTTTTCAATTTCTGGCACTCTTCAGCTATCATTTAGAAACTTAAGTGAAAGTTTACCTCACAAATAAGGAAAAAGAAAGTGATTTCAGCACGGTACTCCCGTAAATGATATCCAGCTCTAAAATGTCCTCAATCCTCTGTGCCTGGCTACCTTCCCAAACCATCAATGAACAGTTACTTCACTACTTACTGACAGTTCACTTACACAGTTGCTGCCATGGCTACAGTGTTTACAGAATCCATTTCTGGTTTTAATGAGCTATACCAATTGCAGAAAAGGGAAATGCAAACCATGATTGCGTCCAACAGCAGCAGTTATGTTCAGGCATATGATTTTTTTTAGAGTAGACTGAGATAGCACTGACTTCTAACTAGCAACATAAATGATCCATGTTAGTGGTAACTGGTAGTTCATAAAGTGGCACTACTGTATTACATGAGGTTTTCGTGAGCTTGGGAATGTAGGCATTGAATTACAAAATCATTCCGGAATCTGGAGGTTCCATTGTTTAAGTACACTGTCTGGCAGGCCTAAAAAGCAGATAAGTCATGCTTTTGTATGGTTAGAACCACTGTTATCATCTTCCTGGCTCATGATTCAAAGATAAAGGATTTTAAAAAATCAATTTTCAGGTTCTGGCTGTCTGAGTCATTATAGTGCCTTCTACTGTTTCAGTGACCAAGTGACAGCCTGAGAAGGAAGCAGAATTACTAGATAATACAATATATATTTTTACCAGAATTTGTATACTTCTGTGTGTGTATAAACACAAACTCATTCGGGGGAGCTAAATTGTATAATATGAGGAATTGGCAAACTTTATCAAATCCCTATTGGCACAGTACTAACAACAAAAGATACTAAGGTGCTTCTTGGAGTCAGCAGAATGAGCAAGATTACACAACATGTCACCATAAGGTGTTCTTCTAAGAAGCTATTAACCTAACCTTGACTCCTACCTTTAAACAGATTTTGCAATCTTCCTGCACACACCCCTAATTAGTAGCTGACTTGACAAGAGAGACACACAACCTGCAAACTTCCTATATTTACTTCTGATTTCTGCAGCAATAATGTAAAAAAAAAGAATGCAACCTAGTGGTAAATAAAATTAGGAATTGAAGGGACCACCTAGAAATTCATGGCACCCCATTATTTTGCCCTCAAAACCAGTAAATACTGAGGAATTCAGTACAGTTCAGAGGTATGTGCTAGACCCCATGTGGTCAGACTCAGAAATTATGTTTAAAATATTTAAAAGCCTGTAAATAGTCCCAGAGTGGTGTTAAAATGTTGGAAATATCAAACCATGATGCAATAAATATGCTTTTTGAGTCTGGTGGTGCTGTTCTCCTTTAAAGTAACTAATCATATATACATTTATAAACATACTACACATCACTTTTTATTTTTAGTACATAAAAATATTTCCTCAAAAATTACATAAAAAACTTTACAGAATGTGTGGCAGCTTATGTAAATTCAACACACTCTTAATAGAGCCATAGTAGTTAAGTCCTGTTTTTCTGAATTCATTTAATTTGAACTGCCAGCATAATTCTTTTTTATCCAAAACACCATTGACATCCCCTTCAAGCTCATCCATCTCCACATAGTCCAGAATGATACATTTAAAACCAGAATGTCTCAGTGTTCTAATAAGTTTTTGGATAAGATGTTCTTCTGGCATTTACATTTGATGTCAGAAAGATTACCTGAGATCCTCCTTTTCAGTTTATTCATAGTCTTACCCACATAAAATGCAGGGCAGGCATTACACATGGTCTTATATACAGCATTTTCAGTGTTACATTTACCAGCTGCTGAAGTTTTTATAGGTTCATAGAAAGGTACTAGGCTATCTGCCCCAGGGCATTTTTAAGCCTAGCCAGAGAGTGTCGGCTTTCGCCGCCCCATTGATTAATTAACTGAACCTCTGTCAAGCAGAGCCAATGAAGTGATCCCAGGGGTGTATTTTCTGCTACCCATCCACTCGTCAAGGCTTCTCTTGAAGAGTGTTAGTGAGGGGCTCTGCCTAATGTAGTTAGGAATTTTGTTCCAAAGCATGGGGAGTCTCTGTGACAGGAATCTATAACTCCAGCATGTTCTATTTATTGTTGTGGCGAGGTTTAGCTCACTAGAGCGCATGGCTCGCAGTGACTTGGATTTCTTTAGGTGGAGCATGTCCATCAGTTATGAGTTGGACATGGCTTTGTAAATCAGGCAGAGATCACCTCTGAGTAAGCGATATGTCACTGAGTACAGCTGGAGTTTTTTCAGTCGGGCTACATAGGACATATGTTTGAGGCCAGTAATCCTCTTGGTGAGGTGCTTTTGTGGTCTTTCCAGCTGTTGGAAGTGTCTTGTGAGGTACATCCTAAATGGGACATTGCACTCTAAGATGGGTCTGATGAGTGACGAGTAGAGATGCACTATAACCTCTTTATTTCTAGATGTGAACCCCTTAGTAATTAGATGGGCCACATAGAAGGATTTCCTAACTACTTTGGCAATATGATTGTTAAAGGAGAGATTACTATCTACCTGGGCCCCCAGATCTCTTATTACCTCTTCTGTATAAAGGGGGCTGCCGCCTATGTGGTAATTCGTGGGTGTTTTATTTTTCCCAAATGGGATTACTATGCATTTTCTAGCATTTAGCTTGAGGCCATGACTTTGACACCAGGTGTCTGTCTCAATAAAGCCTTTTTGAAGGATGTCCGTGTCAGCCGGAGAGTCAATTATGGCTCCCAATTTGCAGTCATCGGTGAACTTGGTTAGCCATAGTCATCCTGTGTTTGCCTGTACTTCTGAGAAATATATGCTGAACAGTAGGGGTCCCAGAACTGAGCCTTGTGGGACACCACTTGTGACTGGCTTAGAGTCAGACCTGGAGCCCGCTATTCTTACCGTGTGAGTTCTGTCTGTAAGCCAGTTGGCAACCCATCTTGTGACGTAGGGGTTTATGTTCAGGCTGGTGAGTTTTTCTATAATACCCGAGTGAGGAATGGTGTTGAACGCCTTGGTGAGTTTAAGGTAGGCTGTGTGAACCACCTTTCCCTCATCAATGGCCTTGGTGACTGTCTTGAAGAAGTCAACCAGGTTTAGTAGGCATGATCTGCCCTTAACAAAGCCGAACTGGGTCGGGTCAAGCGTTTGGAGGTTCCCAATGTCTTTGTTAATGAGTTCCATGATGATGTGTTCCATAGCCTTGCAGACCAGGCTAGTCAGGCTTATGGGGTAACAGTTACCAGGGTCAGTTGTGGCCCCTCCTTTGTGGAGCAGAATAACCATTGATGTGTGCCATTCTATGGGCACATAGCCTTTGGGGAGGCTGAGGCTGAACAGCGTGTTTAGGTGTGGGGTTAGTTTGTTGTGTAGTTCATGCAAGATGCAGCTTGAACACCATCTGGCCCCATTGATGCTGTGTTTTTGGATTTTTGAAAGGGCTGTTTTCACTTGTGCTTCTGTGATTTCTGGGACACTACACTTTTCCGATATCGTTGTGGGCCCTTTTGAAGGTGAGAGAGAGGTGAAGTTTGCACTGAATCTATCTGCCAGGATTTTGGCAATATCAGTAGGTTCAGTATATTTTGTGCTATTTTGCACTAGCTCAGAGCATATCTGTGAGTTGCCACTTAGATTCTTGACATAGCTAAAGAAGGCTTTGTGGTTATCTTTTGAATCCTTGGCTATTTTTCTTTCGAAGTTAGCCTTGGATGATTTTATGAGGGACCTTAGTTTCTTACTGATACTGATCAGGGATGTCTTTCCTTCTTGGGATTTGCTTTTTTTCTGAACTAGTTTCCTCCTTCTGTTGCATAACCTGTTTATGGCAGGGGTCCACCTGACTGGTTTCCTTCTCTTAGGGGAGTGAGTCTTGGTCTTGCTAGGGATGGCATGATCCATGCATCCTTGTAGGTGCTCATAGAGTGCAATTGTAAAGGATTCTGCATCTTGGGCAGTGTTATCCTTTAGCGTGGGGGCTGTGAAACTAACCACCTCTGCCTTAAGTAAGGTGAAGTTTGCTTTAGAAAAGTTTTTCACTGTGGTTTCCATGGTTGGGGGGTGGTGGTGGGGTGTGGACATCCAAAGTGATTAGTTTATGGTCTGATCTAACCAGTGATGGGTTGACCTCTGGTACGGAACACCTGTCGCTCATGTTGGTGATGACCAGGTCCAATATGTTGTGGCCCCTGGTAGGGGAGTTTACCAGCTGATCCAGAGCATTTGAGTTGATAAATTCCAGGAAGCACTGAGCCTGGGAGTTTGTACTCAAGTAGTTTTCCGAGTTAATGGTAGGGTAATTGAAATCGCCCAATATCAGGGTGTTTGGTTGGACCTTCATGTTTTCCAGTGTCTCCAGAAAGGTGGAGTGGTGGTCCTGGGTCATGGAGGGTGATCTGTAGCAGGCCACAATTTGCATTGCAGATCTGCCCAATGTTAGTTGCACATGGATGATCTCAGAGGTATCATGCTGCGCCACTAACCTGGAGGTTTGAGTATCCTTGATGAATATGGATACACCCCCTCCTTTTGTGTTTTGGTCCATGTTCTGTGTCCGAAATGTGTGGTATGATTTGTAGCCCAGTAGTGCTGGAGTGCTCTCTGGAGCCTTGAACCAGGTTTCAGTTACTGCACAGATGTCGATGTTCTCCATACTTAGGAGTGCTTTGAGCGCATGCATTTTGAGATTTAAACTCCTGGTGTTGAGTAGCATAACCCTCATTTTTTTACTTGTGCTGTTTACGGTGGTGGGTTTGAATTTTGAGCCTTGCCTGAAAAAGGCACTATGGGGGCAGCAAGAGCCTTGGCCAGTATTTGAAAGCCAAGGGGTGACAGGTGCAAGCCGTCTCTTGCGAAGCAAAGCGGCTTGTCGAGCATGTCATCCCAGGCTGACAGACACTGGATCCCCTTTGAATGATACCAGAAGCTTAGCCAATTGTTGAAATTGATAATTTTTTCTTTATACTGAGGTACCATTCTTGGTGAGGGCAGGATGCTACTCAGGGTCAGGGTCATACCCGCCTGGGCTACATGATCAGAGAGCTCTTCCATGTCTCTTTTCATGTAGTCCAGGGAGGTACATTTCAGGTCATTCACACCAACATGAACAATGACAGAGTCATATTTGTACTTGTTTTGGAGTGACCTAAGTGCTTGTGTTATGTGGTGGATTCTGGCTCATCTTTTCAAGATAGGGGCACTTAAATGAGTCGCACCCTATGAAGTACTTACAGAAAGTGCAGTTAGGTGGCCCACAGGTTTTAGTGCTAATGTCATCCTGGTGTCTGTCAGCTTTCTTTTTCTTTTCCACAGAGCTATGTATGCTTTTGCTCTTTTTATATGCATTCTGAAAACCGGGACTTAACTCTTAACTGGCCTATTAAGAGTGTGTTGAATTTACGTAAGGTGCCATACGATCTGTAAAGTTTTTTTAGGGAATTTTTGAAGAAATATTTTTATGTAATAAAAATAAAAAATGATATGTAGTATGTGTATAAATGTATATTAGTTACTTTAACCTCAATCCTGCTTTAAACATTAAATTCAAAACACACATTTTTTCATGCTGCTATTACCATTAAGTATTACCATGAAGTATTGGTATAATTCTCCCCATTTAGCATATTGATGTACACTCATCCACACTCATGTACACACCTGCACACTTTTATACATTACCAGTTTACTTCATCCACTATTTTTGTGTGTGTGTGTTTTTTTTTTACTTGTTTTCAATGAATAAACGTTTTTTTGGGGCTGTAAACATGAAAACTGTCATGACAGCTTTGTTTAGCTGCAAAGCACTGACATTTTTTCTGAGCTGTAAATAAAATATTTTTTCTGAGCTATAAATAACTTAGTTTTTATATACACAAATACATATTACATATGATTAGACAGATATATATGTATATGTATAATGTTCTAGTTAGATAATGTTTATGGCTAGACAGTTATGTGGTTTTTTTTTTTTTTGCATCAATCTAGTTAACTCTTTCTATTTATCTACCTATTTATATGATTTAATTCTTGTCACAGACCTGATGAAGGCTTTATTGCATTAGTTAGCCAAAAACGATTTTAGTTAAAAGTCAGTCTTTTTAGGTGTTTGTTGTGCTTTTCTTAATACTGATTTGGGAATGTGGGATGCAAATAGGTAGTGTTTTCCTTAACTACCATTTAGTTTGATCTAATCAGTAGCAGTGTGTGGGGGTGAGTACTTGCTGTTTTAAAATGCACTTTTTATGGCCCTGTTTTATTGTTTGCCTTGAATAGGCTGGTTTAAAATTAAACAACACATATATTTTCCACACTTACTTCTAAGAATATAAATGCTGACATGTTTAACATTATAAAATACTTATGATTTTTGTCACTGAGGATCATTTGTCTGTGACAAATAAAGGCTTGTTGCTTTGGAACACTACCTGGTCTTTACAAAGCTTACAGATCATTGTGGTTAGCTCAATTAGAATCTCCATGATGATGCATTGCCCCTAGGTGTTGTCTATCTCTGAAACCCCTGACATTCTGAATAATTACACAAGAAATCCATCTATTCCAGCCGTCTCTCCTTTTGTAAGAGATTTCAGAACCAGATCTACTTCCTTTACTGCTAAACTGTTTCTTAATCTGAAGCTATCAAGACCCAAATTACCCTACTGTGCAACAGTTGAATCAGAAGCTTACATGTTGAATAAAAGTAAAAAGACAAAAAAAGGAGTGAGAAAAGTTAAAATCCTGAAATGTAAACACTTTTTCCTCTGCTCCCCATGAGATGCATTCATCTGGCTCTTATTTAGTGAATTCTTACAAAAAAACCCTAAAAAAAAACAGATGAATCACTTAGAATCTGATGAATGAAAGCACAGGTCCTGTGACAAGAATTCAAGAGAAAACTGCACAGAGAACAGAATATGTATGATAAATGACTAAATGACAAATCCTCTGCCCCATCTAAAATACAGCCACTTACTTGTGGGGACCAGAACTGACAGTCACATGCTAGTAACAAAACAAAAACAAAAAAAAAAAAAACCAGCAGGGGACAGAGGCTATAGGGAGATAGAAGGAAGTGTGAAGAGCATTATTTCCAGCTGCATAGTACCAGCATTCTCTTAGGAACAATACAATACTTTCTAAAGAAATATTGCAAAGTAGATAATAAGCCAGATCCAATTAATTATAGAAGAAAATCAATACATGACTCTGGATACAAGACACGTGAATCGCACCTTCTAAACTGCAGGTGACCGTCGCCTAACCTGTCTTACATATTACTTTCCCCTTTGTTTGTACCAGCCACTTAATAAACAACCAAGTGTTAGAAATAAGGCTTCTGAATTAGTAATCTTGGATATTTTCTGTTAACAAATGTCTTAATTACTTCAGTCAGAAAAGAAACAGTACCCTTATTTAAAATATCACAAAAATGAAGCAAGAGAAATATAATTTTTCAATAAACTAAAACTCCAAAAAACAGAAGGAATAGGTCAGACACTAACTCTCAGATTCACCACTTTTAATAAAAACTAACAAATGTAAAATAAAATAGCAGAGTAATCATGTTTGTCTCCAAATTTATCACTAAGGAACCAAGACTTTATCAGATTCTGCTCTTTCATCTCTTCCTGGTTTTGGACTTTTTTTAAACATGTCACATATGCAAAATGGTGTTGCTAATCACAGCAACAGAAAGGCAGGTATATTTGTCATTAATATAGAGTGCAGTTTGCAGTTTCTGTTAAATTTAAACATCCTAAGTTCCCCTTGTGGTATGGATAATGAATTTAAGAAAAGTAAACCAACTTGGTCTCCCCAGTATCACACAAGTTCCTTTCAAAATACCCAGAGTCTATAACAGTATATCAGTTGTCATGTATAGCCAACTTGATTGAAAAGGGAGCCACACTGAGCATACCAATAGAAATATGTCCCCCATAAAGTGCAGCAGGTAAGCTATTTAAAATGGATCATTTCATAAAAACACAAAGCAGCACTTGAACAAACCTAAATAGATATCACTTACTTATTTGCAGATAAAGTTTATTCTAACACTCTCCAACAGGATTATGTACTTTTTGTTGTGTCTTTCGGCTTTTCCCAGTTAGGGGTCACCCTTCAACGAAGGCACGCCCATTACGCATGTCTTTCAAACGCCCACCCAACCGCGGGGAGGACATGCAGACTCCACACAGAAGGCATTCCCCGCACTCCAGCCGAGAATCAAACGGGAGACCCTCTTGCTGTGAGGCAACAATGCTAACGCTGCACCACCGCGGAATATGCTACAATGCAAAAACATTCTTCATTCATTCATGCATTCATTCTGTAATAACAGGTTTATTCTTTTTGGGGCTATGAACAGTCAAAGCCGTCATGGCAAACAACAGAGTAAAGAAAATCATTAGTCCTTGTGGGATGCCAGTCACTCACTCACTCACTCACTCACTCACTCACTCACTCACTCACTCACTCACTCACTCACTCACTCACTCACTCACTCACTCACACACACACCATATGTATACCCACTGGTCATACATCTAAACCTGCAAACATTGAAAATAGGTACAAAGGCCTTTGAAATGTAGGTGCATTTAGCCAAAAGTCAGAACATCTGCTCAGCATAAAATTTGAATACAAACCAACAAATAACTCTTCTTGCTTCCAACAGGAATGTGGCATACTACTACTCAGAAATATATGCTTAGAAAACAGAGAATTGCACACTTGATGGAAAAATATGACACATTATTACAAAGACAGCCTAAAATGTCTAGAGTTTAATGAACTCTAACAGGCAAGGACATTCATTTTTGATTCTGAAAACAGGAAATGTAACGTGTGTCCTCTTTCTTTAAATTATTGGTGCCACTAGTATGTTGGTCATTTAGTGTGGTTTTCTGCAGACTAGACAGCTTCATAAATCATGTGATAAAGGTATAAATCCAAAGTGAAAATAGGGACATGCTTCCAAAAATAGGCATTAAGTGCACTGGTAAATCAGACCTCAAAATAGCTACATTCCCCCAAAATAGTGACAGTTGAGAGGTCTGGTCCAGATACAATTTTGCTTTATCCAGGAATGTATGTAAGCTTTTGAGCCCCTCAAGCCTTTCTGTGTTGGAGGGAAGCCTGCTAGCTTATCAGTGGGAGTGGTAAGCACTAGGCAGCCTATCTACCACACCTCCAGACTGGTAGCCCAGCATAATGCATCAGAGATACTTCAGGTGCAGCTAACATTGAGTAAGACAGCGATTCAGGTCATAGCCTGCTATAGGCCCACAACCATGTCCCAAGACTCACACTCCATGTTTCTAAGCACCCTGGAGAATATTAGGGTCCACCCTAACACTCTCATATTGGGCAACTTCAGCTACCCCTCCATTAACTGGGAAAACTACTCGTGTACCAATACACTTGCCCAACGTTTCCTAGAATTCATTAATTCCAATGCCCTGGACCAGCTCATTCTTACCCCCACTAGAGGTAGCAACATCCTCGATCTGGTCATTACTAACATGGGTGACCATTGCTCTACACCAATAGTCAACTCCTTCCTGGTTAGATCCGATCACAAACTAATCTCCTTGGAAATCCACATTCATCCCACCCCCCCCCCCCCTGCAAAGGTAACCACCATGAAAAACTTCTCCAAAGCTAACTTTGGGCTCCTGAAAACAGAAATGGCTAACTTCACTGCATCCATGCAAATGGAGAATAGTTGCATGACCGTCGAATCATACACCAATGCACTGTACGAACACATACACAAATGCATGGATCTCACCATACCCAATAGAACCAAGACTCTCTCCTCCAAAAAAAGGAAGCCAATCTGGTGGTCCCCTGCCATAAAAAAACTCTACAACCGAAGGAGAAAACTGATGCAGAATAAGGTGAAGTCCCAAGAATGGAAAATCTCCCTTATCAGCCTCAACAAAAAGTTGAGATCCATCATCAAATCCTCTAAAGCTAGCTATGAAAACAGAATTGCAGCAGAGAGTAAAGACAAATACAAGGCCTTCTATAGTTATCTAAAGAATCTCCACGGCAATACCCAGATCTGCTTTGAGCTACTGCACAATGGTACCTCCTATACCGAGCCAACAGATATTGCCAATATACTGGCCGACAGATTCAGTGCCAAATTTACACCCTCCCCCAAAGAACCAATCACAATACCAGTAGATTGCCAGGCACCCAGTATTATTGCTGCACATGTTAAAACAGCACTGTCCAAGGCCAAGAATACAGATTCTATGGGACCTGACAATATCCCCTGGCTGTGTTCTACATGAACTACAGAGTGAACTGGCACCTTGCCTGCGTGCCCTGTTCAATCACAGCCTCATCACAGCTTTGTCCATACTGAATGGTGCACTGCTACATCTCTCTCCACAAAGGAGGAGTGACTACAGACCCTGGGAACTATCGCCCCATTAGCCTGACAAGTCTGACATGCAAAGCTATAGAATGCATCATTATGGACCTAATAAACAAGGATATAGGGAATCTCCAAACTCTGGATCTTACACAGTTTGGTTTTGTGAAGGGTAGATCATGCATGCTTAACTTGGTCGACTTAGTCAGTCACCAGAGCTGTGGTTGAAGGCAAGGTAGTTCACACAGCCTACCTTGATCTAGCCAAGGCCTTTGATACCATTCTCCACTAAGGAATCATAGAAAAAACTCACTAAGGTAGGCATCAATCCCTATATCACTAGGTGGGTTGCAAACTGGCTCACAGATAGAACCCACAGTATGAAAGTAGCTGACTCGAAGTCAGACTGCCGACCAGTCATGAGTGGAGTCCCACAGGGTTTGGTTCTGGGTCCTCTCCTGTTTGATATCTATTTCTTTGAAGTCCAGACCAACATGATGGAACTCTGACTGACAAAGTTCGCAGATGATTACAAGTTGGGAGCTATTATTAACTCCGCAAGTGATGTTGACATCCTTCAGAAAGGCCTCACTGAGACCAACAACTGTTGTCAGAACCATGGCCTTAAGCTCAATGCCAAAAATGTGTCATCATCCCCTTTGGGAAAAACCCAGTTCCCATGAATTATCACATCAATGGTAGTCCACTGAATACAGAAGGTGTTATAAGAGATCTGGGAACACAGGTTGACAGCAACCTTTCTTTTGACCACCACATTGCCACTGTGGCCAGAAAATTCTTCTATGTGGCACATCTCATTACTAAGGGTTTTGCATCCAGGAAGAAAGAGGTAATTTTCTCCCTCTACTCTTCCCTCATTAGGCCAGTCATCGAGTACAATGCCCCATTTGGCATGTACCTCACTAAACACCTGCAACAACTGGAGAGGCTGCAAAAGTATCTCACAAAGCGGATTCTAGGCCTTAAATACTTGTCCTATATGGACAAACTCAAAAATCTCCAACTATTCTCTGTCTCATATCTCCTACTTAGAGGCGATCTCTGATTGACTTACAAAGTCATGTCTGACCCAGCTCTGTTAAAAATGCTACATCTAAAGAAATCCCAATCCCTGCACACCACACTCTCCAGAGACCTCAACCTCATTACCACAATCAACAGAACATGCTGGAGGGACAGATTCATAACCCAGAGACCGCCCATGATATGGAATAGACTTCCCATACATGTCAAACAGAGCACCTCACTGGCCCTCTTCAAGAGAAATCTTGATGAGTGGATGGGAAATAGAAAATTCACCCCTGGGATCACTCCAGCGGCTCTACATGACAGAGGCACTATGAACTAAGGTCAGGTGGCACAATGCCAGAATAATCCTATGGGCTAGGCTAGTAAAGGCTCCAGGGCCATTAGCCTAGTACACACCTATGAAGCTATGAATGCAAGTCTGGCCTGCATATTCCGGCTAGAATTGAGACCTAAATATCATGGTCATCATCTACACTTTGTGTATCTGTGGTATTAGGCAGGCCATTATCACCCTTTAATAATGCAAATCTAATTAGTATTTTTATCATTTACCTTCACCACATGTGATGCAAATAATTTTTGAGGTTTACAAAAATATGGCTATTCCCAATACCAAGCTCTTAAGGCAAAAAAAAAAGTGATATGAAATGTTATGACTCACAGCACCAATGCACAAATGTGAATTGTATACACATTATACTTTGTAAAGTACGGTGCACAAAGAATTAACCACAGTGTTTATAAAGTGCATGGGTAGTATGAGCCACAAAGTATTATGGGCTGTATTGTATAGCACTGAAACCTGAATACTGTCAAATATCCCATTGTAGTAAATAGCTTAAGACCTACAGCCTAGTGCCTCACATCTTCAACATGCTGCACCCTGATGTGGCCACTTAAATGGAAATGGATTTACTCAGGTCCTTCACCTTACATTTCACCTAAATGATACAGATCTTATGGTGCAATTCAGAAATACATGAAACCAGACTCTATTTGCATGCTATTCCAATGAGGTATATAAGAAATGGCTAATAGCAGGATATTGGCATGTGCAATAAAAAAATACAGTTTAGAGTGAAACCAACTTGTAAAAAACAAAAAAAGCAAGCTGGCTGTAAATTCCCCACAGATGTTATTGTTGTAAGTAAAGCGCTTTCATCCAAATTAATGCTTGAACTTCATCAGACAACACATACCCAAAATGCAATACTATTTATACAACATTCAATTAATCAATTAGAAAATCAATTAAAAAAATTGAGCATAGCCCATAACAATTAAACTTTCCAAAAACAGTAAAATCATATACAATTAGCTAACCTTTGTTTAAAAACTAACTAAAATGAATACTTTTGTCATGGAACTGCTCAAAATTTTTAACTTTTGTAAATTTGTTACACTTCGTAACTACAATAACGTATACAACATTTTTTATACTTTATATAGAATTCTTGTACAGTGAATTCTCATCTGTCCAATGCCCTAAGTTTTAAAATACATTTAATTGAAGCATATTCATTCAGGCCAGGTGGTATATGGGCATATGTGCGGATCTGCCACAATAACTAGCACTCCTCAAGTTTTAGTTCCCAAGGGCCTCCCCTAATGCTCTTTCCCACCTGATGAATAACAGTAAAAAGGAATTTGTGTGTGGGGTTTTTCATAATGTGCTTAGCCAGTGCATTTGTGGTTGTTGTTCTATTTATATTATATTGATGTTAGTAGATCCTCTGCTTGAACCTTCTTTCTGTTTTGCCTATATAAAATGATTGGCATTGCTCACATATTGCTGCATAAATAACCCCCTTGGAATCACAATTATATTTCCCTTTCACTAAATAGGACTTGTCCCTGATGGTAAACCTATTGCCCACCTTAATAAATTGACTTTGCTGGCAGTGACCACATTTTCTCATTCCACTGTTCTCTTTGTGTACATCACTATGTCTTTCTAAAAGGCATTTAAAATTGGGGCCCCTCCTATATGTAATCCGTGGCGGTGCCCCTAATTTTTTACTAATGCATTTGTCTTCCAAGATCAATGCCCAGTTCGTAACCAAAATATTCCCTATTATTCTGGCATCGATAGAAAAAGTGGTCATAAAGCTCAAGCCCATATTAGATCTTTAATTTGCCCTATTTTGATTTGCCTCTGCTATTAAAGGATGCTGTACTTCAACGTAACCTTTCTGTACTATGGGCTTAAAGTGGCCGCTAATCCTTTTGGTGTGAACTTCACAGAATATTTGTTCAAGGAGATGTTCAGGATAGCCTCTTTTTAGAACAAACACAAATAACAAGAACACAACCTCGATCACAAAAACATCAAAAGTCCAAAGCAAAAGGAAGGAAGGAAACCAAGTCTAGGATGAATATAATTCCATTTTAATAATCCATTCGTTCTGGTACCTTGGCAATTCGCCTTCAGTGGAACAAGTTTTGAATGTATTACATCCTATATATATAGGAACATCAATTAATTAATCAACATCAATTAACTTGTGATTGCATCTTCTTAAAGCACAAACACATTAAATATTTATGAAACAAAAAAACTAATCAAATGAATAATTTAATCAAGACTAATAGACTGTAAGCTGAAAAAACTATAATACACCTTATGTATATGAAATGTATATGTATATGTATGTGAAATACTATTATATTATATTATATTAAATTATATTAAAATACTATCCTAATCTAAAGTGCTATTATGTTTATTTATATTTTATATATTAAATATTCGTTATTAAATATGTAAGATACAATTTTGCAAACTAGCTAAACAAATTAATATATAACCTTAGGTTAATGAAAACACAAGCGGACAAAACCAGGCAAAAGAAGACAAAGGCCAATAAAAATAAGAAAAAACAAACAAAATAAACAAAAATATCAACCCATTCCACCATCTAAATTCATCCCTCTGGGGTATAAAGTATGATAGTTAAAAATTAGCCTATTTTCCAACCTACTTTATTCATTTGATAAGATTTTTTTCTTTCATAAATATTTAATGTGTTCGTGCTTTAAGAAGATGCAATCACAAGTTAATTGATGTGGATTAATTAATTGATGTTACTATATATATAGGATGTAATACATTCAAAAATTGTTCCACTGAAGGCGAATTGCCGAGGTACCAGAACGAATGGATTATTAAAATGGAATTATATTCATCCTAAATTTGGTTTCCTTCCTTCCTTTTGCTTTGGACTTTTGATGATAGCCTCTTTTTAGGAATACGCTCTTTAAGAGTCCACATTCCATCAAAAAAATCCGTGTCTAAAAAGACCATCCTAGCAACTCTCACCAATTTCCCCTTTATGACCGCCTTTTTCTGATGATAGGGATGATTACTTGAAAAATGCAAAAAGCATTTGAATAAGTAGGTTTAGACTAGTAACAGGAAAGCCAGGAAACTAGCTTTAAAGCTTAGAAGATGACATCTTAAGGCCTTCTTATAATGCAAGTCTTATTTGCTAAAAAAATAATAAATTGTTATACTTCTGTAAGTGAAAGTCATGCTAACATTTAGAATTTATAAATCATGTTGTATGTCAACAGAATTCAGATTCTTTAGTTCCTTTGATATCAAAATACACATTTTTTTTTATTTGATTTTAAAATTTATCTACTGGGTAAGTGAGCTGGTCAATGGAACCTGATCAGTCATGACCTGGGGAAAAGCACAAAAAGAAAATATAGACAGGAAATGGCAATAAATTAATTTCTGTGACTTACATTCTTTTTCTATCCATAGACATTCTATCTCATTTATTGTTTTTGGTGGAAAACTATCTACGTGGGAGAGTAACTGCATTCATTTAAGGTACTTGATTGGTTGAGCAAGCTCAGTTCACTCTTGCTATGCTTGGACTCACTATGATCCCCTACTCTACCCCCCAATTCCCAACCACTCCCACACCATGCACACTTATCCTAATCTAATCTCCACCCACCACTCTAGCACCAAATCTCAAAACAGCTTGTGATCCATACTTTTGCCCTTCCTTCACACACACCCACTAACCACTACCTAACCCTCTTCTTTCTTTCAACTGGATTTCTTCTACATTGTAACTCAAAAACTTCTCCCACTTCACCCAGCCCACAACCAGTTAAACCCAATCCAGACTGCTATCCCTATCCTGTTTAGATCTTCACTAAATGAATATTTACAATTTAATAAATAGCATGCTATTCAATGAAGTACAGTTCATTGTGCTCCTCTTTCTAGAACACATAATCAACTATGACATATATCCTAACACCGGTCTTATGCCCAATGCTCAGCCCATTGCTTTCAATGGGCAATTACTCCAATAATTCCTTTTCTATAGCCCATAACCTTTACAACCTATCTCACAGCCATCTTTTCAAAGTAATGTATATAAAAGTAACTAACCCATCAAAACTCTCATGAAGAGTAAATTTAAAACCAAGTAGCATTGTATATTCCAACTATTCCTACCTAGTCTGCAACTATGTGGTGACATTCACCTCAACCCTGGTCCAAACACAACAGCCTCTTTTATAATGGCCCACACAACCATTAACAATGTAACACTGTATTCCTGCAACTCAAGTAAAACAAGTCTAAAACTTATAAAAATTACCCTTAGAAGCATTTATAACAAAGTAACTGAACTGCATGCTTTCATATCTCATTACAACCCTGACATACACTGTATCACAGAAATGTGGCTGAAATCTATAGTCAAAGACACTGAAATCCTCCCACCAGGATATAATATCTTTCAAGAAGACCACATATCCAAAAAAGCAGCTGGGGTAGTTATTATATACCCAAAACACCAGAACATATCCCTTCATCAGAATATGATCCCCCATCCCATAATGCAGAGATCCTTAATCAAACTAAATTCTTACAAGACACTATATATATATATATATATATATATATATATATATCATAGCCGTATATATTACCCTGGCAATAACATCAGCACAACAGGTGACATATTATCCTGGGCATCTACTAATGAACCCCCAAAAGCCATAATCCTTGGGGACCTTAATAAAGGCTGGGCCGAAACTGTATCTGATACCCTCCACTACCAGTATTAACCTGTATGGTTTCTCTAAGATCATCAATGCACCAACAAGATAAAACAAGCCCTCTTCTAAGGTCTCTCTAGACTGGATTCTCTCAACTAAACTAGTAAAACCTCTAACTCTGGCACACCATCTGACAACCTAAGTGACCACCGGCCCACTTTTGCTAACAGGACTATATGCAATCCAGTAAAACATCAAGCATACAAAAATGTGTTTAACCTATCCAGATTTAATGTAGACAATTCTATCTCTACTCTCAAGAAATACAATTAGAATATATTAAAAAAATTTCCTTTAGATGAAACCACCCTCAAATTTAACAAAACCTTTTACCAATATACCGAATGAACATTCTCATCACTAGAAAAAAAGTAAAATTTAATACAACATGACTATCTAAAACAATAGGTGACTAATGGTGCTTAGAAACAAGGCAGGGGAAAACATGGCATTGCATGCTAACAAATCTCAGTAAAATAATCTACAGTACAGACAGTTAAGGAATAAAACTAAACACAGCATAAGGCATGTAAAAAAACTCCACTACTTTAGCTTATAGTAGGCACACCAAAATAATCCTAACATTTCTGGTCATCGGTCCAAAAGCTACTAAATCCAGGCCAAAGTCAACAACCCACTCACTCCCCAACTTGAACAGTCACTGATAACTTCAACAAATATGTCCTTAAAGCTGTAGCTCACTTTTCAAAGACAACCCCATCATCAAACCAACCTCCCACCAACAAAACCCCATGGAAGCTTGCTTCTCATTCAAACTTGTTCCTACCTCCACCATAAGAAAACATCTCCTAAAACTAAAACTTACAAGCTCTGCTGCAGACAACCTTCCTTCTGAATTTCTAAAAATTGCATCTGAGGCTCTGTCATATCAAATATCTATACTAATAAACAGATCCAATATAGAATCATATGTCCCAGACATTTGGAAGAAAGCATACATACATGCTCTTCACAGAGGAGGACCTTCTACTGATTAATCCAACTTCAAACCAACTGCAATGCTGTCAATATTATCTAAAATATTAGAAAAGTGTATCTATTCCCAATTACTGCAATACCTTACCAAAACAATCTTCTCTCCCTGACATAACATGGTTTTCCTACCAACTACAGCACCACAACTGCCCTACTTCACTTTGTTGATACTATTAAAAAAAATCAGAAATACCAGAAACCTAGTATCTTCCTTATCCCTAGACCTGCCTAAAATGTTAATTCAACACCGTCTCTCACCATAAACTCTTACTACAACTCTCCTCCTTAGGTCTCTCCCCTCTTCCCTCTCCTGGTTTAACAGCTACCTAACAGATGGATTCCAAGCAGTCAAATGGCAGCAAGAATACTCTTCATTTCTACATAGGTAGGTACTAGGCTGGTATAAAAAAGCCCCAGCCCTGGGGATATATAAGCCCAGCCAAAAAGGTACCCTGGCTTTTGCCACCCAAGAAAATGATTTTCCTGTGCCACTGTCAAGTCGAGCCACAGAGGTGATCCCCGGGGTGAATTTCCCATTTCCCATCCAATCATCAAGATTTTTCTTGAAGAGTGTTAATGAGGAGCTTTGATATAGCTAGGTAGTTTATTCCAGAGTATGGGAATTCTCTGGGACACATTACTGTAGGAGGGCCACTTTCTACCCATTACTGTAGGAGTGCCACAAAGTCCCATACTTGGAACCCTTATGTTTAACATTATTATAAAAGACCTGCACATTGTTCCAGGCATGCCACTGTTGTACAATATATAGATGACACTACACTCATCTGCACAGCCTCTGACCTATAAAATCATCAAGAAATTACTCAAGAATCCTTTACGTCTGCAAAATCCTATATAGACAGCTCGCAACTCATACTTAACCCCCTCCCAATAAAAAACACACACACACAAAACTACTACTTTTCACCCCTAAAACATTCTCCTAAAGCAAAACTCTTGTCAACATCACTTCATTAAATAACACCCTGATTGAAGAGATCTCCAATGCCAAGCTCTTAGGAGTCACCATTGATGACAACTTGAAATTTGACCTATGCTTTTAAATTGTAATTAAAATACAAGTAATCTCCGTGGTATCCCCGAAGTCTCAAACAACCTTCTCAACAAGTATAGTGGGTCCAAACAAAACAGTGTAAGAAACTTCTCTGTGTGGAAGATTTTAATCCATATATATCTAGTTAATCACTAAATATTTATCAGATCAGATAATGGTAGTAGAAGTAGTGAACATAAACTTGTCAAGTCAAAAAAAATAAAAAATATATAATTTGAAATATTGTACAGAATTACTAAGTATTCAAAAGTAATCCAAGCAGGGTAGGCAGCCTGTTTCCAGTCGAAAATTCTTTATTAAGTACACAGACAAGTGATCCAAGTAAAACAAAAACAAAAATAAAAAAACAAAAACTATTGCTCTATTTTTTTTTTACTTGGATCGCTTGTCTGTGTATTTAATAAAGGACTTTTGACTGGAAACAGACTGCCTACCCTGCTTGGATTACTTTTGAATACTGAGTAATTCTGTATAATATTTCAAATTATATATTTTTTTTTTTTTTACTTAGGATGAGTTGAAGTTTGTTACTTCTACTACCATTATCTGATCTGATTAATATTCAGTGATTGACTAGATATATATGGATTGAAAGTCTTCCACACAGAGAAGTTTCTTACACTGTTTTGTACATTATAATTAAAAAAAAAACACCAAAAGCTTGGCCTCTTATATAATACAAAACCCTACCTGATAGAATCAGAGAACCCTATTGTATGCCTCCCCATTCTTTACTAACCTACAAATGCCCAGACAAACAAAGCTGTGACAATGGTACAATAAAACAGCTTACTTTGCTGCAAATCACCCCTTTCAAACTTATCACTGTTCTTCCCGTAAACAACTAAATTGAACTAAACTCACACATCATCTCCACTATGGTCAGCTACAATTAGCTCATACCCTGACATACAATCCTGATAAGTGTCCAGCACTAAAAGGCATGATTCAACATTAACCGTACTACCAAAGCTCTTCAGTCTAAAGACAAACTTCCCCTCTCCATCACTAAAGGCCCAAATACATCAGCATATCCCCATACTCATACTCTGTAGTTACCCTCTGGAATGCCTTCCCACATGCTCTCAGGCTTTTTGAAAACCAACAAGCATTCAAAATACATCTAAGAAAACACCTCACAACATTCTAGCTCTGTTTCTGTACATCTCCTTAATAAGTATAACATTCCTGCTGTCTTCCTCCTCTTTTAGTATACCTCTGCTATCCTCTACTCTGTTGCCAACTATCTCTCTGTCTTCACTGACCCCACCTTCTACCTATGTCTCTCTTAATTCCTTTACCACTCATTCCATGTATGTCTCAAAATTAAATCAGCCTTTTACTTTCCAGCCTTTGTAAATAACTCAGTATGAGATCTATTCTACTGCATGGCTAGTTATTTAACTATATCTGTATAAAGTATAACTAGTATAAGAAGCCTCACTACTGAATGTATAGTTAATATCTTATCTATCTTGACATTATAACATTGATTTTAACTGTATTTGTCCTGATATTGTTATCATATAACTGTAAACATTTTCATTGTACTTCATGTACTAGAGCTTTTATCCCAGGGCCACCACTGAAAAGGGGTCTTTAAGACCAGGCAAGCTCCCCAGTCAAAAGTTGTAAATTAAAGTAAATAAATATTCACTGTTCAGTATGCGTTATAGTTAACAATATTCCTAGAAAAGTAATACAGAAGCATACGCATTTGGCATCTTGGAAGAATTCTTTCAATGACTTTTTAAAATGTTCTAATGTGTCACTTTGCAATTTGGTTTTAAAGTGAGAGCCCAATTCTACAAAAGGCTTTTTTCTCCTTCAGCCTATTTCAATCTAGACCTGGAAAATATGAATCTGTTGTCTTGGCTGCTTCTAAGTAAATAGTTTTGATCTCTAATAGGGAGTTTCCTTTTAAGTGATGGGTAGTGCCATAGGTGAAGAATTTTGAATACAAGGTCACCTAGAAGGAAAATGGCCCTGTGAGCTAAGGGAGTCAGTGGAAAGTATGTAGTACATCACAGTGGTGTAGGTATTGGACTGTTGAGAGTATAAATCTGCATTCAGTCATTTGAACAATAGGGGTAACAACATGCCTTCATACCTTGTGCGGTAGCACACTGGGGCATCAGGAATTTCATTGCAACCAAAGAAGTTTCCATTAGAAACTAATAATGAGAAGCCCCCAGCCAGAGTCCTTGTGTCATTCACAAGCCCGACAAAACACACACATCATTATGACAAGGCAAATGTATTCCTAGGGGAGAACCAGTCAGTACATCAATGGCAGCTTTCCCAAATGCTAGCAGCATGAAGAGAACTCACTACAAGGACTTTCAGTCATAGTTAAGTCTTCCTTTTTTACCACTATTGTGCAACCTCAGAGCAAGTATATTTAAATTTGTGGGATGTTGAAGGTTTCCCCCACATGAGAGGTGCAGGGAGTCTCCCCAGGCAAAACAAAACTTACCGTGAGGTTTGTTGGAAATTGTTTTATTTCTTTCTGTATTTATTTTTACTCAGCAAGTGCTCAATTTACTTCGTATCACTAGATCTATATAAGCCTCTTCTGGGTATTATTTATTTATTTATTTATATTTGTTTACCAGGAAATTCCGACTGGACGCAGGTCCTTTTTCAGTGGATGCCCGGGGAGAAAAGCTCCACATCATGTACATGATAAATAGAGGTACAAAGTTGCAGCAATAGTAAACAACATTACAGGTTGTTGGCTTTAATACAATGAGATATTGTTCATCAGCAGTATATACAGAAAATGTTGCAAGTTAAGATAGTTTCTTGTCATTTATAATATTAGTAACAAAGCTGTCAGACAAGATGTTAAAGTATGTAAAGACAACTAGCTATTTCTGGCTATGGTTAGTAGTGGCGGTAGTATAGTTGGGTTAAGAGTCTAGATGGGGGGGGTGTAAGGGGGGGGTGTTAGTTTGGATTAGAACAAGGACAAAGCCAGTGCATATTTAAGTGGAATTTGAGTGCAGTCTTGAAAAGGCTGCTGGAAGGTAGAGTAGTTATAGAGGGTGGAAGATTGTTCCAAAGTTTAGATACGGTACATGAAAATATGGCTTCTCCTGCTGAGTTTTTGGGTTTGATAACAGTGAGTTGATTTTTGTTGCTTGATCTTATAGGCCTAGTGGGGTGATAGGGTTGGAGAAAGGTTTGAAGGAAAGGGATGTTAAGGGGATGGTTAATAAGTTTATGAGCGAGGGTGAGTTGATTAAAGTGAAGGAGTTGTGGGAGTTCTAGCCAAGTTTAGTTCTTTAAGGGACATACAATGATGGCTGCGGTAGGAGGTTCCAGTGGCAAATTTAGCAATTTTGTTGTAACAAGCATCCAGCTTGTGTAGGTCTGTCTGTTTAAGATTGGTAAATATAGGGGATGCATACAGATTAGCTGGGAATTGGCTATGGAGATTCTAGCCACCTTGGTTAGGAATTGGCGGCTTCGATATAATGCACCACGTTTCTTGTGAACTTTTTTTATTGTGAGAGATATGTGTCAAATCTAAGTTTGTTGTCTATTTCCACACTAAGTAATTTTGTGTGTTCTGATGGAGAGATGATGGCATTGTCTTTAGCAAGAATGTTGAAGTGGGGGGGGTGTTTTGGGTTGCTTTGGAAGGTTAGAACAGGGGAAGCTTTGTCTTACTTGTGTTGAGTAGGAGCTGAACATTGGATAGCCAGCTTTCTACAGAAGAGAATGAATCTTGTGTGATTTGTTGTAGTTCTGGTAAAGTGGGGGCAGAGCAGATGAGAGTAGAGTCATCTACGTATTGTATAAGAGATGCTTGTGTGGTGGCAGTATGTAGGTTGTTAGTGAAAAGTGAGAATAGCAGAGGGCCCAGGATAGACCCTTGGGGAACTCCAAGAGTAACTGGGAGGTGAGGTGATATGTTATCGTCCGAGATTACTGACTGCTGGCATCCATGTAGATAGCTGTGGAACCAGTTGCAGGCTGGTTGTGAGAAGGAGAGGATGGGGAGAGTAGAGAGTAGTAGCTCATGAGATACCATGTCAAAGGCCTTTGAGAGATCTAGAAATATGGCAGTAGAGAAGAGGCCATTGTTTTTGTGATGAAATATTGCATTGGTGAAGGAGAGCAGACCAGAGGTAGTGCTGTGATATGGCCTGAAACCATGTTGGGTTTTGGAGAGGAGATTATTAGCTAGGAGGTAGTTGGAGACCTGAGTGTTGATGCATTTTTCAAGTTTCTTGGAGAGAGGGGAGAGGATAGCAATGGGGCGGTAATTGGAGAGGTCAGTGGAGGGGGTCCCTTTGTGGAGGGGAATGATGTGGGATATTTTCCATATTGAGGGTACATAGCCTTCTGTTATGGAATGGTTGATTAGAATTGAAATTGGGTAGACTAGTGTATCAGATGCAATTTTCAAGTATTCAGAGGGGAGGTTGTCAGCTGCGAGTTTGGTGGGTTTAAGTTTTAACAATAGTCTTTTTATGTTGAAGGTAGGTACTGAGGTGAAGAAGAAAAGAGGAGTGGGGGTTTAGGGTTAAAAGTTGGGGGCTGTTGTAGGGAAGTGTTGTTTGTTAGAGATGTTATAGTTTCAGTGAAGTGTTTGTTGAAGGATTCAGCAATACTGCTGGAGGAGGGGGGAATGGACGGCTGGAGGGTATCAACCTTCCCTGGGTGGAGGATATTGTTAATAGTGGACCAGAATTGCTTAGGGTTGTGGTTGGTAGAGTTTAGGATTTGTCTAATTTTATATGCTTTTTTGGCTTTATTGCGCAGTTCAAGGAATGATTGCCTATCTGAGTTATTTTTTGTTAGTCGCCAGTGTTCCCAGGCCTTATCTCTGGATTTCATTAGGGTTCTGGTGGTCTTTTTTAACCATGGGGCACGCCTGGATCTGACTTTGGCATTTATTACAGAAGCATGGGTGTTTAGGAGGGAGAGGAAGGTGCTGTTGAAGAAGTAGACAGCCTCATCTAGGTTGAGGTATTTTAGTGGTGACCAATTAATTTTTTGCAGGGAGGAGATAAAGGAATTGGAGTTGAAGTTGGACTTGTTCCGTATTTGTCTGTGGATAATGGACTTCAGACTGTTTGTGTGGTGCAGAATTAGGAAAGTGGGGGAGTGGTCACTAACACTGTCAGGTAAGCAGCCTGCTAGGTAAGAGTGAGGGGCTTTGTTGATTAGGATCCAGTCACGTAAGGTATGATTGTTAGGATTTTTGTTGATTCGGGTAGGGGATTGAATGAGTTGAGTGAACCCATGGAGATTAAGGTGAATGGTTGGGAGACTGTTATTACAGGATAGCCAATTGATGTTAAAGTCACCAAGAATGATGGTTTCCTGGGATACAGATAGAGTAGCCCAGCTCAGGAGATTTTCTAGGGGTGCGATATTTTGCCCTGTTGGGAAATAGCATCCTATAATATTGATTGTTTTGTTTTGGTTTAGTTTGAGATTGGCATAAAGGATTTCTTCATTGTTGTGGTGAGGGGCAGATGAGTTCAGGAGTTGAATATGGAGGTGGTGTTTAAATATCAATGCTACACCACCTCTTTTTTTTGGACACTCTGTCTATGCGAAGGATGTTGTATTCAGGTGGAAGTATTTCCTCACTTTTGATGTGAGGTTTAAGCCAGGTTTCAGTTAGGAAGAGAATATCTGGGGAATATATGCTTATGCTGGCGTGTAGTTCTTGGATTTTATTGCATGTATATGGCTGTATATGCCTGTATTTTGGTTTGTATTGATTTAGGTTCATGTTTTTCCTTTTTGCTTCTTTTTGGGCAAACATACATCTAATATATGTAGGTCTAATTATACATCATTATATGAGCTATCCTGCATTAGTCAACTTGCGTTAATGAAAACTTCAGTATAATGTCCATAGGCACCTAGTTTGATGCTGTGTGCTTTTGTGATTCTGGCTAGCACCATTAACTTTTATTTCATATAAAATACTGTTATCTGTGGCACAGAAATATTTTTGCAGGTACTTTTTCCCCTTCTACATAATGATCATTAAACTTTTGCCAGCTGGACTCCCCATACTGGGTATCACTAATATGAAAGAGAAAGCTGTCATAGAGGAGGCTATCATCCAAGCAACCCTGTGGGTGGTTTGTGTTACTGCCTCCTTTTCCCATGCTTGCTATGGAGAAGAGGAGTTCCCATAAGCCAGGTAGTGTGCTTTACTCCTCAGAATGGGGCCATATGCAGAACATACTGATGTCTCAAGTGATAGATGTGCGTGGTGCCCGACATTCCTAATCAGCAACCTGCATCATGCTGGGCATAGGATATGAAGTCACCATCTCTGTGGCTTTAACCTTGTCCCTCAGTGGCTTAAGTGAACAAGCATGTCACTTCGGGGGGCTAGTACTTCCCTCCCTCAGCATATGCATGTATGTTACCACCTACTTGGCTTAGAATGGCAACCATCATTATAGCGTGTGAGTGCCAAGCCAATCCACTTGCAAAGGAGTGAACTTGCAGAATAGAAATCCCTAATCCCTCCTAGCAGTATGGGTGAGCTGGCATAAACCACCACTCACTCCCACCCTCCCCCACGTGGCTCTTCCATTACCTGGGCCACTCTTCAGACTTATGTCACCTGAGTCATAGTTAAAGCTTCATCTCTGTCTCTCTGTTAAAAATCCAGACTGTTCTGGAAGTCTTTGCCTCACTGCCATGATTTATGTGTTGGATGACAGATGTTCAGTTTCTTGGGTCTATATCAGAACATCAAAGTTTTAAAACTTCGAATGTTCTAATATCGACCCATTTTAATCGAACGCTAAAAATAGGAAAGCTGCAGAACACTGAATTCTTTCCTAGGGAAAGAATTTGGTTGGCCGGTTTTCTGGCTTTGCTATTTTCAGCACTGTGGTGGAGATTTACGGGTCAGGTTTGGGTAAGTATGCGATTGTGTGGTTGTTAGGATTAGGGTGCAGGTTAGGTGAGTTAGGGTTAGGGTGCAGGTTAGGTGAGTTAGGGTTAGGGTGTGGGTTAGGTGAATTAGGTTTAGGGGCGGGTTAAGTGAGTTAGGGTTAGGGTGCGGGATAGGTGAGTGTGCGATAGTGACGGACCTTAGGGTTAGGGTTTGGGTTAAGGTAAGTGGATAGATAGTAGTGTATGTATAGTTTAGTGTAGGGTTAGTTGTAGGATTATAAGTGTATGTGTGTGTATTGATGTTTTTTAGGTGTGCTTGTGTTGTGTGTATGTGTTTTGGAATAGCAAATTTTTTCCCAAGGAAAAAATTTGCTGTTCTGAATGTTCGATATTATGTGGTTTAGATATTTTAGGTTCGATGAAATAGCATTCGCTATTTTCATCTTTCGATAACATGATATAAACGCAGTTTCTCATAGTAATATTATTTAAGTTTTAACATATTTAGGCAACTTCTTAACTAATGATACTGACTCTAAAAATCATTTATTTTTGTTTGCATTAAGAACGCAGCTGCGTAAGCATTGCTGTATATGTTTTAGATACCTTCCATTTTACACCAGAAACAATGACTTCATGATGCTGATTTGACCATCGCAGGTGCATTAGTGAATTTCACAAACAAAACAACAAGCTCCCCACCCAGATCTAATGGTATGAAGAATATGAACATGAGTAACAAACACATCACTGATAGGCCAAACATACAGCTTTTTGTTTGTTTGTTTGTTTTCTGAAACTATAACTAATGTATTTTGATTTAATGGAGAATAAACCTTGAAAAATGTAGCAGATTAGTGTTTGACCTGCATTAAACTAACCCCAGGATTCATGAAGCTCGGCGCAAGGCCGGCATAAGGCTTGCGCAGTCCGTGCGGCGTATATATGGAGTAGTCGTGCCATATGCATATTAATGAAGGCGCACAGCAGCCACAGCCACATGCATAGGAAACGTGCGCGAGTGCATGGGGAGTAACAAAGTTGCGCATGGAGGCATGTCAATGTCGGCTGTCGATGAGCAACCTAAACTGCTGAATATTATATTCCGCCTGCAATAGTAATCGCACCTATCAGTGTCCGTAGATACTGAAACGTATGCAAAGCATGCAAGATAGTCCCTGCGAACAGAAAATGAAGAATCAAACACAGATGCACGGTAGGGAATAACGGGTCCCTAACCTTGAACAAATGACATGAAAACCGTGTGCCCGTAGTCCAACATAGTGTTGATAGCTATACCATGTGGAAGTGAAACGTATCATATGTTAGCGCACTGCCAGTAGGTACATCCAGCCCAATGGAGAGGGTCATGGAGAGGGTCACCAGCTGACCCATAATGTGAGGGAGGGAACATAGCTGTGCAGATGTGTCCATAACAAAATACACAAGGAGAAATGTAGATATATGTAGTGACCGTATGTCTGAATCATATCCCACAAGGCATGTAATAGTCACATACAAAAGGTATGTCCATATTTCACATACCAAATGTGATAGGAAATAGCATACGCATGTAAACGAAACAGAAGGAGCATATAAACAGCTATAACAATACGGACACATGTAGGCCGAAAGGAACAGTATGATCCGTACCGTCGACTAAGATTACCACCTGTCCCACTTTGCGAGCGACAGTCCCTCTGTGGGCAGATGTGTCCTGACACAAACATGTAAAAATGGCAAATGTCCAGAGAATATAAGACATAATTATTCCGTAGACATCATGTAATAGCTGCACTAAACATATTTCACTGAACGTATATTACATAAATGTCATAAGAAACAGAATAAGACACCGAAATGCTACAAGAATAAGCTTAGATATAGGCAAGAATTGTAAGTTCTATCTGCCGAACTGACCGTGGGTATGTGTCGGCCTGTAAAATATGCTGTGTTCACCGCAAATGTCAAACTGTGGTCAATTGAAAAGGTGGAAACACAACCGTCGACTGTGGGGAGGCATTGTCCACAACAGTCGGACATGTGTAAGGAATAGCATGGACATAGGAAAAGGTGCCATCCTACCAATGAGTACAACAGGCTGGCAAAATCCGGAAGGCAGCTGTATAATCCGAACGGGTATGTGACACAGTCGAATGGGTAGTACCCGGATATACCAACCAAGTAATGAAAGTGAAGTATGGGCGTGTACCTATGTGCATGAGGTATAACATGTGGAAAGCAAACATGACAGGGTAGTCCACATAACCATAAAGGTACCCGACACATGTAGGGTAGTCAATGTGTAACTCTGGCCGTGTCATGGGCCAACAACCAAAGTAGTGCTCTATGGGGTGTGATGAATTTGTGTGTGAGGGGTGGGTGGTTAATGGTAAAATCCTCAAAGGCGATACTGTGTCATATGCAGAAAAGGTGAACCAGAGGTGTACGAGGGGGCAGCAGGTGAAGTGGAAAGAAACACAACCACATGTAGAAACAGCTGCAAGACAAGCAGACAGCCCATAGTGTAGAACACAATCCCACAAACATATGAATATGGAAATGTGCGAGACAAATGTATAGATACGTCACCATCACATACCCACAGATGGGTCCTGATGGAACTGGCCATAACAAATGCAACACACCTGGATGCATAATGGCCTACCCAGCATACCCTCCACAACACACAAACTGCCTCCATACCAGAACGTCCACCAAATCCAGCCGTACTTGGTCCACTGGTTTGTTGCAGACACAGCTACACACAGTGACCCCTATGCATATGTAGTAGGTATTGTCACCCTAGGCAGTGTCAGGATTGCAAACCATGTATCCCCTGCATGTAAAACCCCTGCACGTTTTTGTAAAGCCACAAAAATCTTCGTTATCTGATTTGTTTTGGTCTTGTCCAATTTTTGGGATATCCCTCATGGGATAACCAACCTGTGTAAATAGTAGAATGGGTATGACGACATGATGTCCAATCCTGTAGATATCTGGACACAAGTCAGAATGTGCAGTGGTGGTCCATGACACTGTCCAGCCCTAAGTGGGCATGCATAACCTACCACCCAGGATAAAACACCTTCCCGTGACGCACATGTCCAGACACAAATAGGAGGGAGAATATAATGCACACATTTGCATAGTGGCAAACGGCATGAGGGTGAGGAAGACACTGACGTAAACAGGTCAACCCTGATCAAGTGTGAGGGACACTGACTGTGTGCAGGCGTGATCGACCATACCTGTCAACCTGTGTGAGCAAGATATCTGGACAGAGCCGTGAATACAAGTGAGACAAACGTCCAAAAACAGGGACAATCTGTAAAGATAGCTCTTAGAAACATAGACATTTGATAGAATTACAGTTTGCACATTGGCATTAATGTCCGGAGTATGAAGTCTGAAACCCAACTGTCTGTCAGCACGTTCCAACTGCAGTCTTTAATGCTGAGCTACTGCTGTGCCAGAACACAACAGCGTATTACAGAGGTCCGTGCCATACCACTCAACTGTCCAGATATTCGCAGAATGACTAGGATTACCACCTGTCCCACTTTGCGAGTAATGGTCCCTCTGTAGGCAGTTGTGTCCTGTGAAAAAAATCAAGACATAGCAAATGTCCTGAGATTTTAGGACAAAGTTATTTCCTAAGTTTCTTTAATAGTTGCATAAAACAGTTATTTTATATATGAAACTTCTATATGTTATGTGAAGTAGCATAAGCAATTCAAATGTTACTAGAATAAGCTATTTGTGCAAAAAAGGTTAAGTTCTGTACTATGCACGGCTGTAGGTATGTTTTGTCCTGGAAAATCTGACATTTCTACAGAACATGTCCCACTTTGGGCATTTGAAAAGGTGGCAACCCTAAGAATGGCCAGAGGTTTGCCCCAGATTGTTGTTGTGTGCCTCCGACAATCTGCACCAGTGTGGTAAATAGCTGAGGACTGACATCACTAAATAATGAGAAATATCCTGAGTTTAAGACTCCACATCCTTCAGAAAAGTCATCCTAATGCAAAACCTAGTATTCTATCAACGTTAAGCTTGTAAGAGCAATCGTTAAAATGTGTCCCTAATTGTCCCCCCATCGTGTAGGTTTTGCACAGTTTTGGCGCTCTAAGAGGTTGAGAGGTATGGTCTGTACGTATTTACAGTAACAACCCTTCACACTTGTGTAATGTACAACTGCATACCTGTAGTCACTTCATGTCCAAAATAATAATCCCCGTATGACTGTATACAGGTAATAGTCAAATGTGAATGGGAACACCCCTCACTGTGGAGTATGGACTGTAACAACCCCACCCATAATATGTATTGCCAACAGAATAAGCTGCTGACAGGTGCCCAAACACCTGTGTCTATAAACACAGGTAAAACTTCATAATAGGGAGAAACTCCCTGTTCATATGCTTCGTCTGACATTTGAACTCGGCCAGGGAAGTTCCGTTCACCAGGTGGACAAGCCTAAACCCAGATCACTACATGACCACCCTGACAATCAAAGACCTGTATGTGCCTGGACTATATGCCTTGGTGTTCTGCATATCCTCGGAGTGATTAACAATGCAGCTGGGGTCCATAGCAGTAGGCAATAGGGAATGTGTAATATGTAGTACCGCTTTTTTCCCAGCAGGAGAATGGATGCCTGTGTTGTAGGTGAAGCGGTGAGGCATATGTTGATGTAGCTAAGTACTATGGGTATGCATATCAATGAGGGAGAACACCAATAGAATAGTGGCTCTGGCATCCGGCCAACGTGAATGCAGTCCCGGTTGACCTACGACCACTGCACATATAACTTGAAAGTGTAATGAATGCATTCGTGCTGTACACACATTTAAATATGTAAAGGTGAACGTGTGTTTCGCAGCAGTCCGTAAACCGGAATACAGATATGTAACTGTTATGGTCAGAATTATGAAAGTTCACGTAAGCACAAATATCTATGAAACATATGTAACCCACAATAAGGATATGCAAGTGCGCCTGCGCGTGTGTAATCCGCTCACAGCATAGCAAATGAATGCTGTTTTCCCCACGTTCTATGTACATGGCTCATACCTGTTAACCCCATAAAGTACGAAACCGGACAAAGCCATGAAAACAACTGGTACAAATAGGGACAATCCCCAGATATTGCCCTAACAAACATAGAAAGTGGATAGAATAACAGGTGTGTCACTAGCATGGTTTCTCTGAAGGGTATGAAGTCGTAACCTGAAATGTTTGTCATTATTTACCAACGTCAGTCTTTAATGATATGCCATTAACTTGCCAGATAGACACAAGGTTATGAAAAATGGACCAAAGATAAGAGGCAAACAGCTGTACATGCAGCGGAAATCTGTACAGTTGAAAGGTATGATATGGATATATATATATATACACATATATCCACAGACATAAACCGAAGCAAATTATGAAATGAGGAATGTACAGACATATGTATATATGTACATATATATATATATATATATATATATATATATATATATACACACACGATACATGAATAGATATATAAACAGCAAACATATGTCCCTGTACATATAACACATGTACATAAATAGGTCACGGTATAGCTATTGTGGATAGACAGACAGACATGCATGAAAGGAGAATACACTGCTGCTTTCCAAACCATTGCCCAGAAAGTACCAGTGTGACAGGGCCTGCAAGTTCTACACGTTAAACATGAATATACGTGTCCTTTGCAGGACCCCAAAAATTGATCCCATACAAAGGGCGAACTGTCATTGATGCAAAAGACATCACAACTGCAACTACAATATAGCTGTACATGCAACAGTAGCAGGTGCAAGGGTAATAACACATTGGTCGATAGAATGTATGACGTATGACCTGATATCCGCAGAGTGGGGAGTGCTCAGAAGTGTCCTCACACTTTATTATCGCTCACATTAAACATGTCTAATGGGTACTGTGGAGGGGTGTCAGGTATGGGAATCATGGGTATGCAGAAATGGGCCTAGGTGTTGGTTGGCACAGATCTATTAGGTACGCCCCATGGGAGTGATCAATATACCTATGTGGGTATAGCACACGCCTATATTCTCCAAAAAGGTGCAACCCATCTACTGGATATTGTGTAAACCATTGGGGGAAGATGTAGGGACCTATATCAGTGTCATGTAGGCGATTATCATGGATGGACATGCATACGACCAAGATGGTAACCATACCTGCCAAAATGTCAGAATAAGACAGCTGGACTAAGGCATAGTACATGAAATACAAATAGGGACTATATTAAATATACCCCAGACAAAGTCAGAACGTTGATAGAATAATGGCGTAGTCAGGAATATGAATGTTATGAGAGTTAGTAATCATAAAATAGAAATGTCAGTCATTATTACCTAATCGCACAGTCTGTCATGCCTTGCCAGCAATCTACCAGAAAGGCACATTATTATGACAAATGTAACAGAATCATAGGTCAAACCTCGGGGTGTTTACCCATAATGTGTACAGGTGAGAGATATGAAGGTAACCCGTCCTAAATAAATGTACAGAACTAGTGATACTAGGTGGACAGGTGAGAAGAAAGACGTCAGGATAAATGACAAAACATGTACAAGTCAAAAGCATGTATTTCCACAAATGTGAATGACAACGTATGCCCTGTGAAAGTCAATGTGGAAGGTTAATAGACTCAAAAGACATGTGTCCCTCAGGGTGTCATGCAGTGTCACTGATACAGTGTCCAGTCCCCCATACTCGTACGTGAGCTCTGCCACTGACAGAAAGCGCAAATACCGGAGTACACATAAGGTACATGATAGAATAATTAGTGTGGATAAGCACCTGTTGGCCTGTGTGAGGAATATAACCCTCTGGGTGGGTGTGTCCTGCAATAGGAATGTAATGGCATCTGGCCTGTGATGGCACCATATATTGTGTGTATTGGTGTAAGAAAAGTGATATCCTGTATCAGAAACATACCTCGCAACTATACAGAGTCTCGCAGAATATGCAGATGTATGCCTCATATGTTTGGTGTGTCCCTCTTACAATCTGTACCTGTCTGCCAAATACCTGAAAACTGACGTCATTAAATAATGACAAACATTTGAGTTTAAGACCCCAAATTTCCCGGTCAACAAATGTTAAATAAATAAATAATAAATAAATAAATCCAAATCCCTCAGAAAATTCATACTAATGCAAAACCTATTATACTGTCAACTATCTACGTTTGTAAGAGCAATATTTAAAATCTTCCCCTATTTGTCCCCCCATCATGTTAGGCTTTGTACAGATGTTTTGCTCTAGGAGGTTGAGAGGTATGATCAGAAACAGATACATGTCTGAGGAAACAGCATTATCGACCACAAGATAACTCAGAAGGTATGAAAAGCGCTGCAGTAGGAAGTTCAGTATTGGCCGCAGGTATGTGCTGACATGTCAAATGACACAGCAGTCTACATGAAGTACCTATAGGGCGTCACCTTTACCAATGTTGACAGTGGGACATACCCACAGCCATGCATACACCACAAATAGACATAGCACACAGCAAAGCCTAGGCCATGATACACGAAGCCTCCGGCATGTATGGATTGAGTGAGAGTACAGCAAGGAAAGATGACTGCCAGGCTATTCAGCAAACACCCGTAGGGGTGTGCAAGACCGCCTGTAAAACGAACATTGCAGGGACAATGTTGGGATTTGCAACATACCCCATCTGTATGTGAAAGCTATGCAAATGATGTAATTACGCGATACATGAAACAGTAAGCTGTCCGTGCAAGAGCAGAGTTATGTGCAGAAATGTACCCTGATGTTAGGCAACTAATGTTCTGCATGTTGCTAAACGGAGCAACGACAGCTGCAAATACAGTATGAATACAGTCGAAGAAGCATGCCAATGTCCAAGTCCAAGGCCAGTGGCAGCTTTGTCCATTGGATATCAATAAAAGAGTAGTTGTCCTCCCCCGATCTCTGGGGTGGAAGTGTAGCGCAGCACCACAAGAACGTGCTGTGCTTCAAAACAAGTCATATATGTATAATATACATACAAAATGTAGGTTTAGTTAGATGTTAGTACGCCATGCAGATGAATGGCAAGCTGGAGACAGCATGGCTACTGCGTACTGGTTCTTATGTGTGGAAGCGCTCTGTCAGAGATGTAATGAAGCATTTGTAGGCAATGTGATGCAAGTGAGGCAGAGGATAGTGAATCACAACATGTAATGCCATATGGGCCAAGCCTCTACAGTGTGGTGTAGGTTAAGGGGACTATTAGAGTAGAAGATAGGTGACAACATGAGTGTGTATGTATAAAACACTGTAACCTCACCGGAGCAGTGTCACATGTTTGCTGTCAGTACTCAGTGGAAGAGGCGTGTTATGAGCTATCCTAGGGATCGTCAGGAGACTGACAGTGTACACCATGGATACCACCAATGTGACCTGCAAATCTGCCCACAGTGTGTCTGCGCCCGTGTGTGCCAGTAAGCTCGAGTAAGCATGTGTGCGTGCGTGTTAGCCCGTGTGCGTGTGTGGAGTGTGGAAGAACGAGTAAGCTAGTGTACGAATGGTGAAGCCCGTGTAATGTTGTGTATGCATTTGTAAGCATGTATACATGTGTACTACACACATCACACATGCACTGCACACTCAGACACACATGCTGCGAATACTGCACACATCAGTGAAATGGCACATGGATGGAGAATACATCATCAGAATTAACAATGCTGTAAACTATGCTACAATGATGGTCATAGCTGCAATGCATCATGCCTGCTGATATACACCTGGAAGTAACACACTGTGTGTTAACAGCATGCTAACATCAATACAGTGGAATAAAGCCACCATGTGCATCAGCACCAGGTTAGTCTGATCCTGCATCAATGTTACACATCACAGGTGGTGGCACAGGTGATATATGCACAGAGTGTGGTGTTACATTTCCAGAGCTGTCATTGAGCCATCCAATGTACACGTAAGTGTGTGTGTGTGTGAGGGACAACAGTTATTGCATGGCCCAATGGTGATGCAATGGTTTGTGTATGCGATAGCCATAGCTGTTTGTGGTAAGTGTGTGTGTCTGCATATACACAGGTACAGCATGTGTCAGCCGTATACAGAAGGTTGTGGGACAGTCACAGACCGTACCTGCCAGGCTGTAGAGATCCCCATTACTGGCCATGGACACCCCTCCATGCATTCAACACAACCCTGTCTTGCACCTGTCAATGTATACACATACAGTCCTGGGATCTGTACCACAACCTGTGGATAAACGTGAGTCTGTAATGTTAACCTGAGGTGCATAGAATTGTCTGTTACTACATACGGATATGAGCCATACTCACACTCCATTGTAATAACCACTGCTGACTGTTGCCGAGATGTGCATACGACCATTCAAAGGTGCTGTACTAACATTGTTTCCAATGCCCGTGTAATATCCAGCAACACAATAACTGGTCACTACACAAGTATAACCCACGATCACTACAGCACACAGTATGTGCACTATCACAGAGCCATAGCAGATGTACATACATCGAAGGTGCTCACGTACAGATAATGCAGCACATTCAAGAGTGATAATCCCAACATACATATCTATATACAATTTATATATATATATATATATATATATATATATATAAATATATATATATATATATATATATTTATATATATATATATATATATATATACAGAGCTATATACATATATATATCTATATATATATATATATATATATATATATATATATACATATATATATATATATATATATATATATATATATATATATATATATATATATATATATATATATATATAGATAGATAGATACATACACACACACACACACACACACACACACACACACACACACACACACACACACAACACACGTGGCAGGTTTGGTAGCAGAACACAAACGTAACCACTGTACCACACGACAGCATTACGCAGTTACAGAATGCGCTACCGTGATTAGTTGATCACAGGATTCACACAGGCATACGTCTAGCCTGCAGACAGCAGCATCAAAGGCAAAGAAACTGCACGGATGTTATGGAGAGTGAATACCGTAAAAGCAATGTACTGTTGTCATGCAGCTGGAAACACACACACACACACACACACACACACACACACACACACACACACACACACACACACACACACTTGGCAGGACTGGGAGTTGAACATACACCTAACTACCCTATCACAATACAGCATGACGCATTTACAGAACGCGCTACCGAGATTAGTAAACACAGCAGTCCTAGAGGCAGACATCTAGGTGCGTGTCATCATCCGCAAAGGCAAAGACGTCGGTAAGAATTTTCCGTGGTGTGAGGCTTCTAAAAAGCAAGACTGAGTCCCCAGGTGGACGGGAGCATGCGCGCAAACACACACACACACACACACACTTGGCAGGGCTGGGAGTCGAACATAAACCTAACTACACTATCACACTACAGCATGACGCATTTACAGAATGCGCTACCGAGATTACTAAACACAGCAGTCCCAGAGGCAGACATCTAGGTGCGTGTCATCATCCGCAAAGGCAAAGACGTCGGTAGGAAATTTCCATGGTGTGAGGCGTCTAAAAGCAAGACTGAGTCCCCAGGCGGATGGGAGCATGCGCACAAACACACACACACACACACATACACACTTGGCAGGGCTGGGAGTCAAACATACACCTAACTGCCCTATCACACTACAGCATGACGCATTCACAGAATGTGCTACCAAAATTACTAAACACAGCAGTCCCAGAGGTAGACATCTAGGTGTGTGTCATCATCTGCAAAGGCAAAGACGTTGGTAGGAAATTTCTGTGGTTTGAGGCATCTAAATGCAAGACTGAGTCCCCAGGCGGACAGGAGCATGTGTGCAAACACACACACACACACACACACACACACACACACACACACACACACACACACACACACTTGGCAGGGCTGGGAGTCGAACATACACCTAACTACCCTATCACATTACAGCATGACACATTTACAGAATGCGCTACTGAGATTACTAAACACAGCAGTCCCAGAAGCAGACATCTAGGTGCGTGTCATCATCCGCAAAGGCAAAGACGTTGGTAGGAAATTTCTGTGGTGTGAGGCATCTAAAAGCAAGACTGTGTCCCCAGGCAGACAGGAGCATGCACGCAAACACACACACACACACACACACACACACACACAC
>NC_056728.1:286564968-286617468 GCF_019279795.1 Protopterus annectens
ATCTACACAACAGTGTACTGGGCATGCTCACACACTTAGCAGTTGCAAAGGACCATCTTGCATACAGGTGTAGTCTCAACACGCAAGGGCTCAGTTTGGACTGTCATGTGTGTCCATCTACACAACAGCGTACTGGGCATGCTCACACACTTAGCAGTTGCAAAGGGCCATCTTACATGCAGATGGAGTCTCAACACAGAAGGGCACAGTAAGGTATAACAGTCCCCACGCACAGGGCGGGCCATCCTGCATGCAGACGGAGTCTAAACACGGAAGGGCACAGTAAGGTATAACTGTCCCCACGCACAGGGCGGGCCGTCCTGCATGCAGATGGAGTCTAAACACGGAAGGGCACAGTAAGGTATAACTGTCCCCATGCACAGGGCGGGCCGTCCTGCATGCAGTGACCAGGACACACTCAGCTGCCATCACAGCTGTCACAGGTGCAGATCACAGATGTACACACCGCAGTCTACACTGTAGCCCTCGAGACATCACCATGTCGTTGCTGCAGCAATACACAGCCATACATTACCACAACACCATGTGACACATGACCAGTGGACTGTACAGAGGTCTACAGGAACTGTGCAGAGTATACATGTATTGACAGGGTTCCAACAGGTGTTATGCATTTCAATTATACCACTATACATGACCAGGTCAGCTCAAGACATACCAGGGCCCCGGGTCTTACACAGCTGTGACAGATGAGTGTTGCTGTACACCAATGAACACACATGTTTGGATATGTCAAACATGTGATTGTAGTGGATGTGTGCATTGACCACACACACAACACATATGTACATAGCTAAGCCTTTGCTGTCCCCCATGCAGAACAGTGGCCTAAGCAATCATATGCACGCAAATGGAAGGTGGGTCCATGTCTGTTGAATGCTCACAGTACAGGAGGTAGCAATGTTGACAGGAGGACACATTCCCCTGTAGTAGTCGCCCATGACACCCGTGATATCATACCACAGTCCATGTGTTATGTATGTCAACACACATGTCCACCAATAGCAATGCATACAAACATGGCTACAAGAGACACATGTAGGACCAACGCACATGTACAATCTGTACTGTGCATGCAGCAATCATGCATATGCAGTGGCCAATGTCCGTAACACAGCTGTGCCTAACTACAGCATGAAGTCGCAATGCAGCCCCATCATTGACACCTGTATATGGTGACATACAGACAATACGGCTGGTTGTACATCATGTATGGAGGGATGTGTGTACATAAAGTGGTGATCCACTTGTGTAGATGTATGTGTGCCGGGGATGGCTCACAGGTGTGTCACATGCCATCCTACCATGCCGTGTGCAAACAGTACGCTATGTCACTGTTACTTGACGGCGATGACATAACGCATACACAGTGGTCAGGTGTATGTCACGTGACACCTGTATCACTGACATCCTCCCATGTGCATATAGCCACACAATTGCCAGACATAGCGTTGGTACACATACTGCAGACATTACCGTTGCATGTCTATCAAACGGCTCATCATATGGCAGGTGTATCATACCCAGCACTGCCATGTGTGTCCACTTGTGTGACCACACATGCCACATATGGTGGGGACTACGTCCCACTTGTAACACATCCCTGTACACCGTTGTAGAGATCTGTACATACTGCAGTGTGGAAAGCATGACGTCAGCAGGTGTGGTGCATCACACACATCGGCTATCCATACACACATATTTGGTCCCCACAGTGTGTGTGTGTATGTATGTATGTATGGCTGTCTGGTGCTTGGTATGAGGGTGTATGCTGCCATACTGTGGAAACAGGATCATTAACCCCTCATGGTGATGCAATCTACTACCCTGTTGATGCCATCGGTCCCAGCCATACTGGCTACCTGTGCATGTCCCTTCTCTGTGCCATGTCGTGTGGGTGCAAAGTACTGCGAGCGTGATGACCACATAGGCAAGGGTCCACACCTCAACACTATGGGGTGTGCGTTATAATGCTGTAGACCCCGTGAATGTGGCCATGTTCCTGTACTGTGACAGGGTATTACTGCTACACAGTGTGGCCTCATGCTATCAGGTGGCCTCTAACATCATCATTGGCCAGACCGCTGTGTGCAATCCCTGCACCATGTCAACATACCTGTAATGTTTCCCGGTATATATGTCACATCTCTGTCCGCTGTAGCCTGTTCAACTGACCACATGCTTCAGGTGCAGTAGATCTGAAGAAGCGTACAGCCTTGTACGTGAAAGCGCTCATCTCTCCTGTTTTATATTAAATAAAGAAGAACTGTTTTTGCTGCATAATCGTGGTGGTCCTTATCCTTGTGTTTTTCTACGTTGTTCCTGCTGTCGGCTTTTAGTGGTGAGGACCTTTGGAGGCTTTGCTGGGATTGTGCTATATATTTCAGGTGCAGTATATGTGCGGACATCTGTGTCATGTTCGGACATCTGTGTCATGTTCGACTTTCCAACAGTCAGGTTGAGGGTATGTTTAGCATGCTGATATTGCCATACGTGCCTGTGAGTACTCCACAGTTACACATGGGGGACTGCAAACACTGCTACCTGTAGGCACATGCCAGTACACCATAGGAGGGAACCAGGGCATCATTACCAACATGCTGTTACTGTTGTAACAGAGACACATTCTGTGAACATATCACAATGCATGCTGCACCTGGACTACATGGTATGACTGGTGCATGTCGACAGTACACCACTGATGTCACATACAGATCTCTCAGTATTCACACACGTCCAATGCAACATACACATCCCTCAATATGCATACACAAGTAATATTAGACACACCTCTCACATCTCAGTATTCACACATGACCAATACAACATACACATCCCTCAATATGCATACACAAGTAATGTTAGATACACCTCTCACTATTCTGTTCACCCTGTGCATCAGACCATATGAGCATATCCCTGCACCGATGGTGTGGATGACAGGGATGCGGCACAGGCTTCATCATATGCACAGGGTGATACTGTTTGCCAGGGGCATAGGCTGCACCAATGGATGACATCATGTGTGCGGGTAAGGGCCGGTGATTTGAATGGACATGCCTGTTCCGTATGCATGTGGGTGTTGTGGAGCCCTACAGTTGTGTTTTCTGTGTGCGTGTATGTGTGCACACAGTTCTGTCATTTGTGAGGCCTACACAAGGGTATTATGGACAGCTCCAGATTGTACAGACCAGGTTGTACAGCTCACTGTGACTGGACATGGCCACGTGTCCTGTGCCTGCCAGGGGTTGCACGGGCACTACCAGGCAGAGGTATAGAATGTCTACTGTCCAACGACACATGGCCACTGGAACCGTGTCCCCACTGGGAATGTCCAGGGCCATGTCCACATGGCCTGCTGTGACCTGGTGTGGACAGCGCAGCACCAGCTGCACTGCTACTGCTACCGGCACTATGGGAGCGGCCATGTGAGGTGGCACGCTCATGTTGACCTGCACTAGGTGGTGTAGCTGGCCTACGTCCATGTGTCCTATGCCTCACCCCTACCAGATGTTCCAGCACAGACAGCTCACACTTCGGATTGCCATGCCATGGTCGAGGATTCTGACCATGTCACCCAATCGCCTGTCCAGAACATCAGCAGGCTGCTTTTGAGCACCTGCCAATGCCTGGATGTAGTTGTTTAGGGTACTGATAGCAGCCCTCTGCAGCCTCTGCCCTTCTCTGTTCTGCCATTCGGCACATGCCTGTGCCGCCATTACAGTCTGGAACATGCGTCTGGTGATCCCAGCTGTGCGCTATATCCTGCAGGTGCATGTCTGCCAGAGGTCCTCCTACGAGCAGCACCAGCCACATGCCTGTGTGGCACATCTGCAGTCAGTATACTGCCACCATGGTGTGGAGACACACCTTCTGTAGCCACCACACGTTCCTGTTCAACGCTAACAAATGCTGACTGTCCTTTCTCTATGGCCACTGTAGATGCTGTATGTGTTGGCAGCTGAACTGTGTGCAGGGAAGAGGGGGACATAGCTGGGATGGCTACCATTGGCACAGATTCCGCCCCTGACATCCCTGCCTGTACCTCGTGCATATGTTCATCACTGCTAGCATCTGTGGGGACACTATCAGATGGACCGCAGGAGGGTAATGCACCTACATCACCTGTGAATGCAAAGAAAGACTCTAAATTACAATAGACACACACACACACACACACACACACACACACACACACTGACACACACACACTGACACACACACACACTGACACACACACACACACACACACACACACACACACACACACACACACACACACACTGACACACACACTGACACACACACACACACACACACACACACACACACACACACTGACACACACACACACTGACACACACTGACACACACAGACACACACAGACACACACAGACACACACAGACACACACTGACACACACTGACACACACTGACACACCATGCATGTGAGATGACAGATGTCATGCAGCATGCTTGTGATACAGCTGACAGCATGCAGCTCAGACATCAATAGTGTTTGTAAGCATACCCCCTGGAATGCACACTACAGCAGGCAGGTGTCATATCATTATCCATGCAATTCACATGATCATGGTAGTATGCATGCATCCCCATGATACACCATGTGGACCAGAACAGGATAACAGTACACATGGCTGACATGACCTTGACATGTAATCTGCTGACGTGTGCATTAACATGCATGCATACCTGACACAATGGTGTCCTGACACATGTACAGTGTCGTACTGGGTATCACATTGCGGTGTTGTCCATATGCCCTACAGATAGAATGCATGTTGAGCAAATGTGCATGGGCATGGTAGGGGACTGAGCCATCTACATTGCTGTACAGTGTGATGTACAGGCACTGTGCCATTGCATGGCATCATGAGGCATCTATATTGCTAAACAGTGCATGTTATGTACGCATTGCATATCCAGAACTGCATGCATACCCATGACATACCTGTGGATTGTGACCTACGATGCTGAGGTGTATACACACCCAACCATGCTGTGTCATGACAGGTCAATGGAGGACATACAGATGACACCCCTGCACGATGACTACAGAGTGTTAGCTGCCTGGCAACCATGTCCACACATAGCGGACCTGTCACGTCACCATTTCACATATGACATTGATGTACCACGCACACAAGGTGCACAGCTAACAGTGATGTCCTACGGCAGGAGGGGAAAAGTACAGTTTCTGTGGCCTGGTGCCACTGTCAGTGGAACCTGTGAAGGTGACTACCATCATGCTATGACACAGACATCATGTTCAACACATCTTATGAGGTACATGTCACTGACACCTCCACTAGCTGTGCACAGGCATTTAGGATGTGCAGCGTACCACATCACCTGTACAATCGGTCTAGTATGGCTGTAATTGGACCATGTGTGGACAAAGTCGGACAGGGTGTATCCACATCCCATCTTCTGTGTGGCTGCGTGTCTCTGGCTATCCCCCATGGCCATGTGTGCACATGTGTTGGTCATGTATGTGATGGCCATCTATCACACATGTCTGTGTTGTCCCATATGACATACATCCATAGATGTTGGATATGTCACCATCCACAGGGCTATGCTGACAACAGGTGTATGTGTGGTATGTGGGGTATGGGTTATGGGAAATTGTGACAATATTGCAACCAAAACGCTACGTGTCTCAGACATGTCAGATGGAACATCACAATGTGTGAAACCAGTGCAGGGGCATATAACACAATGGTGACGACTGTTGTCTGCCCATATCACTGTGCGGTACTGGTTTGTGTACCACACATTTTGTTCCACTGTATAGTACATATGCCTCCATTGTAGAACACCTCCACCATTGTATGCACATCTGGACACACATGTAGCAATGACAAATACTGTAGTTTCATGTCTGTGTATCATTTCAGTTGTATATATTGCACATGGGTGGCCTGTGTGGATGATGGGTGATGCGACCTGTATATCCATGTATTAACTGGCCACATGGCGAATAGATCTATGCTTTGACATGCCTGATACCAATGACAGTCTCACCTGCAACGGACTGTTGTCTGTGCGGCATGCCAGAGGTACCTGTATAGGGTGACACAGCAGTATGAACATTATCCATGACTGTATGGCAGCCACAGGGTGCACAGTGCAGGTTAACACATTTGCCTGTACAATAGCATATAGTCAGCACATGTGCATACCATACCTCTCAACCTCTTAAAACAATAAATGTGGACAAAGCCTACTATGATGGGGACATATAGGGACAACTGTGACATATTGCTCTTACTAACTTAGAAATTTGCTGAACTAATAGGTTTGCATGCACACGGGTTTGACACGGAATGTGCAGTCGAACACAAATGTATGTCATCATTTAATGACTCCATTCCTCAGCTATTTGCCAGAAAGGGACAGTTATTAAGGGAACACACCAACAATATGAGGCAGACATCTGGACATCCTGCAAATACCTGTACAGTTCAGAGGTATGGTGCATACACAGGGTAGCATAAAGCATGTGTGTCCACATACCTTGCATATGTTGTTACATTACATGATGTACACTGACACATGCATGTATGTGGGATATACTGGTCATATGTTCAGTACTGACTTACAAGGCAACTCCAGGCTCATTGGTTGGGAGACACCCACCTCCACGATGGCAGCTAGTGTTTGTGGGGGCTGTTCCGAGGCTGTTCCCAGACTGGCCAGTAGCTCCTCTGTGTGTGTGTGAAAGGAGGCTGGGTTGGTGGCTCACCACCCATTCCACCTTGTTCCCTGGTGATTGCAGTGGCATGCTGTTTTGCATGATGTATCAGGTCTGTGCAGTGTCTGCACACCTGCTGGTAGGTGCAGTTGTGGCCACCCACTTCATTGACCCTCCTGCAAAGATCCTGCCACAGGTCATCCTGCTGCTGTGCACGCTATGGCACATGGCTAAATAACACCTCGTAGTTCTCATGGAGGTACGGGATTACGACATTATCCTCCTGTCGGCTGTATGCTGGTAGGCGTGTACGCGGCATTATCTGTAAGACATGATGAAGGTGACAGGTCACATTTACAGACATGTACAGTGATACTGCTGCACATACATTTCTAGTACATCTGCACAGTTATCTTTGCAAATCAACATGACACTAACACGACTGGCATGTATGTATCACACACATGTAACACCCAGTATGCATTGGATATCATCCCCATATATGTGTCACCTCATTAGTGTTCCTACTGCATGTGACGTCAGTATCCATGTGGGCATGTCTGTTTGCTTGCACTGGTGTTCTTACCTATCTACTCATGCCTGATGTATCCATGGTAATGCTGTTGACCTTGATGCTGTGGATATGTCACATATCAACACAGATACAACCTTACTGGACTTGGGCAGTGACAATGCACCAAGTACGCATGAAAACCTGTACATGCATCTGTTTTGCCATAGGCATCTACACTGCACTGTACAGCTGTTCAACATCCTGCCACGGATCACCTGTGTTGCACATGTGATAGACATGGGACAATGGCTAGTCGGACGTCATTCACAGGTAAGGTTATTGGCTATAGCATGTATGGGCTGGGTTTCCTAGCTGTATCCGACACCCATTACATCACCGCGAGGGGCATCAGTGACACATTACTGATCCAGATAGATGATACTACATCTACCATACGGCCATCACACCATATATGACAGGGATGATATGTGCAGCTATGTGGACAGGGCTGCATGGTATGGCTTTCCCTAGGGGTGTCAGCAGGTGAGGGGGCCACCACACATTCCTGTTCAACGCTAACAAATGCTGACTGTCCTTTCTCTATGGCCACTGTAGATGCTGTATGTGTTGGCAGCTGAACTGTGTGCAGGGAAGAGGGGGACATAGCTGGGATGGCTACCATTGGCACAGATTCCGCCCCTGACATCCCTGCCTGTACCTCGTGCATATGTTCATCACTGCTAGCATCTGTGGGGACACTATCAGATGGACCGCAGGAGGGTAATGCACCTACATCACCTGTGAATGCAAAGAAAGACTCTAAATTACAATAGACACACACACACTGACACACACACACACACACACACACACACACACACACACACACACACTGACACACACACACTGACACACACACACACACACACACACACACTGACACACACACACTGACACACACACACACACACACACACACTGACACACACAGACACACACTGACACACACAGACACACACAGACACACAGACACACACTGACACACCATGCATGTGAGATGACAGATGTCATGCAGCATGCTTGTGATACAGCTGACAGCATGCAGCTCAGACATCAATAGTGTTTGTAAGCATACCCCCTGGAATGCACACTACAGCAGGCAGGTGTCATATCATTATCCATGCAATTCACATGATCATGGTAGTATGCATGCATCCCCATGATACACCATGTGGACCAGAACAGGATAACAGTACACATGGCTGACATGACCTTGACATGTAATCTGCTGACGTGTGCATTAACATGCATGCATACCTGACACAATGGTGTCCTGACACATGTACAGTGTCGTACTGGGTATCACATTGCGGTGTTGTCCATATGCCCTACAGATAGAATGCATGTTGAGCAAATGTGCATGGGCATGGTAGGGGACTGAGCCATCTACATTGCTGTACAGTGTGATGTACAGGCACTGTGCCATTGCATGGCATCATGAGGCATCTATATTGCTAAACAGTGCATGTTATGTACGCATTGCATATCCAGAACTGCATGCATACCCATGACATACCTGTGGATTGTGACCTACGATGCTGAGGTGTATACACACCCAACCATGCTGTGTCATGACAGGTCAATGGAGGACATACAGATGACACCCCTGCACGATGACTACAGAGTGTTAGCTGCCTGGCAACCATGTCCACACATAGCGGACCTGTCACGTCACCATTTCACATATGACATTGATGTACCACGCACACAAGGTGCACAGCTAACAGTGATGTCCTATGGCAGGAGGGGAAAAGTACAGTTTCTGTGGCCTGGTGCCACTGTCAGTGGAACCTGTGAAGGTGACTACCATCATGCTATGACACAGACATCATGTTCAACACATCTTATGAGGTACATGTCACTGACACCTCCACTAGCTGTGCACAGGCATTTAGGATGTGCAGCGTACCACATCACCTGTACAATCGGTCTAGTATGGCTGTAATTGGACCATGTGTGGACAAAGTCGGACAGGGTGTATCCACATCCCATCTTCTGTGTGGCTGCGTGTCTCTGGCTATCCCCCATGGCCATGTGTGCACATGTGTTGGTCATGTATGTGATGGCCATCTATCACACATGTCTGTGTTGTCCCATATGACATACATCCATAGATGTTGGATATGTCACCATCCACAGGGCTATGCTGACAACAGGTGTATGTGTGGTATGTGGGGTATGGGTTATGGGAAATTGTGACAATATTGCAACCAAAACGCCACGTGTCTCAGACATGTCAGATGGAACATCACAATGTGTGAAACCAGTGCAGGGGCATATAACACAATGGTGACGACTGTTGTCTGCCCATATCACTGTGCGGTACTGGTTTGTGTACCACACATTTTGTTCCACTGTATAGTACATATGCCTCCATTGTAGAACACCTCCACCATTGTATGCACATCTGGACACACATGTAGCAATGACAAATACTGTAGTTTCATGTCTGTGTATCATTTCAGTTGTATATATTGCACATGGGTGGCCTGTGTGGATGATGGGTGATGCGACCTGTATATCCATGTATTAACTGGCCACATGGCGAATAGATCTATGCTTTGACATGCCTGATACCAATGACAGTCTCACCTGCAACGGACTGTTGTCTGTGCGGCATGCCAGAGGTACCTGTATAGGGTGACACAGCAGTATGAACATTATCCATGACTGTATGGCAGCCACAGGGTGCACAGTGCAGGTTAACACATTTGCCTGTACAATAGCATATAGTCAGCACATGTGTGCATACCATACCTCTCAACCTCTTAAAACAATAAATGTGGACAAAGCCTACTATGATGGGGGACATATAGGGACAACTGTGACATATTGCTCTTACTAACTTAGAAATTTGCTGAACTAATAGGTTTGCATGCACACGGGTTTGACACGGAATGTGCAGTCGTAAACACAAATGTATGTCATCATTTAATGACTCCATTCCTCAGCTATTTGCCAGAAAGGGACAGTTATTAAGGGGAACACACCAACAATATGAGGCAGACATCTGGACATCCTGCAAATACCTGTACAGTTCAGAGGTATGGTGCATACACAGGGTAGCATAAAGCATGTGTGTCCACATACCTTGCATATGTTGTTACATTACATGATGTACACTGACACATGCATGTATGTGGGATATACTGGTCATATGTTCAGTACTGACTTACAAGGCAACTCCAGGCTCATTGGTTGGGAGACACCCACCTCCACGATGGCAGCTAGTGTTTGTGGGGGCTGTTCCGAGGCTGTTCCCAGACTGGCCAGTAGCTCCTCTGTGTGTGTGTGAGTGGAGGCTGGGTTGGTGGCTCACCACCCATTCCACCTTGTTCCCTGGTGATTGCAGTGGCATGCTGTTTTGCATGATGTATCAGGTCTGTGCAGTGTCTGCACACCTGCTGGTAGGTGCAGTTGTGGCCACCCACTTCATTGACCCTCCTGCAAAGATCCTGCCACAGGTCATCCTGCTGCTGTGCACGCTATGGCACATGGCTAAATAACACCTCGTAGTTCTCATGGAGGTACGGGATTACGACATTATCCTCCTGTCGGCTGTATGCTGGTAGGTGTGTACGCGGCATTATCTGTAAGACATGATGAAGGTGACAGGTCACATTTACAGACATGTACAGTGATACTGCTGCACATACATTTCTAGTACATCTGCACAGTTATCTTTGCAAATCAACATGACACTAACACGACTGGCATGTATGTATCACACACATGTAACACCCAGTATGCATTGGATATCATCCCCATATATGTGTGTCACCTCATTAGTGTTCCTACTGCATGTGACGTCAGTATCCATGTGGGCATATCTGTTTGCTTGCACTGGTGTTCTTACCTATCTACTCATGCCTGATGTATCCACGGTAATGCTGTTGACCTTGATGCTGTGGATATGTCACATATCAACACAGATACAACCTTACTGGACTTGGGCAGTGACAATGCACCAAGTACGCATGAAAACCTGTACATGCATCTGTTTTGCCATAGGCATCTACACTGCACTGTACAGCTGTTCAACATCCTGCCACGGATCGCCTGTGTTGCACATGTGATAGACATGGGACAATGGCTAGTCGGACGTCATTCACAGGTAAGGTTATTGGCTATAGCATGTACGGGCTGGGTTTCCTAGCTGTATCCGACACCCATTACATCACCGCGAGGGGCATCAGTGACACATTACTGATCCAGATAGATGATACTACATCTACCATACGGCCATCACACCATATATGACAGGGATGATATGTGCAGCTATGTGGGCAGGGCTGCATGGTATGGCGGGAATATGTCACAGGTATGGCACAGGGATCTGTCCAGCATGTGGCCATCCTAGTCATAGGACCGTGGTTGTCCATGATGTATGTCTTTCAGATCAGGCTATGGACATGTAGCATGTCTAACAGCATAGTGTGGCATATGTCTGTATGCAAGGTGGATAGCATGCTGCATACTGGAGGTGAGTATTGTGGAGGCTGGTTTCGGCCATCCATGCATGGGCCCTACCTCTGGAGGGTGATGTGTATTCCAATATTGGTCACACTGGTGCTGTGTATGCCTGTCCAATGACCTCCGTGCTCATGGATACCACCCTGTCATGTCATGGGTACCTCGGATGACTACCTAAAGGGCCAGGGAGACGTCTCCAGCTCAGGGAGGTGTACTACACTACACCATCCCTAACACAGTGTCCATACTGTTGACCACAGCCTAGGTGTTTCTTAATGGGTACGGGGGTATTCCCCTAGTGGTGTCATTGCTGATATCATCCACCAGAATGTGCACATATGTCACACACATCACACACACAGCCCATTCTGTATGTTGTTCGCAACACTGTGACAACTATTGCCCATAGGTCATGGCCATTCACATCCTCACATACACAGATGGCTGACATTTGTCTGTGTGGTATGGGCTACAATGCAGGTTGGGTACAACACATTAACCCTGGTTTACTGTAGCTGACACCGTGTGATATGCACATGTCACTGTAGCACCTTTAGTAGTTGTGAGTCTGTCAACAGGCTGCTAGTAGAACACTCCTGTGACATACAAAGGCATCTGTAGCCGAACATCCATACTGTCTTGTACATCTGTACTACTAACATCTACATTGATAATGGTTCATGGACTTGCAGACCATACCCGGCAGTGTTCTGATGCGGTGCCACCAATCATGACTGTTGTCAACACTTGTGGGTTGATATTATCCAACACCCTATCTGTAATGTATGGACATGCTCGGCACTTGTTCAGAGCTTCTTGGCACGCTATGAGCTACTGCTTAGTTTAGCACCCATTTCACACCAGTCCTCACAGGTACACTGTCTGTCCATACATTTCCAGCTTGATAACTGTACAACAGCTGTCGTACACACATCACTCACATACCTCGTGAGACATGGTGGTTTATACTGCGTATCCGCCTGGCACGTACCACTTATATACAGGCATGTCCAACTGGCACGTACCAGTGCTATTGCCTGTCACTATGATGACTATGTTGTACATGTGGCAATAAAGCTATTCTCATGTACACAGTCAATGCACACCTCCCAATATACAACAGTATATCCTGTGGGGGATGCACATATGCAGCCCTGCTGGGGGTTATACTGTCACCGACCCTGACTGCACCTGACAGTCATGTGGGGATGTGCAACATTGGCAATGCACCCCACACATCACATAGTCCCACATGATCCCCACCACAGGCCACACATACGGAGACACCTTGTACAATACCCCTCCATACTCTGTGTGGGCACTGACAGCCCACATCGCCAAACACAACCACACCAAGCTATAGCTCACAGACACGTGTGCCCATCAGATACAGCCAATAGGGTGTCATAACATACACAACACACCTGTCTTAGGTGACTGTCGGCAGTCACACTGCTGTTCCACTCAGCAGGCTACACAAGGCGATAGTCACTTACATCCTGCTGTCAAGTAACTGGTTCTGCAACATAACCTAAGAACACATGCCACAAGTCAGCAGGTACGATGTGACTCATCTTCCATGTTTGTGTGACTGAAGTTGTATCTCAGGGCACAGACTACGTGTGCAGGGACATGCAATATCCTACCAGTGTTGTAGCCCTGATGGTGTGGTCCAAGCCCTGGGAAGCATTTTGCGGTCATCCGAACCTGTTACCACTGTACTACGAATGACTGTGTCACTCCCAACAGTTGTCCATGCTTCTGCTGTCATTCCACAGGTGTCTAGTATACGTCCACTTTGACAGACCCGGCCAAACAACATGATGCTGTGGCACAGTTGACCTGCACCTGTCACCCCTGGGAGTATGGATCACATGTTGGACTCTTGCTGCTTTTATACTGCCTGTCTTGCACAGTGTCCAATAACAGTCACCACCAGAACGGGAACTGGCTAGCGAAGCATGTGGTCATGTCACACAATGCTTGACATCATCCTCTGTGACGCATGCAGGCAAGTCACACCTGATACTGCACCACTTCAATATCTCTGCAGTGACTGGGACCTGCCGCTTGGCTCTGCAGAGCACACCTGCAATGACTGGTTATAGACAGACCATACCTCTCAGGCACATACCTGGACTGGCACACCCACAGCTGAGGTGTCCCCATATTCCACTATGTTGTACACACATCCCGGCTGGTTACTTAGCACAATGCATCACAGGTGCTCCACGTGCATATAACTGTGTCCAGAACTACTGCTACTACTAATGTGAGACTGACAGTAACCCACACTTAACTGTGATAGCCGTACATGTACTGACACATTAGGCGTACGCTGTGCGTGAGTCATAACCTCCGCTTGGCTGGTTCGACCCATACACCACCTCCAAGACCAGCAGTATCCTTGACATGGACACTGCCAACATGTGACTGCTGTTCCACACCTGGGGTTATCCCCTCATTGGTGGAATCCGAACATCTGCTACCCACCCTTGTTAGCCACATACCGGCACCACACACTTCACGGTATACACAGTAGATGAGTGCTACAACACCAACTACATATGTCGTATGACAGCAGTAGTTGTTGTCGTGACACACATGCAGGTGGACAATGCACATGCAAATGCTGAGGCATACCCCAGTGCACTTCAATAGCACGTACACGACAATATGGTTCATGCTATTCCACACAGAGCCATGATGGTACACACCAGGTTACAGATGACACTCTGGGGGTGTGGTCCCACGGACATACTTTACAACAACAGGTGGGGGCTGTTACACAGTGGTGTACATTCCCATGGGTGGGGTGACTCACTGGTCAGCCTCGGTAGGGCCACAGGATCCCTCATCACATACTCCATAACTAGCTACGTACACATTACTGCGACACATTCTGAGATGTACCACAAGGCATTATGGTGGTATGTCAGTAGTCGTATGCAATACCCACATCTTCTCACACATACAACTGTCACTATGGAACATGACAGTAACAGGTGATGTTGGTAACATGCTGTCTGATGGCTTCAATGCTAACATTACACCCTCTCACTCCCTGCAGGGCCACATTCCTTACAGGAACATTGCGGTGTACCTGCAGTCACACCTACACAGTACTGACCTGCACTCTATATGTCCTAGGACACAGGCCCCTTGTCACCCTACAATATCCCAGGCTGTGATGTCCACAGACCTCTGAACAGCATGTCTCCCCACTGGGACACCATATTCAGTAATAGCCTTGTACCAGACATTGTGGCCCCTGACTGGCACACAGCGACAGTAACACTCCACACAGGTGGCGCCACAATGCACGACTGGGACTATTGCCCTACACACCTCACTGGACTGTTATGCACAGCTATAGGGCACATCATCATGGACATAATTCGTTGAGTCTTTGTTGTGCTCCAGCCCTTTGATGCTAGCTGGGTTGGTCTTGTTGGGGCCACAGCATGCCTCCTACACCTGTTGAACACCTTTCCTACAGTTGCCAGAGTAGTTGATGATGACACGGGGGTCCACACGGCCGGCATTGTCCTCTCGCTGACATTCAGCACCATTCTCCATTCTGGTATTGATTACATACACATCCACCTGCACATCACACCATATATCTCCGGATGTTATGCAATGTGGCTAATGGATGGGACACACACACTGAGGGTGGCTTACCATATCACGTACTGCATTCCAGTTACACTCGGCTTACCACAGTCCTCAGTCATGGGGCCCTCATGTTCGGTATATGCTTCCCTGAGGTACAGGCTACCACTGAGGGGACTTCTCTGCCTAGCTTTATAGACCACTGCATACCCAGCACTGTTGTTGCTCCACCAGCTGATACAGACCCCATCCATACGGGTGTCACTGTGACGGATACCGATATGAACATCATGGCCTCTACCTGCATAACACTTGGTATGAACATCACCTTTGCAGTACACCATCCACCCACTGGTTATCACATAGGTGTTAGCCCCCTACATACATGTTGCATTGTACATGTTTGTTAGACACATGTATGTCACACACACTCCTGTGATTACCACATTGACACTGTGGCGTGGATATCCTTCTATGTGTCCACACATGTCTGTACTGGGTGTGTAGCTGGTACATAGGCACCCATTGTACCTCTGAACACCGGACTTATACACACATCCATGGGTACAAAACCCCACTTAGGGTGTACCTTACAAAACAGCTTTACATAACTCAACATTAAAACGCCATGACATTTATTGAGCTACGACTGTTAAAGTATGCGGCTTATGTACAGACACCACGTCTGTACACATTTGCGGACTACATACTCAGGGGTGATGTCTGCTGCAAAGACAGGGCCCATGTCTGCAAATATGTTTATGGATATACTCCGCATATACGACATACACAATAGCCACTATGAGCATGATGCTCATGGATATGTGCACACACGCAACAGTGTGTGGCATGTGCTTGGGGGTTGCATTCCCAGACTGGACACACACCATGCTTTGGGACATGATTCCTATGTATATCACGCATGGACAGTCAGTAGCAGTGTTCATGTGATACCTCGCTTGGTGGATGGTGGACACATGTACGCCAGGGATCACTGCAGTGGCTGTACTGTGCAGTGATGCAGGTTACATATGGCTCTTCTGTTTACAGGACACTACCCTAGAGAGGTGCCACTGGTGTGCACACTGTAGTTGTTGTTACACATAGACTTGCCAGACTGCATCGTACCCCACTATGAACCTGTGGAGTGATTACATGTCCTTTGTGCATGGTTACTGGTATAGCCCTTCCAGTTAGATTGGCTGTCGCACTATTACAATGTCCCGTGACTACAGGCCATATGTATACTGTTATTGTACACGCCAATCATGTTCATGTTTGTCTGTCACATCTCTTCTGCTATTCTAGTATGGGAATAATGTTTGCATCCTTTGCAAATGCACAGAGTGGATTACATATTATTTATTTCATCATAACTGTTTATACATATATTAATTACATACTACTCACATCACTATATGATACCTTTGTTATGCATCATATGCCTGTTCTCCTGTGTAACATATCTGATGTATCAATCTACTGTACTATACATTACACATGTTTTACATGGTATCCCATAATTCAAAGCATACTTGCACAGAGGGTCCACCTCAGACATGTCATTGACGTTATATGCCCATACACATGCGTACTGTTACAGTATATCTACATATACTATCCCCTGCTATGGCACATACTTATTGGACATACCCTGCCACTGACGGTGGGTCGTATGACATTGTTCTGTTTAAAGACATCATGTTGCATCCCTTGTGGTGTCTCTGCTGTTTACCGTGTGGCCCACTGCTGGACGCACATCTTCTACAAGTATTAGTACGATCAGCAAGATATCACTACATAAATACCATTCCCCACTTTATGCATGGCGGGCACTTTTAATTACTGCAAACCAGGCTATGCATACACTAACATTACGTAATACAGAACATACTATACATACAGTTAGTGTTCTACATACCTTGATATCATTCTGATGTTTCGTCTCTATCTCGCTCTTCAGTGTCACTCTTTCAACTGTTATATGGTATGAGCATACAGTTTGCATATCTGGCAAGTCATCCTTATATACGTCTATACCTGCAACATGTGGTTTACTGCTGCCAATTGGTGGTCCGGTGTGACTAATTACGTGAACTTCAGCTGTGCAGCTACTCCATTCACCAATTACGTGGCAGCAGTGGGGTATAATTGAATTCTCCACTTGGGCATTGGCCATTTGCCCTGCCTTCAGGGAGATGGCCTGTATTGTGTTTTGCTGTGTGTAATTGCAACTGTTATGTGTAGAGCCAAGCCTATTTTGGGGTCATGTCCCCCGTGGATTGTGTGTAACGGCTTGAGCATGTGGTTCTACCTGTGACTGTACCTGTCATCCCACCCGTCTGATAAAGGACTATTGCAAACACCTGTAACATCGCCGTTTGTTCCGTTATACGACAGATACAATTTTGCATGCCGCCTTTAAATGTGTCTCTCACAAGGTATGTAAATGGTTCAGCAGATGTAATTGACTAACTAGATGTTTGGGCTGTGGTTATGGTCTGTATTGCTATTATTTCCAGTGTGGGGGATGTAGGCGGGTGTACGTAGCATATACGGTTTTGTGGGGCTTGCATTTCTACGTAGTCCATATATATGTGTGTAGGTCCCTTCCCTAAGTACAGTGCTATCACTTAATAGACTTCTGTTGCGGGAATTTACTTTGGGCCATTGTTAATTGGTTTCTATATGGTATGCAGGTGCGATTGATACTTCCATACCTCCGGATGTACGGCGATATGTGCAGGGATATTTGTAAATGACTGTATCCCGTGTATGTCTGTCCCAGATATTTGCAGTCATTGCAGTGGTGTTGGTGTCAGACCCTCTGTCACATGGCTTGCCACCTTTTCATATGGCCATAGTTGGACACTTGCGGGTCACACAGTGGTGTTTACAGGCTGACATATGGCCACGGTCAGTACACAGGATAGCACATACTTTTATCCTCATTACATACCAATTGTTCTTGGTCCTGCACTACTTATCAGTTTGCATGTAACATTTCTGTTTCTTACATACAGGCATGAGTATTTCCTGCAACTATTGCATATTATTTGGGACATACTAATGTCCTAAACTCTCGGACAGTTGCCCTTTTTTAATGTTTCATGTCAGGACACACCTGCCCAGGGGGGGCTGTCCCTCCCAATGTGGGACAGGTGTTTACTGCATGCCTACGGCTAGCTATACCTGCACCTACCGTAATCATCTACCTCCGAGTTGCCACCTACAGACACACTATGTGGACACACACACACACACACACACTTTAGTCACACGGGAACACACATGGCACCCTCAACAAACACATACACAGGCTACATCACTCACAACCACAGTTGTACTCGGTACCTACGTGGACCGCACCACCTCCAGTGGTGACTACATGTCCTTACTATTGTCATATTGCTCATGGTTCTATTGTTCCAGTACTGTATTCTTTCTGTCTTTCAGCCTCCTGGTTACACGTGTCAGTGTGTGACACGTTCCATAGTTGGCGGTATCCTGTTTATTTGCACCTCAAAGGTGTTTTGAATGTCGTCGACCTATCTATATATTTGCAGATGTCAGTGACCCCTTATATATCGACATATATCACACTATCACCCTTTCTATCTGTATTCTATATGTGTATGTATATATATATATATATATATATATATATATATATATATATATATATATATATATATATATATATATATATATATTATATATATATATATATATATATATATATATATATATATATACATATCTCGGACAGGGGTGGTGACAGGCACACTACGCCTTTCATTGTGTGTTTGTCAGTGTATACTGTGTTTCCTGGACTCCGCATGTTTGTGTCTGTACCTGTCACATTACACACCTGCCATAGGTTAAGATTATCTTCCATCCCACTTTGCGAGGGACAGTCCCTCTTTGTGCAGTTGTGTCCTGCGAAATATTTGTGAACATAGCAAATGTCCTGCGACTTTGGGACAAACATATTCCCTATAGTTTATGTCATAGTTGCATAACACACTTATTCTGTATCTGACCCACCAACATGTTACAGGACACGGAACACGTACCTGCGACCATTACTAGACTAAGCTTTTTATTTATGCAAAACACTGATGTTCTGGTTTTCATCCTGGCCATGTGTGTGTCATCCTGCAGACATCTGGCATATGTCCCTCATTGGTCATTTGAACTGTGGCAACCCTACCGTATGTACATCTTGCCTAGCAATAGTGTTGGGTGATTGTATTCATTACTGCCTGTTCCACTCCTGGCAGTGGTCGTTTTACCCTTCAGAGCAAGCGCTATTTGTTCAGGGGTGACTAATGCTGGTGTCACCTGTTCTGTACATCATTGACCATGATCTGCGCAGTGGTCAGTGATGCTTAGCCCTGTTTCGCACATATCCGTATAGTCATATTTAAACATCACTTACCAGCTGTGGGGAACACTTATTCCCACTAACGTGTGCTACACATATTCTGATGACCTGCATCTGGAATGCATTACCTGTGCCATCGGGATTACGTTACATCCCTTGTGGGATGTGAGACCGGGAACATGCACGACAGTCACTGCATGTACCACTTGAACATCTGGGGGTTGTACACGAATTATGTCAATTTGTATGTGCAGTACACTACAGCAGTTACTCCACGCTACACTCACATGGATAACTCCGTTAGTTTACAACTTGATGGGTCCAGTTAATGGTATGTCCATGTGATGTTTACTGGCTGTACTCCAGCACTGGGTATGTATATCACAATTAGCTACACCCGATAATTTGCTACACCTTCATACGACCGTGGATGCAGTATGCCAGGATGATGAATGCCTGTCATGGGTACATCCCCTGCCTTGACACAACATCCATGATTACATTTTGTGGAGCCCCTCAGTAACACGGCGGGTAATTCATGATGACTGTGTGTAGGACAGTGCTTACACACATGCTCCCGCGATTGCCACTGCTCCAGTACGTGACAGTTGCTTACTCAATGTTGTGGTGATGGGAGTCACTGTTTGCCCTGTTTGGTGTTTTGCCTCTGACAATCGGGCATGTACCTACCGATGTACCTGAGAACCTATACACACAGCACCGACAGATGCTGATAGGTGCATCTACTGTTCAGGTGTTGACATTTCCGTGTTCCAATGGCTGTTGCGTGTACAATGTTTGAGGGCTGCCTATGTAGGATTCCACAGTGGGCCACCTATACATCACAATTTACAGGTAGTCGTGTTTGTGTGCCATCCATGTTACTGTGTGTGCAGGTGGGGAGGGGTGTCAGTCCGTGGGAGCCTACACTGTCAAGGTATGTGCTATACATTCCATCTTTGCCAAGGCGTAGGCATATTGGGCACGCCTCTGTCTGCCTACTGGGCCTGGCACAGTGTGTCCATGGTCTGGATCCCTCTGTGCCTGTGTTGGCTTTGGCACTTGCGGTGGGCTGTGAGGCCCTCCCCCATTTTGACCCTGCTGCAGCTGTTTCCGCAGGATCATATTATGTAGCATGGCACATACTATGAAGATGTGGGCACACGTGCCTGAAGAGTACTGCAAGGCTCCACCAGATGTGTCCAAGCACCGGAACCATGATTTCAGCATCCCGAACACATGCTCAATGATGATTCTGGTTTGTGCGTGTGCCTCATTATGGCGTTCTTGCATTGGTGTGTGTGCATTTCTGATGGGGGTCATCATCCATGGCTCCAGTGCATAGCCAGCATCCCCCACAAGGTGACCTTGTGGGATGTCCCCCCTGACAAATACCTGATACAGCTGTGAGGCATGCCAGATATGGGAGTCGTGGTAGCTTCCAGGGCTGCCAGCACACACATCCATGATAATGCCCTGGGCATTGCACATGACCTGGCGGTTGATGGAGTGGAATCCCTTGCGGTTTATGTAGCACCTACCATACTCACTGGGTGGTGACTTGATTTGTATGTGCGTGCAGTCTATCGCACCCAGTACCTCTGGGTAGTTTGCCACACGGTGGAAGTGACGCATAATGCTGGCCAACTCCTCCTGAGTTCGGGGGAAGTTTATATGCTCATTGGCATGTGGTAACATGGCATCCAGGAACTGGTGTAGTACCCTGGATGCTGATGCCTGTGAGATCCCCATTATATCTCCAGTTGGCCTTTGAAAGGTACCTGTGGCTAGTATTCACAAGCTTACACATACCTTCGTGTCCACTGGGATGGGTTCCCCTCTGTTGTTTCTGGTTCTCAGGTGTGGCCGGCACAGCTCTACTATTTGCTGTAAGATGTCCCTGTCCACCCTGTAACGCTCTACTATCTCCAGATCATGTAGCACCTGGTAGGTTACCCTTGGTCTGAACACTCTTCTCCTCCTCCGAGGCCTACGGTGGTTGTCGGCATCATCCTCCAGAACACCGTCGGTCTGTAACACATGCTGATGAATCACAGCTATGACAGCTCCCAACATGTACATTTTAAAAGTTCCCCATCTGTTTACACCTATGGTGCGGTGTTTGGGAATACACAGCTGTGTGTTGGGTGCTTTCACACTTTATACTGTTTTGCTGTGAACACTGATGATGTCATAGGGTGTGCATGTATGATCGTGGCTACAGGGTATCTTCTGTGTTTTATTAACGGAACCACTATTGTGCTGCCTTTGGTGTTGCATTACATTTGGATGCCGTGAATTACGTCCTGCCCTTCCATTTACATTTGTGCACATTACACCTACCATTTGCTGGCATGCATCCAGCTGCCTGCTTTCATTTGTACTTTCCTAGACCTGGCTTATCTTGCATAATGTGTGCTATTGCCGATCTACTGTGGGTTTGCTTTGCTCTGCTATGACAGTTCTCCTATCTTTGCATTCCAGGTCCTCCCCTCCTTTCTTTGCAATCCTATGCCTCCCCTATCCTGTTCTGCAGGTTTCTGCATGCAGGCTTGTCTACTGCCGTCGATTGGCCGCCGTGAGTTGATTGGTGTTAATTGCTCATTAGTACGCCAATTACCCTGCTTCGGCATTTCCTTCTTTTCTTCCCCTGACCTTCCTGTTTTTGCTATTGTTCGCGGTGCATGCATCCGCTTACCGGATTTCGGGCATGAGTTCATCCCCGTACACATGCGCTTTCGGGCACCATGTGTGCTCTCAGCTAAACGATTCTATACCCTCCTCCCCGCCCCTGTCCTGCAGCTTTGCTTAGCAATGGCCAGGCCAGATTTGCATTGCTCCAATGTGCTTACTGATACGGTGGCACACCCCTCTGCTGATGTCATGTATCACCTTTGATACACTCCTCAGTGTTATAGCACTGCGCCGTCAGGTACATCCTTAATCCGGTGAGACATTTGCGATTCAGTATTACCTGCCTCATTTGCATGGCATTGACTACTAATTCATAGTTACAGCACCGAACACTATCGCAGGCCCCTGGCAACCCTTGCTCCTTGCTTGTGGTGTGCCATGCCTACCATTGCATATTATGGTGCAATCCTAATTTGTCTTTCATTGCGATTTTATGACATTTGTATACATTTCCTTTGTATTCCTGTTTGCACACACATGCCCTGCGGTTGTACTGTGCGTTACTGTGGACATCACATTAAATGTTGTTTTTTAGGTGTTGTACATCTTTTCTTGTGCCATTGGCTGTGTATTTCGCCATTGGCATATGTTAACTTTGTAATACATGAATCTGGTCTGCTTCCATAACTCCAATGTTCTGTTTGGGAAAATGTAAACCATGTTTTTTGGTTTACATTTCCATGGGCTTGCTCTACGCCTGCACCACTTCGTGAATCACTGCATGGTGCGACACTGCGCATGGGGTGATTTGCATACCTATGCCGAGGGCTGCGTAGATCTGGCTTACGCCGGTAGTGCACGTGGAGTTGGTTCGTACCTGAATCGCTCGGTGGACATATTTGGCGTTGTCCCGCGCATACGCTACGCCTGTGCCTGGCGCAGGCTTCATGAATCCGGGTGAAAGTCTACAGTTTGTTGACAAGCTGATGGATACTTGCCTAGTAAAAGAATTTAAATTGAACATTGATGTTCTTACATAAAGAATTGTAAACATTTTGACAAGTAAATTTCTAGGTTGCATTTTTAAGATTTTGAATAGCTTCATAAATACATGTTTTCTACATTCACCTAAAATTCAGCAGTGTACCCAAATGTATACAACTAAAGACTTGTTTTTTTTCCTGTGAAATGCTCAGTATATTATGCTATTGTGAATTTTTTGAATTAAAGAACATTGCACAAAATACAGAGTTTACAGAAGTCTGTGGGACACTTTAGAGATAATCCAACCATATAATGCTAATAAAATCGTTTATGTACATAGCATTTCTACATAACCAAATGGAGGAATACATTTTCATACATAAACCCTTATTTTAAGGAAGTTTGTTTAGTTGCTACTTAAAACCAACCATTTTTAAATGTTCAGTGAATCTTCTGTCATAAAAAATACTGACATTTGTAAAAATATTTTATTTTAAAATAAAATATTTGTATTTTTTTTTTATTTTGTTTTTAATACTTTATAATAAAAACATATGTAAAAATATTATAAAGGGAAGTTTAAGCACAGAACATTTGTCAGCTTCCCAGAAGTAATATGACAAAATCTACAGAACTGAACAGCAATGTATAATGAATGCGTAGCTTCCTCCTTCAAGCACGCTCCAGAAAGTTGCACAGTAACTTAATTATTGATTGCACTTTCAGTCGGTGTTGGTCTTGTCACAAATGGGATGCAGAGTGCATAAGCAGTGGCCAAAACTAAAGCCATCAGTATGGATGACAAGTGAAAATACAGAAGATTAATTAAAATGTGCTATTTGGTGAAGGATAGATGAGGTTCAAGTAGAGTTGTAAAATTATAAAATTCATGTTTAAACAATGAGCCATTCAATCTTGCTAAATAACACAGGTTTTTAATTTCCTCCGAATGGAAAAAGAAAGGCATTCTTAAAGTACTTCTGTACTCCCTCATAACTGAATTATTCATCAAGGGGAGATGTAGATCTTGTTGAAGAGCTGACCAAAGAAAGTGACAGAGAAAGTGAGCAGACTGATAAGATTCAACGGATATGCACAAAATGTTCTGGCTTTATACAAGAGTAACTTGTAATGTGAAAACATAAAGGTACAGGAGAATATGCAAAGTGTTATTCAAAAAGATAGTTAACATCTTGTCTAGCCACAATGCAATCATATAGTTCCCTCTGTTAAGAAGTGAATGTACAAATGGATGACTACCATGTGTGTGCTGCCAATCACTGTGCTGTTGGTCAAATGGTCTTAACACTTGTTTCCACATACACGATTACTCAAGACTTTAATTCAGTGTGTTTTTGTAACTTATGAAGTATTTACTTTCACTTACATGGGAATGATTTACAAGCATAATAGATGCCCATCATACTTTTTGCCTATTATCTCTCTCTCTCTCTCTTTCACAATTACATATAGCAGTGTTTTTTTTCAGGACATTGTAAATGTAAATGTGAGTTTACATTAGTAATATGCTTATCTTCCTTCTGTTTAATGTCTTTCTTCCAACAGTATTTGTAACAATTGTAAAATAAGCTATGTGGCATCAGAGGGAGAAATTCTTTATTCATTTCAAGTGCCAGGTCACAGATTATACATACATAAAGAAGTTCTTAATGGATTTGAATGTAAGCAATGACTATAAGGCTTTCCAAAGCCTGTGCCCCTTGTGGGTTCCCAGAAAAGCAAGAATTTAAGTGTAATTGCAGGGAAATGTATATTAAATTTCAAATAGCTCTGTCATGGAGTATTCCCTCTTCTCTGTGGTACAGAAATCTTAGAGTCAGTACAAATAAGTAGCAGGGATGACTGTGTGTGTGTGTGTGTGTGTGTGTGTGTGTGTGTGTGCGTGTGTGTGTGCGTGTGTGTGTGCGTGTGTGTGTGCGTGTGTGTGTGCGTGTGTGCGTGTGTGTGTGCGTGTGTGTGTGCAGGCTCTGCACTAAGTGGTTGCAGGGGAGGTTGCACCCTTCAAGAAGTGCTTTTTACATGCACCATATACTCAGGCAGTACCTGCAAATGGTTAGTTGTGATAAGTGTACTGCCCCAGCAAACAGATATAAAATAAAAATAAAATAATGAGTTTCGCATTTTAGTACAATGTTATAAAGGTCTTCTCTTTTTCAGAGTTTTGGGACTCTCCTTAAAGAATCTCAGAATCTCAACAGGATGCTGGCTCATGTCTCTTCAGGTTGTATACTTAGTATGTATTTTGCAAATAGCACATTATAACTCGCAGCTGTTTTCTCTGGTGTAGAACATTTCCTGCTACTCATACTAAAATGAATACTGCAATCATGGCCCATTGCAAAAGAAAAATAAAAAAATGCATGCAGTTAGAAGTCAAGAGAAATATATCTTGAATTGCAAAATGCAGTTTGGTTATTTATTTTTATGTTTGCTTGTCTGAATATTTGCTTTTAATAATGAGTGAAAGCAAATATGCAGACACAGCATTCACTTATGCAATAATTATTATTGAGTGATGATGTGTCCAATACTCCAAATATACAAAGTAAACCTCAATGCAGAAATAGTGAACATAATATTTAAGTTTATATTCTAGCAGAATTATCTGGACAATACATTTTAATCTTTACAGGTGTATACATGAACATGTGTGATCTTTAGATAAAAGCAAATGACTTACTGTAATTGTTACAGTATGTTTCTCATCAACAAACATGAGTAAACGTGAGGCTAAAGTTTATAATTTATAAATTAGGTCTCTTCAACATAATCTTAATTCTGCAGTCCATTAATCTTCTTCTTCTTCTTCTTTCGGCTTTTCCTGGTTAGGGGTCGCCACAGCAGAACTCCGGTCCGCTAATGATTGGCAGTAGATTTTTACGGTGCTGAGGTGCCAGCTCGATGCCCAACCTTCAATGAAGGCACGCCCATTTTACACATGTCTTTCGAATGCCACTCGACCGCGGGGAGGACATGCAGACTCCACACAGAAGGCGCTCCAGCCGAGAATCGAAAGGGAGAACCTCTTGCTGTGAGGCGACAACGCTAATGCTGCACCACCGCGGCTAATTCTGCAGTCCATTAATAATGCCCCAAAAAATAATTATGCATTCACATGTGTGAAAAAAGTATAATAATGTGCCTCATACCTTGGATGGTTGTTCATTGCTGCATCAAGTAATTTTGTTGTAATCAGCTATGATTTCATTACAAACTGCTAGATTAATAAAGGAATGCCCATGACCATAGTCCTTTTGTCACTCAGCATCATGCAAAATCTGCATTTTGTCATGGCAAGAACAACAGGCTTCTTGGTTCATTTTATTTATTTTTTCTTCTACCCATTCATATGCATTTTCCCCTTTTAGGTGCAGACACACAACTGTTGTGAGTGTAATTCTACTAAAATATTATCATATGAGATATCCTGTATTGGTCTAACAACCTTTTTACAAATTTAGTCTCATCTCTAAAGGCTGATTGGTTTGGAAGGTGTAGAGATTCATAGATGTATGTATTGTTACTAGGCTAATGACCCAGGGCCCTTTTTAAGCCTAGTCAAGTTTTCCCAAAAGAATAATGATGTCCCATATCCAAATAGGACATTGAGGGCCAGGCATTTATACCTCTATCCATAAGGAACATGGGTGCCAGGCCCGGTGTAAATTTCTTATACTTCATCCACTGGTCTAGGTTGTGTTTAAACTAGGTAATGGATGAACTCTGCTTTTCATGGCTAGAAAACCTGTTTCACAAGTGGAGCAGTCTCTGGGACACATATCTATCTCTCCAGCATGTTCTGTTTAAGTCACAGACAAAATTCAAGTCACTAGAGCTTCTATTTCTGGTACTCTTTGATTCACAAATATGTAAGAGATTCATAAATGTGGAGTTTGCGGACGCCTTGTTAGCCAGGTATAGGTCACCCCCTCAGCAATCTATAGGAGACTGATTAGAGGGAAAGGGCTTTAAGGCACTCTGCATAAGGCAGGTTTGTTACACTTTGTATTCTTTTTGTAAGTAACATCTAAGCTCGCTCTTGTTGCTGCATATGCCTGGTCAGCATTGTACTCTATGATTGGTCTGATCAGGGCAGAGAACAGTGGGATAATGGCCTCTTTCGACTTAGACACCATGCCCTTACTTATAGGTTATGCAACATAAAAGGATTTCTTCACCACCATGGCCACATGGTGGTCAAAGGTAAGGCTAGTCTCTATGTGCATACCCAGATACCTGATCACTGGGTCGACTCTTATGGGCATATTATCAACATGGCAATTAGCTGGGATGGTTGACTTCCCAAAGGGTACAATTATGTATTTCCTAACATTGAGTTTAAGACCGTGGCTTTGGCACCATTTGTTAGTCAGGGAAAGATCTTCTTGAAGAATGTTAGAGTCTGCAGGGAAGTCAATGATAACCCCCAGCTTGCAATCACTTGCAAACTTAGGCAGACATAAATCTTCAGCATTTGCATCCATTTCAGAGAAATAGTTGCCAAAAAGGAGTGGGCTCAGTACCAAGCCCTGGAGGACTCCACTAGTGACTGGCCTCTTGGTTCTATCAGTGAGCCAGTTGGCTATCCAGCGGGTGATAAAAGGGTTTATACCTAAATTAGTGAGCATGTCTATAATGCCCAAATGGGTATTGTATCAAAAACCTTGGCCAGTTCAAGGTAAGCTACATGAACAGTCCCCTTTATCCAATGCTTTTATGACCCTCTCAAAAAAGTCTATCAGGTTTGATAGACATGACCTTCCTTCAACAAAGCAAAACTGTGATGAGTCCAGCATTTGTAGGTTAACTATGTTATCATTTATCATGTCCATGATAATTCTTTCCATGGCCTTACATAGGTTCATAGGTTCATAGGTTCATACTAGGCTATCTGCCCAAGGGCATTTATAAGCCTAGCCAGAGTGTGTTTGGCTTTCACCACCCATTTTAAATTAATTTTGCTATGCCTTTTTTTGAGGTTAGTATACTGTGCCTCTGTCTAACAGTGACACAGAAGTGATAGCCGGGGTAAACCTACAATCTCCCATCCACTCATCAAGATTCCTCTTGAAGAGAGTCAATGTGGGACTCTGCCTAACCTGGACTGGGATTTTATTCCAGAGTGAAGGGAGCCTCTGGGTTATGAATCTGTCCCTCCAGCATGTCCTATTTATTTCAGTGCTGAGGTTCAAGTCTCTCGAGCACGTAGCTCGATGGGATTTGGATTTTCTGAGGTGCAGCATGTCCATTAATTCTGGGTTGGACATGGCTTTATACGTCAGGCACAGATCGCCTCTGAGCAGGTGGTATGCCACTGAGTAGAGCTGGAGTTTCTTTAACCGGGCAGCATATAGCATCTGTTTGAGCCCTTTGATCCTCTTGGTGAGGTACTTTTGGGGTCTTTCCAGTTGCTGCAGGTGTCTGGTAAGGTACATCCCAAAAGGGGCATTGTACTCAATTATGGGCCTGATGAGGGATGAGTAAAGAGGCACGATGACCTCCCCTGATCTAGATGTGAATCCCTTCATGATTAGGTGGGCTATATAAAATGTTTTTCTAACCACTTTGGCCACGTGGTTGTCAAATGAGAGATTGCTATCAACTTGGGTCCCCAGGTCCCTAATGACTTCTTCTGTACTTAATGGATTACCACCTATGTGGTAATTTGTGGGCACTTTGTTTTTGCCAAAGGGATGACTATACACTTTTGGCGTTTAGCTTGAGGCCATGGCTCTGGCACCAGTTGTCTGTTTCTATGAGGCCCTTTTGGAGGATGCTTGTGTCGGCTGGAGAGTTGATTATGGCGCCCAGTTTGCAGTCATCTGCGAACTTGGTCAGCCACAGTCCTTCCGTGTTGGCCTGTACCGCCGAGAAATATATACCGAACAAGAGAGGTCCCAGGACTGAGCCTTGTGGGACGCCACTTGTAACTGGTTTGGAGTCTGACATGGCTCCAGCAATTCTAACCATGTGGGTTCTGTCCTTGAGCCAGTTTGCAACCCATCTAGTGACATAGGGGTTTATATTTAAGCTGGTGAGCTTATCTATAATGCCCGAGTGGGGTATTGTATCGAAGGCTTTTGCGAGGTCCAGGTAGGCTGTGTGGACCACCTTCCCCTCAATGGCCTTGGTGACTGTTTCAAAGAAATCGACCAGGTTTAAGAGGCAGGATCTGCCCTTAACAAAGCCAAACTGGGTAGGATCCAGTGTCTGTAGGTCCCCAATATCTTTATTTATGAGGTCCATGATGATCCTTTCCATAGCTTTGCAGACCAAGCTAGTCAGGCTTATGGGGCGATAGTTTCCAGGATCCGTTGAGGCACCACCTTTGTGGAGAGGGACCACTGTTGCTGTACGCCACTCTTTGGGTACATATCCTGTAGTAAGGCTAAGATTGAACAGTAGTTTTATGTTTGGGTTTAGCTCTTCTTGGAGTTCATGTAGGACACAGCCCAGGACACCATCTGGTCCCATTGATGCTGTGTTTTTTGCTTTGGAGAGGGCAGCTCTTACCTGAGCATCTGAGATGTCAGGGGGGCAGCACTCTGTTGGGATAGATATTTGTCCTTTTGGTGGGGAGAGGGAGGAGAAGTTTGCACTGAACCTGTCAGCTAGGATGTTGGCAATGTCTATGGGCTCGGTGTATTTTTTCTCATTTTGGACTAATTCTGAGCATATCTGGGAATTCCCACCCAGGTTCCTAACATAACTAAAGAAAGCCTTGTGATTATCCTTAGTGTCCTGTGCAATTTTTCTCTCCAAGCTGGCCTTAGACGATTTTATGAGTGCCCATAGTTTTTTGCTAATACTGATCAGAGATGCCTTCCCTTTTGGGATTTTGCTCTATCATGTAGTAGCTTCCTCCTTCTATTGTATAGTTTGTTTATGGCTGGGGTCCACCAGACAGGACGTCTGCCTTTGGAGGATCGGGTCTTGGTTTTATTTGGGATTGCATGATCCATGCATTCCTGAAGGTGTTCATAGAATGCGTTTATAAAGGATTCTGCGGTCTGGGCCGTATTTTCCACAGGCCCGGGGCTTTGAAGGATTTCGCCTCGGTTTTGAGGCATGTGAAATTTGCTTTAGAGAAGTTTTTCACTGTGGTTTTCTGGGCAGGGGGTGGGGTCGGGATGTGAATATCCAGTGAGATTAGTTTATGGTCTGATCTTACCAGTGAGGGATACACTTCTGGTCTGGAGCATAGTGTCCCCATGTTGGTGATGATCAGGTCCAGTATGTTTTCCCTTCTTGTGGGAGTGGTAACAAGTTGTTCCATAGCATTTGAGTTTATAAATTCTAGGAACCTTTGGGCTAGGGTGTTGGAGCTAGAGTAATGCTCCCAGTCTATGTTTGGGTAGTTGAAGTCGCCCAATATAATGGTGTTTGGAGAGACCTTCATATTTTCCAGTATTCTCAGGAAGGCCAAGTGGGGTTCCTGTATTTGGGAGGGTGGTCTGTAGCAGGCTATAAACTGGAAGGCAGTTTTACCCACAATTAGTTGCACATGGATAGTCTCTGATGCTTCGTGCTGTGCCACCAACCTGGAGGTGTGGGTATCTTTGACAAATATTGATACTCCCCCTCCTTTTGTGGTTCGGTCCAAGTTTTGGGGCCGAAAAGCATGGTATGAGGTATAACCTGGTAGTGCTGGGGTGCTCTCGGGAGCCTTGAACCAGGTTTCTGTTACTGCACAGATATCGATGTTCTCCATGCTAAGGAGAGTTTTGAATGCATGCATCTTGAGGTTTAGACTTCTGGCGTTGAGTAGCATTACTCTTAGTTTCTTATCCCTTGTGATACCTATGGAGGTGGGTTTGTCTTTTGAGCCTTGCCTAAAAAGGCACTATGGGGTAGCAAGAGCCTTTGCCAATATCCGAAGCCCAGGGTGACAGGTGCAAGCCGTCCCTAGCGAAGCATCGTGGCTTGTCGAGCATGTCATCCCAGGCTGACAGGCATTGGATCCCCTTTGAATGACACCAACACTTAAGCCAGTTGTTGAAATTGATCATCTTGTCTTCATATTGTGGCATCATTCTTGGTAAGGGTAAGATGCTACTCAAGATCAGGGTCATACCGGCCTGGGCTACATGCTCAGAGAGCTCCTCTATGTCTCTTTTCATGTAGCCCAGGGAGGTACGTCTCAGGTCATTCACACCAGCATGGACAATGACTGAGTCATATTTGTACTTGCCTTGGAGTGACCTGAGTGCTTGTGCTATGTGGCGGATCCTAGCGCCCGACAGGCAGCTCACTGTGACCTTCTCCTTGTTCAGCCTGGTGAGCGGGACGTCAGTGTGCCTGACGATAGAGTCACCTATTACAAGTGTATCAGGTGTGTTGTTTAGCCTTAAGGGCTGTGACTGTTCGGCACACTGGCTTTGTGAGCTATGTGTTGCACGTGTTTTGTTTTGGGGTAGCGGTTGCTTGGGTGTCTGCTTTGGAGGTCTCTGCTGCTTAGGCAGATTTTTTTTAGAGCCTCGAGTATGTTTTGTGTGTTTATGTGTTTGGTTTGTTGTCGTGGTAGGTCTATGTGAGACTGGAATTGTAGTGAGTGTGGTTTCCTTCTCCTCCTGACTGGTTACGCCAGTACTGAGTTGAGAGAGCTTTGCCTCCAGTTTGGCTATATGGTTGCATCTCTCACATGTGTTGGAATTTGTTGGGAGGAGGAGAGTGTTGTCTGTGTACATGAGGCAGTTGTAACATTGCCTCAAGATTCCCAGTTTCACCAGCTGGACCGGAGAGGAGATTGACAACTGACCTTTGGACATGCTAGAATAGTATTGGGAATTCCTTTATAATTGAAAAAAAGGGCCAATGGGGAACAAGGTACTCAAGGGGAGTTTGTGAGTGTGTAGTGCTTTTAATTTTTTAGAGCTGACTTATATAATTGCTTTAGTGAGCAAGTACCAGGTAACTTAAATGCAATGTGTTACAGGTAACTTGCAAAAACGACAAACAGTAACTGTCTTTCAAGTGAAACAAGGAAATAAGTACAGTAAGCAATGCAGATATCACTAGGGATCCACAGAAGTGCTAAAAGGCCGCGTTTTACGTGGAATTAGCGTTTCAGGGAAATAAACAAACAACAAGCATACAAATAAAGCCAGATTCAGCAGGCCTGGATGTAGCCTATGCTACAGCAAACAAGGTGTACCAATTTCAGTAAGAAACAGTTAGAATATGCAGGCACTATAAGCCTCTAACCAGAAATTCCCTGCTCAGAAGGGCAGAGTCCAGCCTCTCCTCCCACAAGAGTGCAGACCGCAATTCTTCTTAACGTAAAATAACTGGCCTGAAGCCCAAGTGCTTAAACCAGAACTAATACACTTTTAGAATAACAGACACTGAGCTCTCAATCAGCAGTTCCCAACTTAGAAGGATGTAAGCTACCTGTCCTGCCACCACAGTGCAGGCCACAAACCTTCCTAATGTAAAACAACTGGTCTGAAGCTCAAGTGCTTAATCCAAAAGACTTAGAAATGATAGCTACACTTTAACCAAGTTACTACCAGCAGTAATAAATACAACTGAATACTTTAAAGAATGCCTGGATTAGTGCTCAAGTTATACAAACAAAGCTAGATTCAGCAGGCCTGGATCTAGTCTATGCTACAGCAAACGAGGTGTACCAATTTCAGTAAGAAGCAGTTCAAATATATAGGCACTATAAGCTTTAACTAGAAATTCCCAGCTCAGAAGGACAGAGTCCAGCCTCTCCTCCCACAAGAGTGCAGAACACGAACCCTCTTAATGTAAAATAACTGGCCTCAAGCCCAAGTGCTTAAACCAGAATTAATACACTTTTAGAATAACAGACACTGAGCCCTCAATCAGCAATTCCCAACTTAGAAGGATGTAAGCTACCTGTTCTGCCACTACAGTGCAGACCACAAACCTTCCTAATGTAAAACTGGTCTGAAGCCCAGGTGCTTAAACTAAAAGGCTTACAATGAGTTACACCAAGCAGTAATAAATACAACTGAGTACTTTTAAGATGACGCAAAAGCAAAATAATGTAGGAAAAAACACAAATACAGTAAAAGCAGATAATTTTTTTTTTTTTTTTTTTTTTGGAAAGAGAGAAAGGAAAGAGAGAAAGGAGTAGCAGAAACTAAGCTGATTGGCCTTCTCAAATGTTCTCCCTGTACTGGGTAGAATGAGGTAATGACACTACACTGGGAGGAGGGTCCCAGATCAAATTTACACTAGGGGCGGGCAACTGCAAAGCCACCAACTATAAAAACACTATACCAACAGGGAGGGAGGGTGGGAAACAAATAGCAGAAATGTTACTCCCAGCTGAAAAGCAGCAGTGAGCCTTTAAATGAAAGTTTTAAGCAGCTAAAGGAGCCACTAGACAAAAAGAGTTTAACTGCAACAAGTTATCATAAACAAAAAACCCAACAGATGCTTAATAAGAGTGGACAATTTCCAGTTAATACCTCACACACAGTGAAACTAGCTAGAAAAAATACACAGCACACAAAGTGCTATAAACAGCAAAGAAATAAAGAACAAAATAAACAAAAAACAGGATACTTAATGTTATATATTGTAGCTCCGAGTTTGCTGAGTGTCCTTCCTTCGATCAGCTCACTGTAAAATGGCTGAACACTCACAACTGAGCTTCTTAGGTAACAGAAAGTTGAAACCTGAGACAGCTTTTAAGAAACAAATCTCAAAAGAACCAATGAGGTGCTTAGTCTAAGCTGTAGTCCAGGAGACCTCAGTCAGCCAATGACCTCAAACAATTCTCTCTCACTGAAATGCCTGATGGCTTTGGCTAAAACAAGATGTCCCTGAATTATGTGCTCAGACACACAGCCTCCACAAACACTAGGCCCAAATACAAGCCTGACTATGGAAATGCTACAAATATCCCCACTACTTAGAACAAACTGCAGAAATGTTACTCCCAGCTGAAAAGCAGCAGTGAGCCTTTAAATGAAAGTTTTAAACAGCTAAAGGAGCCACTAGAAAAAAGAGTTTAACTGCAACAAGTTATCATAAACAAACAACCCAACAGATGCTTAATAAGAGTGGACAATTTCCAGTTAATACCTCACACACAGTGAAACTAGCTAGAAAAAATACACAGTACACAAAGTGCTATAAACAACAAAGAAATAAAGAACAAAATAAACAAAAAACAGGATACTTAATGTTATATATTGTAGCTCCGAGTTTGCTGAGTGTCCTTCCTTCGATCAGCTCACTGTAAAATGGCTGAACACAGGTCAGACTTATGGGGCTGTAGTTACCTGGATCAGTGTTTGGACCTCCTTTGTGTAGGGGAATGACTGTGGCCATCTTCCATTCATAAGGCACAAAACCGACTGAAGGCTCCAGTTGAAAAGTGATTCAAGTGGACCAGAGCGGTCATGTTTCATGCTATTTATTAAACATCCAGGGTTGTTATCAGGGCCCACTGATGCAGTGTTTTTGGCCTTGAAGACTGCATTGATGACCTGTTCCCTTGTAATGACTGGGGGGATTGTGGTATGCAGTATTTCCTTTGGACTATGGGGGGAGGGGGTGAAAACTTTGAGCTGAACCTGTTTGCCTAAACGTTGGCAATGGCCTCTGGTTTAGTGTGAGTGGTGTCATTTGCAGCAAGTTCTGTGCGTTATTGTATAGTTCTCCTGAGGTTATGGACATAGCTATAGAAAGCTTTGTGATTGTCCTTTGTCAGAGAAGCTATTTGTTCTTTCAAATTTAGCTTTTAAAGTATTAATTAACCTTTTTAGCTGCCTGTTTAGATTGACCATGGTTATTTTTAATATGTATGACTTTGTTCCTGCTACTCTTGTGCAAGATTATTTTTCTTTTGTTGTATAACCAATTGATATTATGATTCTACAAGGGTGACTTGCCTTTTGAGTTTGACTTGTCTTTTGAGTTTACTCTGGCTAGGCTTATAAATGCCCTCAGGCAGATAGCCTAGTACCTACCTATGAACCTATGACCCTATGAACCTTACTCTTAATATGAGAGGGCACAGCTTATTCTATACAGCTAGCAATATGGCTGTATGATTTTGTAGATAGCTCAGCATATGCTATGGTGTGTACTGGGTTTGGGGGTGCTTGGAATTTAGCCAAGGTTTTGCTCAGTTGAGAGAGGTTAGTCTTATAATAGTTCCTAAAATGTTTTGGTTTTGCTAGATCCCAGATTTAATTTTTATTTCAAGTAATACTGCCTTATGTCAGATCTGATGAGCAAAGATATTATATTTGGTGAGGAATATTGTCACCCCTTGTTTGTGAGTACAAGGTCAAGGATGTTTGTACCCCTGGTAGGAGAATGGACCTACTGTTCTAGGATGTTGGTATTAACAAAGTGTAGGAATTGCTGAACATTAGAAGTGGTATAGAATTCCCGATCTATAAAGGGATAGTAGTGTAGGAATTGCTGAACATCAGAAGTGGTATAGAATTCCCGATCTATAAAGGGATAGTTGACATCCCCCATGAATATCATATTGGAATGAAAGATGAGGGACTCTAGTACATTGTGATAGGTAGTATGGGATTCCTGGGACATGGAGGGGGGTCTATAGGTTGCAAGGAGATGCCATGAGACCCTGTTTATGGTGAATTGCACATGTATGAGTTCCAGTGGGTCATACTCTTTAACTAGTGTGGATGTGATGTTAGTTTTAATATAGACTGAGACCCCTCCACCTTTAGTTCCCTCCTGTGCAGTAGCTGGTAACTTTACATTGCTGGGTACTCTCCATGACTTTATACCATGTCTCCATTACTACATAGATGTCTACAGTCTTCAGTGAGAGGATGGCTTGCAAGGAGTAGAGTTTCTTGTTAAGAAGTCTAGCATTGAGCAGTACCATCTTCAGATATTACTTCATAGGTACAGTTAAGTTGGTAGGTTTATCAGTTTGGCATTGGCTAAAAAGGCACTATGAGGGTAGAAAAGTTTTTTGCCGATATCCAAAAGCATAGAGGGGATAAGTGCAGACCATCCATAGCAAGGAAGCATGGTCTATTAACACTCTCCTCCCAGGTTGTCAAATATTGTATCCCTTTGGAATGATATCAGAAGCTAAGCCAATTATTAAAATCAATCATTTTCTGTTGATAATGTGGCATCATTCTTGGAGAAGGTAGTATGCTTCTCAGTGTTAGGCTAATACTTGCTTGAGCCACATAATCAGTGAGCTTCATATAGTCAAGGGAGGTATGTCTCAGATTATTAACACCCATATGGTCTACAACAGAGTCATACTGGTACCTGTGGTTCAATGACCTGAGTTCCTGTGTGATTCAATGAATCCTAACCCCAGAAAGGCAGCTCTGCTTACACAATCTGGTGAGGATGGCATTGGTGTGCCTCCCTATAGAATCCCTAATGACCAAGAAATGTTGCTATGCACTGGTTTGCCTTAAGTGCTTAGCAGTAGAGGCATTTGATACAGTGTTACCATGCGTAGCTGTGGGTGGTGTTTTAGCGGAGTGGTACATGATGACTGAGGACCCTTTCTTTGACTGAACTGTGCAGGAGGTCTTAGTGTTTTAGGAAGGTTACCTGTAAGTGCCTCAGCATAAGCAGATTTATGTGTAGGGTCTTTACCCTGTACTTTAGGCATGGTGCAAGTGTCACTGACAACCTGTATAGGATTAGTTTTTGTTGTATGAGAGAGTTTTGCCTATAGTGTTAAAGTGTATTTACACCTCTCAGATACTTTAACTGTTTTATTAAGAAAAAGGGGGTTGTCAGTGTACATGAGGAATTGCTACAATGTCTCAGAATACCCATCTCAACCAGACTGGCCATAGAGATAGCCAGGAAGTGCATATCCATGACTACTGATCTACTAGGGAGGAGTGAGGGAAATTTAAATATTGAATAGGTCAGTAACACAAGCAAGGAACTTGTTCAGCAATGCTCAACTGTGCACAAATTAGATGCTCTGGTAGTAAAAAATCTGTCTAGACAGTAATGCCACAAGATTGTAGACCACAAACCTTCCTAATGTAAAATAACTGGTTTGGAGCCCAAGGTCTTAAAGTAGAACAAAGACACTTAGAATAACGGAACAATGAGCTTTCATCAGCAATTCCCAGCTCAGAAGATTGGAGGCTACCCTCTCCTCTGACAACACAAACCTTCTTAATGTAAAATAAATGTCCTGGAGCCCAAGTGCTTAAACCAGAACTAAGATACTTTTAGAATAACAAGCACAATAAGACTTCACCCAGCAATTCCCAACTCAGAAGGGTGTAAGCTACCTTTCCTGCTACAAGAGTTAAGCCTGCAAATCTTCCTTATGTAAGATAACTAGTTTGAAGCATAAGTGCTTAAATCAAAATTAAGAGGCTTAGAATAACAGTTACAATGTAATCAGGCTACTAACAAACAGTTATAAATACAGCAGATTAAATGCAACTGAACACTTTAAGAATAGCAGTAAAAAGCTAAATAAAGTAGGAAAAAGCACAAATACAGTAAAAGCAGCTGAATAAAGTGCATTTTTAGTAAGTGGGAAGGGAGAAAACAGAAGATAACTTTAAGAGAATAAGGGAAATGGCCTTCCCAGCTGATCTTTAAGTGCTCAGTAGAACAAGCTGATGAGATGGGATTGAGATGAGTGTCCAAAATCAGATTTATAATAGGTGCAGGCATCTCTCTCAACTGTCCCTGAATTTAGGGACGTCCCTGATTTTGACACAAATTTTAGCTCTGTCCCTCTTAATCCCTTTTGGCACTGGTGCTTTTTAGACAAAAGGGGTGAATAATGCTTAATAAATAATGACAATAATTAAGAGCTGAAGAATTATTTTACTTCAAGAAATGTATAGTAATTCACATTCTGTAGTTCTGTTAATGCCTTAAATTAACAGAACAAATATTTAAAAAGTGTCCCTGATTGTCCCTGATTTTTCCTGGATTTGTCCCTGATTCTGTTGAGATTTGTCCCTGATTGGTTGAGAGCTGTGCAGGCAACTCAAAAGACAGCAGGTTTAAAAGTACCACAGCAGATGGGTGGGTAGATGGAAAAAATCAAATACAGACAGAGATTAGCAATAGTCAGGCAGAGAACAGCAAGTCAAACATGCACCATAGCTAAATAAAAATAGCACTAAATATATGCCATTAAACGAGGCATGTTATTTCTCAGCTCCTCCCACTAAGTAGCCGGATGTTATTCACTGACTGGAAAATAATTATTTTCTAACTGACCTTAGCCAAGACATCTTAACCCTTCAAAAAGAAAGAAAGACTTGAAACAAAACAACATACAATATATGAAAATATAAAAAATAAACATAACCAAACCTTAAATGGATAACTTCAACCCAAAATCAAATGCAGACAGAGATCAGAAATAGGGAGAGAAGCGCAAGTCAAACAAGTACTATACCTAAAGATGGTACTAAATATTTGTAGTTAAATAAGGAATGCTACTTCTCAGCTCCTCCCACTAATTAGGTGGATGTTACTCACTGTCTGCAAAAGAATATGGGGGGGAATTCAATAAAGCCTACATGGAGGGATTTTCCATGTAGGCATAGTAGCACAGCCGCAATATGAAAACCAGTAGCCGTGAAATCCAGTAAACAGAGCAGAGGGGCGTGTACGAGCGTGAAGACATGGAAGTGTCTGCAAAATGCAAATCACCTCATAAGGAGGTGAAATTCATGCAAATGAGGTCAAATGATGGTCTGGAGTGATCCAGCAAGCAGATAAGTAGTTGTGCAGACCCCATGTTGGTGTCTGAAGGGTATATGGAAAATTACTGTATACAAGTAAGCAAAAATTGAACAGGGGCTGTAAAAGCCCATTTAGAAGGGCAGGGACTGCATATTAAGGACAAATATGCGCAAAACTATGCCCTGCTTGTGCAAAAAGTAATGCAAAATAATTAAAAATATTTTTTTAATAGCCATATCACGTTTGCACGGTGCTAAACAGGCAATACTTAGCATTGCACAAACTAGCTTAGCTGAGCTGATCAGTGCTTAAACGGGCATTGCTTAGCAGTGCTTCACACTGCTAAGCAATGTGCAAACCAGCCAAGCGCTGCTAAAACATTCCTGGTTTAAGCAATGCTTGGCAATGCTTAAGCTGCAACTGGGCGCAGCAAAGCAGAATTTAATAATACATTACATAATTGTGTAATTGCAAAATAAAAGGTATAATAACATGTCTGTGCATACATACATTAGTCCATCAAGGTTTTACACATACTTCTCATAATTGTGTACTTGCAACATAATTTCTTCATACCCTGTCTGTGTATTCATACAAAATTCAATCAAGGTTTAATAGTACTTCTCATAAATATGTATTTGTAAACTAAATTTAATAACCTGTCTGTGTAATCAAACAGAATTTAATCAGGATTTAAAAGATGTCTCATACTGTGTATTTACAAAATAACCTACCTGTGTATTCAAACCCTGCATCTACTGCGTATCAGGCTGTCACTGTAACCATTCAGGTACATAGCCATATGAAATGCTGTTATACTTTTCCATATATCTCTCCACTATGTTTAAGAGCTGCTAAGCACCACAGTGTGCAGTGGAAAGCCTCTCAGCTATGCTTAAACTTGACCTTTCCTAAATAATTAAATGTATCCGGTTTCTATTTTTAGATGTCTGGCATGTGTCCATTGCTAAGCACTGTGTCGTGCTGTGCAAACACACAAAAAAAAAAAAATAAAATTTTAAAATAATTGCACTTTTTATTGCATAGACATAACATTGTTATCTGTCACTTTGACAGTGCAGGGAATGTGTTACTCATCTCCAGACACAGTAACACACTCCCTACACTGATTCACTAACCGTGTTACATGGCTCTCCCTCATTAATGTTTCTTTATTAATATGCAAGGCGTGCTGCTGAGGGGGCTCCGCATACATGGCCACGGTACCTTCTTTGTAGGCCTTCCACTATTCCTACACAGATTTTATTAACTCCCCAGGTATGTCTTTATGAATCTGACAAGGATCAGTAGAGCTTGCTTTATTTGATAGCACACTATTAACTGTAGCATGGTGATAGGGAATTGGCTGTTGTGCTTTAATACAATTTTTATAACATTTTTAGCATCTACTTGATATAGTTGCTCACTGTGTCATTCTGCTGTTACTTAACTTTGAAAATAAATATGCAATTTCACAGTTGTGTCTGTCAATAATAAATATTTATTCCTTTAACAAAAGAGAAATTAAGGAAAAACAGCCTAAATAATGCTTAATGAATTGTATATATTCTTCAAAATTTTTTTTTCTACCAGTGCAGATGAATTGTTTATGTTCATTTATGCATCAAGAGCTACTTTGGGGACTTTCACAAAAAAATTAAGAAAAAGGCAATGTTCTACAGAAATTAAATGTGAGGAAGAACAGAAAAAACAGCACCAGGAACTGTCATAAACAAAGCCCTTTGTGCACATTGTATGTAAAACTGAGTTGTCATGACATCATGGGATGCAGAAAAAAGAAACAGAGAAAGCTATTAGGTAGGATTTGATTTGCAAGGACCAGAATCTATAGTGATTGGTAACTTGAAGCATTTCCATTAAAACCATGCATTTTATTTATTTATTTATTTATTTATTTATTTATTTATTTATGTATTAATTGCCATTTGTTGACTGGGAAAGTCCTTTGGGTCAGAGACCCTGTTTCAGTGGAGGCCCAGGGAGAAGAGCTCCAGTTACAGATTGAAATTTTTACAGCAAGATAATATTTACATAATAAAACAGTGTACAAAAAAGATTTATGCATTTCTTAGTGATTAGTAGAGTAGAATATTATATAATCTGGTTAGGTGTTAGTAGTACACATACAGTATTTTAATGGCATTCATTGTATGGAGGGAAAGAGGCAGTGAATACATAGGTTCATAGGTTCATAGGCTGGTACTCGGCTATTGGCCTTAGGGCCTATACAAGCCTAGCCATAACAATTCCCTGGCTATTTCTTCCCACAGTATTTACTTCCCTGGACTCTTGTCTAGCAGGGCAACTGATGTGATCCCCAGGGTGAATTTCCTATTTATTTATTATTATTTATTTTACATTTGTTGACCGGGCTAGTCTAACTGGATATATGTCCATTTTCAGTAGAGGCCCGAGGAGAAAAGCTCCAATCATCAGCAGTGACAAAGAATACAATATATAGTAATAGTAAAGTGAATTACAGTAAATTAGCTACATAGGTCAGAATAAAAGTTTTACAGAGTAATTTAGTAGGATTAAGCTAAGATTAAATACAGAGAGCAAAAAACATAAAATTAAAGATCCAATCATCAAAGTTCCTTTTGAAAAAGGCCAAAGAAGTGCTCTGCTTGACATGTATGGGCAGTCTATTCTAGAGTCTAGGGAGTCTCTGGGTCAGGAACCTATCCCTCCAGCATGTTTCGTTCATTGTGATGACAAGGTTTAGATCCCTAGAGTGTGTGTCTCTGAGGGATTGGGATTTCTTTAAGTGTAGCATGTCCAACAGCTCTGGGTTTGACATGGCCTTGTATGTTAAGCAAAGATTGCTTCTGAGTAGTCGATATGCGACAGAGTATAGGTGGAGTTATTTTAGATGGTAAGCATAGGGCATATGCTTTAGGTCTGTGATTCTTTTAGTGAGGTATTTCTGCAGCCTTTCCAGTTGTTGCAGATGTCTTGAAAGGTACATACCAAATGGGGCATTGTATTCTATAATGGATCTAATGAAGGATGAGTACAGTGGAACAATTACCTTCTTTTTTTCTGGATGAAAAGCCCTTAGTGCTGAAGTGTGCCATATAGAAGGATTTCCTGACTGTTGTTGCCATGTGGTTATCAAAGGTGAGACCACTGTCCACCTGTGTCCCTAAGTCTCTTATCACACTTTCGGTGTTTAGTGTACTGCCACCTATATGGTAATTCATGGGTGCATGTTTTTTCCCAAAGGAAAAAGAGTTCATTCAATGGATGGGAAGTTTAGGATTTAGCCTAATAATGTTTATAGAGACAAGACAGAGATTGACATACCTTAACTGATGTAGAAAAGTCAATGATGTTCAGTTGATTTATGAATAATTACTTGAAATCAAAGAGAGTCATACTAATCAACAAAATCTTAGAATTTGTTTACAGTGGTCTATAGTTCTTCCATATAATAAATGTTGCTCTCCCTGCTGCCCCACTATTAACTGGGAATCACATATGACACCAAAAAAAAAAAGGCACAAAGATTCCTGGATTTTGTAAACACAAACTCCCAGAGCCATATTGTCAATACACCAAACGGGTGCAACCATCCTGGATTTTGTCCTCACTATTATGGGAGAGTGCTGCACACTCCCCTAGTGTAATGTCTTCCCTGGTAAGGTCAGACCACAAAATGGTCTCCTTTGAAGTAAAAATAAAACCTGGATCCCTAGCTAACCCTGGAATATTCAGGCATAGGATCACAGGATCATAGGAGGTCACTAGGCTTATAGCACCCAGGGCCCTTACAAGCCAAGACAAGTTCAACCCATGTTCCCAAGGGTGTCTGGTTCAAGCAGACACTAAAATCAGCACCTATTGCCCTTGTCCAAGAGGGACACATGTAGGAGCCATGGGATGAATTACCAGTTACCCATCCTTCTTTCTTCTTCTTTCAGCTTTTCCTGGTTAGGGGTCACCATAGTGGATCACCTGTCTGCTCATGATTGGCAGTGGAGTTTTATGGTGTCGAGTTTCCAGCCCGGCACCCAACCTTCCACAAAAGGCCACACATGCACACATACACCTAGGGCCAATTTAGAGTGTGCAGTCCACCTACAGCATGTCTTTGGGATGTGGGGGGAAACCGGAGCACCCAGAGGAAACCCACATGACCACAGGGAGGACATGCAGACTCAGCACAGAAGGCACCCCAGCCAAGGATCAAACCGGAGAGCTTCTTGCTGTGAGGTGGCAATGATAACCACTGCACCATCCAATTGTCCAAATTGTGCTTAAATAAGCCAATTATGGGCTTTGTTTAACATGAATAGGAAGCTTGTTCCAAAGGTAGTGCAATCTCTGTGAGACAAATCTGTCTCCCCAGCAAGTCCTGTTGATGTCACATACCAGGTTAAGGTCCTTTGAACAAGTGACTTGAGTGCCATTTGATTTGTGAATGTGGAGAATCTCCATTAAAGCTGGGTCAGAGATTGCTCTATATGCAAGACATAGGTCACCTCTGAGCAGTCTGTATGACACAGAGTAAAGTGACAATGATTTCAGTCTGTTCGCATAAGACAGATTTTGTAGACCCTGATTTTTCTTCATAAGGAAACTTTATGGTCTCTCCAATTGCTGCAGGTGTTTGGAAATGAACATACCAAAGGGAGCATTGTACTCTGTTATTGGCCTGATGAGGGAAGAGTACAGGGAGTTATAACCTCTTTTTTTTTCTGGAGGCAATGTCCTTACTTATGAAATGAGCAATATAAAATGCCCTTCTTACCACTGTGGAACTGTGGAAACATGGTGATCGAAGTTAAGGTTGCTGTCAACCTGTGTGCCCAGATCTCTCATCACTGACTGTGTGCTTAGGGCATTGCTTTTGATGTAGTAGTTTGCAGGAACACCACCCATGCCAAAGGGGACGATAATGCATTTTTTTACATTAAGTTTAAGACTATGACTTTGGCACCAGTCAGTAGTCTATGTAAAACCTTCTTGCAGGATGTTGACACCACTAGGGGTTTCAATGATTGCTCCCAGTTTGCAGCCATCAGCAAACTTTGTCAGCCACAGTCCTTTAGTTTTAGCCTGTACTTCGAAGAAGTAGATTCCAAACAGTAGGGGTCCCAGAACCGATCCCTGTGGAATACAACTGGTCACGGGTCTGCTGGAGGAGATGAAGTCCCCTATTTTGACTGTATGAGTTCTATCAGTGAACCAGTTTTCAACTCACCTGACAATGTATGGGCTGATACCCAGTTTTAATTTCTCCAAGTCTTTTGGGTTTCTAATACCATAATGGGAATGGACCCCATTCCTAAGTCAAAGTACAATTAAAGTTCATGAAATTAATATTGCTTTAATCTTTCATGTCAGCCAGAAGTGCTCTTCCTGGCACCTGCAATATGCCCAGTAATGACTCCTTCTGAAATTTGTATAGTGTTACATGTATCAGTAACATATTTAAATACAATTGTAGATTCTTGTTTATAAGACCCATTACTCCCACTACTATTGGAACTGTCTGGGTATCTTTCTTCCACATTGCTCTCATTTATGCCTGCAAAGCCTGATATTTTATGACTTTATGTCTCTCTGTACACAAGACACTGTTCTCACTGGGTGTAGCAATTTCAATGATCAGTGCTACTTCTGACTTCTTTTCATGGACTACTATATCTGGTTTTCTCGCATCTGTCTTTTGAACTGTTGGTAATGGGTGATCCCATGTGATGTAGACTTCATCATTTTCTATGATGCTTTGTGGATCATGTTTCCAGTGTTTTTCATCTACTTCAGTATTGTAATGTTTGCACAGTCCCCAGTGCAACAGTCTTGCCACATTATTATGCCTTTCAGTATACAGTCCTTCTGCCATTGATATGTCACAACCAGCAACAAGGTGTGCAACTGTTTCCAATTCTGTTTTACAAACCCTACATTTGTTTGTTTCTCCTACATGTTCAATGGACTTTATACACCAACGTGTACGTAGTCCACTATCTTGGGCTGCCAATATTAACCTTTCATCTTTTGGTTTGAATCCGCCTCTCCTTAACCTTTCCTGCTTTCGATCCTGATCAACATGAGTTTGTTCCAGGAGTTTTCTATACTTGCAACTATATTTATGCATTTTCCATATTTCTTGCCTCCTCATCTGATCCTTCACCTTATATTCTTTTTTTTTTGTTTTTTGGCACATTCAGTTGTCGCCTGATATTTATCTACTTCTGGTTTGATTTCCTTTCCGAACTGACATGGATATGTTTCTGCTAGACTAAGAAGGGAAGTAATCCTAGATTTATTCTCCTCGTGTTTCTAAACTTTCACTATGTTTGGGTCTTGTGACATCAGCAGATATGTATGCAGTCCCACAATTGCATACCTGTACATGTAATCAATTTCAAGGAGGCCCATACCTTCTTCGGAATGGGGAATATATAATCTTGGTTTGCATTGATTTTTATAAATCATTTTATGAGCATGAAGCATCCTTCTTGTTTTCCTGTCTAATCTATCAAACATCTTTTGGGGCCAGTCAATCACTCCAAAACTGTAAGTTAGGACAGGAAGAGCAAATTGGTTTATAGCTTGAACTTTGTTCCTAGATGTCAATGCTGTTTCCAGTATTAAGTCTTCTAAAATACTCCTTAATGAGTTTTATTCACATTTGTTCATGCTTTATTATTGATCTTTCATCACTTCCCAAATATTTATACACACCCTCTTGCTCAGGTTCTTTTATATCACATTTTTGCCCCAAACTGATGTTTTCTTGGTGCTGCCGCTTTCCTGCTTTAAAGGTTGCTTTTGCACATTTATCAAGACCAAATTACATTCTTATATCATCTGAAAATGTTTTGACTACTTGCAGTTGTGGTTCAGTTCCTCATCTGATGAACTATACAGTTTTAAGTCATCAACAAAGAGAAGAGGAGAAGTCTGTATACTTTGTTGCTTTCTGGGAATAAAATTATAGCCATGGCCTAATATGTTAAGCAGACAGCTTAATGGGTTAAGGGCAAGGCAGAAGAGCAACAGAGACAGAGAATGATCCTGGAATACCCTTCTTTGGATTTTTATCCCTGGAATAATAATTTGTCCTTTATCATGGCTTAACTGCCAAGTGGTTTGCCACTGTTTCATGGTCACTGTGATGTATTTTATCAGTTTAGGATGTATCTTATACATTTTAAAGCACTCTTTTACCAATGAATGTGGGATACTGTCAAATGCTTTTTTGTAGTCTATCCATGTCATACTTAGATTCTTCCCCTTTTTACAGTTATCCACTATGACTTTATTTAACAGCAAATAATTCTTTGTTCCATATGACTTTCTTTTATTGCCCTTTTGTTCTATTGCCATAATTGAGTTTTATTCTAAATGACTATAAACACTGTTGGCATCGATTCCACTGTATAGTTTGTACGTCGTCAGAAGACAAGTTATTGGTCTATAGTTTTAGGGTAGCTTGGAGGTTCACTCTTAAGTAGGAACATTGTTTTTCCTGTTGTTAGCCAGGCTGGTGTCTGTTTGGGGTGCACATATAAATAGTTCTTACTCATCACTAAATCTTCATGCAAAGGTCGTAATACTTTTAGCCAGACGTTAGGTACTGCATCTGGGCCTGGGGTTTTATGATTAGAGACTTTTCCTAACTTTGTTTCAATCTCTCTGACCATTATTTTATCCCATTTCATATCCTGAACATTTGAACTTCTTATTCTTTTATTTACTTCTTCTATCCATTTAGCATCTTTGTTATGTTCCACAGGATCTTCTTAAATATTTCTCCAAAATATATCTATTGCTTCTTTTTTGGTGTTCTTTCAATTCCTTTTACCTTGTTTCCCAATTCCCTATAAAACTTTTTTGGGTCATCAATAAATTGCTTATTTTGTACTTTTCCTTTATATTTATTTGTATATCTTGTAAGTTTTTCTGCCTGTGCTGATATTTTTAGTTTATTATTTGCAGTAGTGCATAATAAATCCTGATCTGTTATAATACTGCACATTGTTTTTATCACATCTATCTTTCTGAGTATTTTTGTTGATCTGTTCCCTAGTCTACACTCTTCTAACAGTGACATTTCTTGTCTTAGTTGCTTTATAGTTTTTTCTATTCAATACTTCCATGATGGCATTCGATTTCTCCCTGTCCTTTCCCTTACTACCTTGTGTTCTTGTGGTAGGACTTTATCTGTTATTAATTTGGCTGCACAGTAATGTATCCTATTTACTTCTGTTATATCATATGACTCTCTATGGACAGCCCTAATTACTGTTTTCATTTGTTTTATCAAACTTCTAACTTTTGGGGTTTTATTGACCTTCTGCAGTCTATTTCTTTCATTGATCTTAATATGCCTATCCATCTCTATTAAGTCAAGCTACTATATTTTCAGATTATTTTCTTTTAAACTGAGGGCACATTCTTTGTTCACCATTTCCTGCGGGCATTCTATAGAAAGTTCCTGAGCTTCTTCCTGTGCCACGTTCTCTTCAGTTTCACCCTCTGTTATCCATTGCTCTTCCATATAGGAGATCACTGGCCTATCACTCCCTGACATTGACTGCGTCATAGTTGCCACAGTTTCCTGTTCTTGTCCTTGCTGTATAGCTCCAACTGAACCTTTGTACTGGTTTCCTATGCGAGGTTCCAAACTTACCCAGCTATAGAAGCATTAGCCTGACTAGCCTCCTATGGGAGACTCCAAACTTACCCAGCTGGGTGTGTTTATCAATGATGCCTGAGTGGAGATTGTGTCAAAGGCCTTGGCTAAGTCTGGGTAGGCCGTATGTAGAGATTTGCTCTCATGTAGAGCTTTGGTGACCATCTCAAAGAAGTCCACCAAGTTTAACAGGCATGATCTCCCCTTGACGAAGCCAAACTGGGTGGGGTTGAGTATTTAGAGATTTCCTATATCTTTGTTAATAAGATCCATGATGATTCATTCCATGGCCTTGCAGATAAGGCTGGTCAGGCTAATGGGTCTATAGTCCCCAGGGCCCATGGTTGAAACCCCCCCCCCTTTGTGCTCTATTCAGAGGCTAACTTCCTGCTATTAAGTGATAACCTGGGAAATTCCAAGCCCCTATAAACCCTGAGAACACTTCTGTCTATGCAGAGCTATTCACAGAAACCCTGTACAAGCATGTTAACAGCTGCATAGTAGCAGCTATAGCCATCAGGAAGAAGTACAAAACTAACTCAAAAAAACAAGCCACCCTGGTGGAATCATAAAATCAATAAGCTGTATAACAGAAGGAAAAAAAATCATGACAAAAATTAGGAGGTGCAGCACTCATCAGGATAAAAGCACTCTCTTCAAACTAAGCAAACACCTCAGAGGACAAATAAAGTCTACCAAAGCCAAATTTGAGGTAAATGTGACCTCCCAAGCCAAGGACAACCACAAGGCATTATTTAGCTATGTCCACATCCTCAAAGGTAATACACAATTGTGTGCAGAGCTCATTGTAAATGGAGCCACCTATACTGAGCCAGAAGATATAGCAAACCTGCTGGCTGATAAATTCAGCACGAGCTTGACTCCTGTTTCCCCCTTAACCTTCCCTCAGAAATTACCATCAAATATAATTGATCACTTGCTATCACTAAGGAAGAGATCCTTAATGCTCTCTCTAAGGCCAGGAACACTGCATCAGTGTGTCTTCTAAATAGTATGAAGCATGGCCTATTAAGTCCTCTGGAATTTCTTATATAACTGTAGCCAACAATCAGGCTTCATGCCTCATAAATGGAGAGCAGAAACAGTCATCCCTCTGCACAAAGGTGGGCCATCTACAGACCCATAAAACTCACTAGCCTTATATGCAAACCATGGAAATAATTATCGTGGAAATGATCAGTAATGATATAGGAAACCTCCAGACACTGGACCCCACCCAGTTTGGTTTCATCAAGGGCAGATCATGCCTACTGAACCTGCTGGACTTCTTTGAGAAGATCACCAAAGCAATGGATGAGAGTAAACTAATTAACACTGTGTACCTTGACCTGGCCAAGACATTTGACACAATACCCCACTCAGGCATCGTTGACAAACTCAAGAGGATAGGTTCAAACCCATATGTCACCCGGTGGAAAGCCAACTGGCTCACAGACAGGATCCAGGATGTTAGAATTGGGAGTCCACCTCTACAGAGAGGCCAGTTACAAGTGGAGTCTCTCAGGAATTGGTCCTTGGACCACCCATTTTTGGCATTTACTCCTCTGAAGTCAAGGCCAATGTCAATGAACTCTAGCTGACTAAATTTGTAGATGACTGCAAATTAAGAGCTGTCATTGAATCCCAGACCAACACAAATGTTCTCCTGGAGGGGCTGGCACAGATAAACAACTGATGTCAGACCCATGGACTAAAACTAAATGCCAAGAAATGCATTATAGTATCCTTTGGGAAGTCATCCACCCCTGGTAACCATCATATTGACAACATACACCTAAGAGTTGAACCAGTAGTCAGAGACACACCTAGACAGTAGTCTAGCCTTTGACCATCACATGTTAACAGTAGTAAGGAAGTCATTCTATTTTGCGCAACTTAAAAACAAAGGTATGGCATCAAGATCCACTATATTCTGCATTCATCAGACCTATCTTTGAGAACAATGTCCCCTTTGGCATGTGCCTAGCCAGGCATATCCAACATCTGGAATGTTCACAGAGGTTCCTCACTAAAAGAATACAAGGCATAAGCATACATAATGTCCTATGCAGTCCACCTCTAGGCCTATCCCTTTATTCTGTCTCCTATAGCCTGTTGAGGGGAGATCTATGCCTGGCATTCAGGGCAATGTCAGGCTCCACTCTGATGGACCGCCTGCATATCCACAAAACAAACAGGACCAGAATTACCCATTCTAAAGACTTAAACCTTGCTTGTGATATAAATAGGATCTGCTGAAGAGACAGGCATGTATCCCAGAGATTACCCCTTCTGTGGAACAGGCTCCCCATCCATGTGAACTAGAGTTCCTCCCTAACCCAATTCAAGTGTAACTTAGACAGTTGGACAGATAACAGGAAATTCATCCCTGGTTTGGCACCTATGTCTCTAATGGACATAGGCAACATGTAAATGGTTAATCTCCCAGGCCCCTGGCTTGTAAATGTTTAATTTCCGAAGCCCCTGTTTATACTTATCAAGGATACCAGAACTTGTCAGAGATTTGGGCTTAAAAAGGCCCTTGTGACCTAGTAAACACCTCTGAACTGAAGACAATTCTGTACATTTTAAGGAAAATAATACTCTAGGGTGCATTTCAACAGATTCACATATGCATACTTTATCTGGGTCCAAATGTTTAAAAATCTAACATTATAACTGAAAGTATGTCATTTACTTTCTTTATCATAAATAATGTGGAGTGCGGGGAGTGCCTTCTGTGTGGAGTCTGCATGTCCTCCCCGCGGTTGGGTGGGCGTTCCAAAGACATGCGTAAATGGGCGTGCCTTCGTTGAAGGTTGAACTTCGAGCTGGTACCTCGGCGTTCGTCAAAATCTACTGCCAATCATTAGCGGACCGGAGTTCCGCTGTGGCAACCCCTAACCGGGGAAAAGCCAAAAGACAACAACAACAACATCATAAATAATGTGGTATGAACATTTTTCATTTATCTAGTAATTCTGCATAATCAGCTGGATAAAATATTATATTTTCTTATGTAAATCTTTACTGTGGGAATTTGAGCTATTACTTAAAATCAACCATTTTAAATGCTCAATACAAGTTCTATAATGTCAATTATAGATATTTACTGCAATATGTTAAAATACTATAGTGGCAAGTTATAAACAGAACAGGTAGTCTGCGTTAAAACAGAAATGAAACAAATTCTACACACACGAATAGCCATGTGTAATGCATCTGTATCTTCTTTTTTCAAGCATGCTGCAGAATACAGAATTATTATATCTTACCGAAAGACCTAACACTTAAGTTGTACCATACTTAGTTACTGATTCACTCTCAGTCAAAGCTGGGCTTGTCACATGACTAAAGAGATCATGTGATAAAATGTGGATGAGCAGTGACCAGAATTAAAGCCATTGGTGATGATGACAAGTGAATATGAAGATGCTTAATTAAAATGCAATCTTTGATGAAGTATTCACATGGAGTGTTAAAATTATAAAATTCATACTTAATGTACAAGCTACTTAATCTTGCTAAATAGCACAAGTTTTTAATTTCCTCTGAACGGGAAAAAGAAAAGCATTCCTAATGTACTGCTGCATTGCTCTGTAACTGAATTATTCATCAAGGGCATGTGTAGAGCTTATTGAAGAGCTGACCAAACAAAATGAACAGACTGATAAGGTAAAAAAGCTGAGCACAAAATGTTCTGACTTTGCACAGGAGGGTCTAATCTAGTAATGTGAAAATATATCAATAATTAGGAGAAAATGTCAGCATTGTGTGTGATTCTACCAGGACAGTAATATTTGGTCCTGACAGATGTCTGGTGTTTGCATTTTAGTTTTTTCACTTTTGTCTACAATTATGTAGTTCCATTTGTTAAAAAAACAAAGTAGACATGCCCAAAGTGGCATTTTTGAGTTGCTTATTAAAATGTACAGTTGCTTGTGTAAAATATATTGGGATTTTAGAAACAAATAGTGTAATGCATTAGGCAAAATTGTAAGCTGTTGTACATGGGGTAGGGGTGATTAAGAGACACAGTTAATGTTCTCATACAACCTGTCCAAATAACATGATCTGCATCTTATGCAAACTACTTTATAATTATACATAAATGTGCAACATGACAACAATGAAACCAACTGTGATTACAAATAGTGGTAAGCAACATGATATAATGGTTCAGAAATATATAAAGACTGCATCAGCCTTCAGGTTTGTGCACTATCATTTCCTGATAAGCAGAGAAACAGACCATGCTAAAATGCAACCAGTACCAACTTCATTAGCTAAAGAATATCTGTTAGAGGCCATAGTCAGAGTCAGTGTCTGCAGCAGTGTGAGTCATCACCTTCCACATTCCAGACAGATCTAACCACACCTAATGTACCATCCCCTGCACAGCAGTAACACAGTAAAATGATATTGTGTAGGCAGAGACACTATATATATGAGCTGTTGATATGTGTTGCCATCATATTGAACCCTATAGGATGTGTGGAATACTGACACATAGAACCTCAAGGGATGCAAGGAATACTTATTGTTGTGGACACTAATTTATGCGTAGGGAATACTTATTGCCTAATTTATGTGTAACATTGACTACATTTACTGCAGGTACTGTCCAGTGGCCATCAAGGGACGTGATGAGATCATCATAGGCATCATCATCATAAACTCTACAACAGTTTCTTGATGTTATACTGTCTCTTCTGGAGGAGCATATGAG
>NC_056728.1:286622468-286709968 GCF_019279795.1 Protopterus annectens
AGGCCTTCTTATATAGAGACGAACGAGCGACATGGTGCTAGAAGAAGCATATCTAAAGGGCATGAAGTCAGTAGTAGCATACCGAAGGGGCATGAGGTAAGAAATGGTTTTGTAAAATGATTTAAGGCACCTGTTTAGATGTTGGTGGAATATACAGGAATGGACCATCCGAAAATGTGCGAACTTTGCAAAACAGGTTAGAAACAAATTTCAGGTATTAAAATTTGCTCAGCCCTATTTCTTTTCACGTAGTATGAAATGAGGCATACAGAATGTTCTAAATAATATTTGCATGAACTGATATGTATGATATTGTTAAAAATATTTGAATTACTATGGAAAATGTTTGAAATAAAGTCTGTATTGCATAAAATGAGTAAAATAAGGGGAAACAATTGCATTTTCGCAAAGCATATGCATTTTTGTATTAAGCACAGATAACTGAGTTATCAGAGGTATATAAAGTGTTTGCATGTTTGTGCAGTGTTACAGTAAGGCATATTTCACAAAAGTACAAATATTACAAGGCATATTTCACAGAATACAGACATTACAGAGCATATTTCACAAAGTAAAGTATTTCAAAGAGTTTATTGTGCATTTGAATGTTGTTACAAGCTCATAGCACTGTTTGTTCATACATAATTACAAGGGCCATATTTTCAGTGTGTTTGTTCATACTTTGTGGGCATGGTGGATGTATTTCAAAAACCCAGTGCACTTGTGTTTGACAGTAATATTGCTGAGAATTGGAAAGTGTTTGAGCAAAAGTATGACATTTTCATACAGGCTGCATTTTCTGATAAAGATGACCATACAAAGGCATTTATTCTGCCTAATTTAGCTGGATCAGAAGCCATAGAACGGGAACACTTATTTGTGTATCCATCTGCTGTCTATAGAGGAGAGGGAGAAAAACATCATATTGTTGTACCAGCTGAGTCAAGTGAGAACCCAGAGTGCTTAAAATGTAAATTTAGAGAAATGTGCAACCTCCAAACAAATATTAAAATGGAAAGGCACATTTTATGCAGGGGATCAAAAGCCTGGTGAAACTTTTGCAGCATATATAACTGACCTGAGAAATAAGGCTAAAAAGTGCAGATTTGGTGACTTAAGGGATGAGTTGATAAAAGACAGACTTATGTGTGGCATAAAAGATGATGCTGTGAGAAAGATTTTGCTTCATGACAGCGATTTAACTATGAATAAGGCCATTGAGATTTGTCTGATATACAAGCTCACAGAAAAGCACACAGACATGCTTACAAGTGAGAATAGCTGTAGAAGGCACAGTGATAAATTTCATGTTGAAAGTATGCAGCATTTTATTAAAAGAAACAAGCCCAATCATATTGCAGCTGTAACCCATGCAGCACTCACTGGTAAGCCCCAGAACTTTCTAGCAAATTCCAGGCTTCACACAGTCTCAGTGAAGCATAAGAGTGAGTCAGCAAACTCAAAGCATGGGTCCCAACCCGGTTCCATTGCCAACTGTCATAATTGTGGCGGAAGTCATGAATCTAAAAGTGTGAAATGTTTAGCTTTTGGTCAGCAATGCCACAAATGCAATAAATGGAATCATTTCAAAAGATTTTGTAAATCAAAAGGCCTACATTCTTTTATTAAAAGGGAACATTTTAAGAAATTATTTGATCAGTTAGATAGTGGCAGTTCTACTCTTTATGTTGATGGTGTGTCAGTGCTTCATGAAACAATTAATGCAGTAGATTTAAGGACAAAGAATGAAGTATTTTGTATTGTTTGGATAAATGGCAAACCCATAGAGCTCATAGCTGATACAGGCTTCAAGTGCAGTGTTATAGCAGCAGAAACATTTGCGAGAGTGTGTAAAGGTGAAAGGCTTGATTTGGCTTGGTGCTGCTTATAGAGGTGAAGAAATTCAAACCAAAGACTCAGTAGTGCTTTCATGTTACTCTGCTGGGAGATGGTATGACTTATTATTTTTTGTGGTCAAGAGGCACGTCTAGTCATTATTAGGGCTCAGAGACAGTTTGAAAATGGGACTGCTTTCATTTAATAAGGAAGTCCATCATGTTAGCTTAAAAGACCACTACTCTAATTTTGCCCAGCACATTTTTTCCACCTATACTAATCTCTTCTATGTCAAATTAGGCAAACCTCCAGTTGTGCACTCTATGAAGTTAGGCACAGAGGCCAGTCTAGTTATCAGGCCAGCTCAAAAAGTTCCAATAGCCATGCAGGACAGAGTCAAAGCCGAGTTAGATAAAATGGTGCGACAAGGTGTAATTTGTCCAGTTGAAACTCAAACTGAATGGGTATATTCCATGGTGGTAGCTCATAAGAAAAGCTCAGATATCAGAATATGTATTGATCCACAAGATTTGAACAAAGCACTAAAAAGACCTCATCATCCAATGCACACAGTTGAAGTCGCAGCCTTGGTGCCAAATGCCACTATCTTTTCTGTCTTAAATGCAAAGAGTTCATTTTGGCAAATTCAGCTTGACAAAAATCATCATTACTCACTACTTTTAGCACTCCATATAGCAGGTACAGATTTTTGAGAATGCCATTTGGGATAAATTCTGCAACTGAAGTCTTTCAACGTGTGATGGAACAATTTTTTCTGGGTATCCTTGTGCTATCATAGTAGATGACATACTAGTAGAAGATTGTGATGAAGCTTAACATGACAGAAACCTCAGAAAAGTTCTAGAATGGGCACATCAAGTGACACTTAAGCTTAATCCACACAAATTCAAATTCAGGCTACAAGAAGTTCCTTATGTTGGTCATTTATTTATGAGTACTGGCTTATGACCAGACCCATGAAAGCAAACAGCCATTCTGAGATGCCAGCTCCAGACAATGCTCAAGCCCTGCAATGTTTTCTTGGCATGGTCAACTACCTAGGCAAGTTCATTCGGGAAATGAGCCAACTATCACCACCACTCAGAGAGTTGACACGTAAAGATGTATCCTGGTATTGGGTAGAGCAACAACAAAGAGTATGTGATGTCCTGAAACAGAGAATTGCTAGTCCACCAACTCTCAAATACTATGATGTTCACAAGCCAGTTACACTTTAATGTGATGCTTCAAAATTTGGACTCGGCATAGTCATTCTATAAGAGGAGCAACCTGTTGCCTATGCATCGAGAACTCTTACCCAAGCTAAAATGCAGTATGCCCAGACTCGAGAAAGAGGTTTTGGCAATTGTGTTCCATGATTGTTTATGGTAGAGCTATCCAGATTGAAACAGACCACCAACCATTACTTACTATCTTTAGAAAGCCAATGCATTCAGCTCCAGCCTTAATGCAATGTATGATGTTGAGACTGCAAAAATATAATTTCAATCTTGTCTGCAAGAAAGGCAAACTTCTTTATCTTGCTGATACATTGTCCAGATCAGCCGGAAACACCACAGAACAGCACAAGACTGAGAACCTTGATTTTGAAGTTATGGAAGTGAGAAATTTATCTTCCACACATCTTGATGAGCTGAGAGAACACACAGCCACAGATACAGTGTTACAGAGGCTCAACCACTTTATTAATCAAGGATAGCCATCAAAGCAATCTAGTTTACCTTAAGAAGTGCAACCTTATTTTCCATACAAATATGAGATTTTGTCTGACAAAGGTATCATTATGAAAGGTCCAAAAGTAATTGTTACAAAGTCCTTGCTACCAGTACATTACTATCTTGCATCATGGTCACGCAGGAACCAAATCTACCAAAAGAAGGACGAGAGGGTTAGTATTTTGGTCTTCTTTGTCACAAGACCTTGAGAGAGCACTTTTATCTTGATCAGTGTGTAATAGCACAAAGCCACATCAACAGAAGGAACCACTTCAGCTTAACCAGATTCCAGAACTACCTTGGTCGACAGTAGCCACTGATATCTTCAAGTGGAATGGTCAACATTATTTGGTGTTAGTAGACACTTACTCCAATTGGTTTGAGATTGACTTACTTTCTAACCTAGCATCCAGTACAGTCATTACTAAGATGAAGCGTCATTTTGCTGCTCATGGAAGTCTGCACAAAGTTATTTCTGACAATGGCATGTAGTTTACAAGCCAACAGTTCAAAGGATTTGCTGAAGAATGGAACTTTGCTCATGTCACAAGTAGTCCTGAGTACCCGCAGTCAAATGGTTTGGCAGAACGTGCAGTGCAAAGTGCAAAACAGTTGGTAGAAAAGTTAAAATGAGACAATACTGAAGTTTTCTTGAATCTCTTGAATCTCAGAAATGTTCCTCATGATAAACATCTTAGTTCACTTCAGGGACTTCTGTCGAGACAAACCAGAACAGCATTATCAATCAGTAGTCACTTGTTGGTTCCATGTATCAAGAAGAACAGGTAAGTGAAAAATAATCTGTTGAGGAAGCGTCTATCCAGAAGTCTTACTACAATAAGACCAGCAAACACTCAATCCATTACAAGAAGGAAAAGTGGCAAGATGCAAATGTCCAGGGGTTATGATCAGAAGAATATTGGTCCAGAGCCAAGACAGCACATTGTGGAATCAGAAGGAGCAATTTTTAGGCAGAATCAGAAGCATTTGAAACCAGTGTCTGAGCCTATACCACAGCAGATAGCCTGCGAGAAAAACATTTTATCTCAGAATGAATTGTCTGGTGTTCCAATTCCTGAGGAAATTCCAGAGGACATTCCTGATCCTATGATTAATCCAGAAGTTCCTGATATGAGTTGTGCACCGCAGACTGTCTCTGTTGCTAAGTTTGGTCCTAACTGTTATGTTATGAGATATGGTCAAATCTCTAAATCCTGTCGGAGATATGAAGCAACTTGGACATGAACATTGTGTTTTGTTTCTAATGTACATAATAATGCATGTCTAGCTCTAACATTGTTCATAGGTTCATAGTTTAGCACTAGGTTAGCTGCCGTTATGGTCCATTTTAAGCCTAGCCAATTACCCCATGTCAGACTCAAACCCTGCACCTTGTGTTTCTAAGGTAAGAACTTAGCCATTATGCCAAGAATTCTTGGAGTTAGTTTTCACTTCAGTTTATATTTCATTTTTGTGAGCTTGCTTCATTTGTATTTTGAAAAATAGTCATTAAACTGTTCAGCCTTTTCCACTCTGGTTTCCATGTAAGAATCCATTTGAGCACTGTCAAGTTATGAGGGTGCAAGCTTACCTGGTTTGATCTCTTGTACTGGCCAGGGGTGCAAGCTTGCCTGATTTGATATCCTGTACTGGCCAGGGATGCAAGCTTGCCTGCTCTGATCTCTTGTACTGGTCAGGGGTGCAAGCTTGCCTGGATTGATCTCTTGTACTGGCCAGAGGTGCAAGCTTGTCTGGTTTGATCTCTTGTACTGGCCAGAGGTACAAGCTTGTCTGGTTTGATCTCTTGCACTGGCCAGGGGTGCAAGCTTGCCTCGTTTGATCTCTTGTACTGGCCAGGGGTGCAAGCTTGCCTGGTTTGATCTCTTGTACTGGGCGGTTCTGACTGCTTATTGATCTTCTCCAGATTCTTTTCAGACATCCTTTAGTCTTCATGTTAACAGCTAACTGGATCTGGATTGATTACATGTTATACTCCATCAAAGAGCTTAAGTAATTTCATCTTTAGTCAACAGCTGGTTTCATTTTAACCTTTTTTTTTACTGAATCCATTATTCTACCGGGGTGCAGTGGTGGATTTTAATTTTTGTTTTATTACTATCATTTTTATTAGTTTATGGCTACTTCATTCATAGGTAAGTACTAGGCTAGGTGCCTTTGTGGGCCATTTTAAGCCTAGCCAATTTCCCCTCAAAATGAAAATCAAACCCTGCACCTTGGGTCTCTGAGGTAAACACATTAATCATTATTTCAACCTCCCAACCTTTGCTTGCATTGTATTCTTTTTACTTCTTTGTTTTATAATTCTCTTACTTTAGTTTTATTTTAATATAGTTGTTTCTTTTTCCTGACATCCTCACATTGATTACCAGTTTTTTGATGTGCCACCTCATACCCTAAGCTGTGTGTTTTCTTCATTATAATTCAGGACAGTTTCTTGCTCTGCAGACCTTTATGCTCCCCCAGCATCCTGTTGTCACTACCTTTGCCTGCAGGAGCTTGGGTGTTAGCAAGAGGTAGATGGAAAGTGTTCATCACCACTGGCATCTAGGACCTATGGAGTATGGATCTTAACATGTTTCAGTGCTATATGTTTTATGCCATGTGATGAAATATGGCTCATATTTTCACAATATGGTTCCATATCATATAATGTTGACTGCTCTTTCTAGCTGGATACAAATAAATGAGACTTGTTCTACAGTAATTACAGCCTGAGTACTGTATTCAAATGCCAGATCTATCAGGAACAGGACTGGAATTATATGAGACTCGGTCCATAATATTGGCTTGATTTTCATTAGTGAAATCTGGCTTGAGTCCAACTATAGACCCATTTTTTGCAGTGATACTGTCCCCATATTTTCTGTTTTGAAGTGCCCTGGAAAGTGTCAGTCTAGGGGTGGGATTGCCATGTTCCACCATTTAATCATAGAGCTAAAGGAGGTTAAGAATAAGAGCTGCCAAATCATTTGAATAGGTCATTAATGAAGCAGAAAACTGTCAGTACCTCCTAATCTATTGTCCACCTAGCAATTCAAGGCTGTTCTTTCAGGAGTTCACAGATGTCATTGTCTTCTTTATTTGGGGGTCATTCAAGTCAAAGAGAAGTCTGTGGCTCTTGTAAAAGAATTCCTCTGTACTGTGAAGGAATTCAGGTTCATGTGGGCTGTTTCCCTGCTACCCATACACAGAATAACCTTGGACTTGATGTTCCAGTTGGGTATGGAACTCAGTGATTTTGTGGTAGAGCCTGTCACGTTGACCTACTATAGCCTTATTTGCTTTGTGCTTGAAGTACCCCCAATAGTGTTTCCTGACCAAGATCTGATGGCTCATAGGAGTCTGAGCCAGGTCTCCTCTGACTTACTGATACCTGTATTATATCAATACTTATAGGAGTTCCATGTTGTGGACATAGGTAGGGCAGCTAAGTACTACAACAAGGTCTTGACTTCCTTTCACAGTCTTTTGCTTAAGTCATGTATGCCCTATCCATCTCATGACATATGAGCCATGGAATGACGTTGAGCTTCATGAGTTGAAAATGATGGGACAAAGGCTAGAAGGAAAAATGGCACTGCAGTGGATGCTGGAGGATGTACCTCTATTAGACAAACATTTTTTCAGTTTATTAGGCAGAGATCTCCAAAATGTCAGCACATATCCTAGGAAATCCCTGACGTGGTGAACCACTCTTCCAAGTGGTGGACAGGCTTAAGATCCTCACCTGTCTTACCCATTAGAAACATTTTTGAGGAATGTGAATTAGGTGTTTGGTACCTCACCACTAAGTTTGCCTTGAGAATATTGGCACTTGAGCCCAACATGTCCTCAAGAATGTTTTGTGCTCCTTGGAGGGACTAGCTTCTTGGTCATGGTCTAAATTTCCATTCCAGCTTATGACAACATTGTAGATTTCAGAGTGTGCACAACAACTTTTGGACAGGATTCATGTCCCAACAGGCTGATTGCATCATGCCTCGAGGTGTTGCTTATGATTCTTTAGTAGATTCCCACTGCTCCTTTTAACCTAAAGGAAGCTTTTTCTGTTTCAGTAAGAAAGATAATTAAAATATAGATAGTTTTGCCAATTACAGACCCACCTCAAATATTCAATTTATCGATACAGTTCATGAAAAAGTCATAAATACATGTGGATTCATACCTGAGTGACAATAATATCTACACCCTTTTCCAGAAAACATAACATAGATATATCCTTCACTGCTGTGTTTGACTATCTCCTTTTCCTGGGAGATCAGTATTGTTATTTTATCTTGGTCCTTTTAGATCTCTGTGCTACATCTGACACGGTTGATTGTAGGATCCTTTTAGACAATATGAGGCATTGCTGTGACATTACAGGCACCATCTTGAAATATTTTCATCCTACATTCCCAACAAACTCAAACAGTGTTATTTGGGGTTAATACATCCTGTCTCTGCTCTGACAGTGCTACACTGTAAGGTTTAATTCTGGGCCTACTGATGTTGGTTGTGCAGATGCTTCCACTAGGAGATGCTTTTTCAGTATAGAGTCTTACAATACCATTGCTAGAATGAAAACATGCAGCTGCACCTCTTCTTCTTTTAAGAATCTTTGTCTACCAAAAAGAAATAAGGTGCAAACCTGGAATGCATCTGCACCTGGATGGCTAATATTCAGTTTAAGCCCAATGCATCCAACAAGGTTGACATGGTTATTCATTCCTCCATCCATATCTCATTTGTTCCATTATGTCCACAATCATTATTTACAGTGGTGACAATCTCTAATTCATGTCAAAGGTGCAGAATATAGGGATAATTTTTGATGATTAGGTCACTCTCAATGACCAAATGTTTGCTGTTGTCAAGTCCTTTTGTATCACCCTCAACAAGCACCATATTCTACCTGTGGGATTTCTGGTGGTGGTACCTGTCTTAGCCACTTCTGCATTGACTGCAATAACATTCTATGGCTGAGGCAAACAGATTCACAGCTTGTCCATCTGGAATTGGTGAAATAATCTACATCCTATATACTGACAGGGGTTTCTAGAGACCATCATATTATGCCATCTCTTAAGAGTTTGCACTGGCTGCCTGTGTGGTCATGTATTGCTTACAAGATTCCATTTTATTTGGACATTCTTAATCTGGGTCTCTCTCATCTTAAATAGCTTTTGGCTGGGTGCCATGACTTGCACATGTTTACACTTGGGCTGTTGTAGCTCCAAGAGGTCTGTCTCAATTTGTTGAGTAAATATTCTTTTGCATTTCAAGGTTAATATCTTTGAAAATTCTAACCTGAGTAGTTAAAGTTAAAGAGATCACTAATAAGTGATAATTTTCAATAATCCCCCTGAAATCATATCTTTATTTGGACTCACATAAGAGGTGTGACATTGGCCTCCAGTACCATGCTATGTATTTTTTGGTTTAGCAATAATCCATAGCTGCAAAATGAGTTTACCTAAGGGAGGTATGGTTTGGTTATGTGGATGAAGCCTGAGTGACCAAACAAAAAAGCCAGTCATGGATAAATAATCATTATTCATATCAAGCATAGATTATTGCTATTACACAATGTCGTTATTTTAAAAATAAAATAAATAAATAAATTACCACTTTAAATAATGGCATTGCATTTTGGAAATTCCTTACTGCTTAGAGCTATAACTAGAGAAGTGTAAATGGTGCGGCTGCACTAGGCACAAGCTGTTAGGGGGCATAATTGTCAGGTGTTGAAGGTGTGGGGGTGCAATACCAGCATTGCTTTATTAAGCCAATGAGATATTTTAGTTTTATAAATGAATGCTGATACTGCATTTGTAGTCTTGGCTGAAGCACTCAAGACCTCAGTGTGTGGAGATTTAAATAATGTCTTGTATGGTTTCAGACTGGAAGAGCTAAGAGCATTTTTTTTATCTTTAACTTTGAGAAGAACTTTATTTATTTATTTATTTTAAGTTGTGGGGGCAGCAATTTGCAATGACTTCCTACTGTGTTGCATATACATAGAACATGTATGTTGTGATGGTTGCAGATCCCATTAGGTAATGATGTTAACGTTAGATAATCTTAATGAGTGAAGCATATGCATGAACTGTTCATGAATTTTGCCATCTGCTTGATGGATAATCTAAGATAACAGTTCTGCTACTTTGCAAATAACCTAGGAACATATTAGGTGCATGCATTGTTCACTGGGGTTACAAAAGCCTTTCACTATTATTTGCAGCTATAGCAGGAACATAAAACCAAGTTCTATTTTTATCATCTGCTTCTGTGATATAATATAAAAAAATATATAAAAAAAATTCTAGACCATTCGTGCATTACACTCTTCATATAGTATTTCTCACTTACTCTTATGATTTTTAAATACAGTGTTCCCTGTTAGTGTTCATAGGTTCATAGGTTGATACTACGCTATCTGCCCTAGGGCATTTATAAGCCTAGCCAGAGTGTGTTTGGCTTTCGTCACCCTTTTAGATTATTTGACTGTGCCTCTGTATAGTAGGTCACAGAAGATAGCCCTTTTAAGGTTAGTTTACTGTGCCTCTGTCTAGTAGGGACACAGAAGAGATCCCAGGGGTAAACCTACGATCACCCATCCACTCGTCAAGATTTCTCTTGAAGAGGGTCATTGAGGGGCTCTGCCTAACATGGATTGGGATTTTGTTCCAGAGTGAGGGGAGCCTCTGGGATATGAATCTGTCCCTCCAGCATGTCCTATTTATTTCTGTGCTGAGGTTTAAGTCTCTAGAGCGTGTAGCTCTAAGGGATTTGAATTTCCTGAGGTGGAGCATGTCCATTAAATCTGGGTTGGACATGGCTTTATACGTCAGGTACAGATTGCCTCTGAGTAGGCGGTAAGCAACTGAGTAGAGCTGGAGTTTCTTTAGCCTAACTGCGTAGGGCATCTGTTTGAGTCCCTTGATCCTCTTGGTGAGGTATTTTGGGGTCTTTCCAGTTGCTGCAGGTGTTGGGTAAGGTACATCCCAAGTGGGGCATTGTATTCAATTATGGGCCTGATGAGTGATGAGTAGAGGGGCACAATGACCTCTCTTGATCTAGATGTGAACCCTTTCGTGATAAGGTTGGCTATATAGAAGGTCTTTCTAACCACTTTGGCAACGTGATTGTCAAAGGAGAGATTGCTATCTACTTGGGTCCCCAAATCCCTAATTACTTTTTACGTACTTAATGGATTTCCACCTATGTGGTAATTTGTGGGCACTTTGTTTTTACCAAAGGGGATGACTATGCACCTCTTGGCATTTAGCTTTAGGCCATGGCTCTGGCACCAGTTATCCATCTCTGTGAGACCCTTTTGGAGGATGCTTGTGTCAGTCGGTGAGTTGATTATGGCACTTAGTTTGCAGTCATCTGCGAACTTGGTTAGCCATAGTTCTCCCGTGTTAGCCTGTACCTCCAAGAAATATATACCGAACAAGAGAGGTCCCAGGACTGAGCCTTGTGGGATGCCACTTGTAACTGGTTTAGAGTCTGACATGGCACCTGCAATTCTGACCATGTGGGTTCTATCCCTGAGCCAGTTTGCAACCCATCTTGTGGCATAGGGGTTGATATTTAAGCTGGTGAGCTTATTTATGATGCCCGAGTGGGGTATTGTGTCAAAAACTTTTGCGAGGTCCAGGTAGGCTGTGTGGACTACCTTCCCTTCATTTATTGCCTTGGTGACTGTTTCAAAGAAGTCGACCAGGTTCAAGAGGCAAGATCTGCCCTTAACAAAGCCGAATTGGGTGGGATCCAGTGTTTGGAGGTTCCCAATGTCTTTGTTTATGAGTTCCATGATGATACGCTCCATAGCTTTGCAGACCAGGCTAGTCAGGCTTATAGGGCGATAGTTTCCGGGGTCTGTTGTGGCACCACCTTTGTGGAGTGGGACCACTGTTGCTGTATACCATTCCTTGGGTATATATCCTGTAGTAAGGCTGAGACTGAACAGTGACTTTATCTGAGGATTCAGTTCTTCTTGGAGCTCGTGTAAAACGCAGCCCGGGACACCGTCCGGTCCCATTGATGCTGTGTTTTTTGCTTTGGAGAGGGCAGCTCTCACCTGTGCATCTGTGATGTCAGGGAGGCTACACTCTGTTGGGACAGACATTTGCTCTTTTGTGGGGGAGGGGGGGGGACGTTTGCACTGAACCTGTCTGCCAGGATGTTGGCAATGTCTGTGGGTTCAGTGTATCTTTTGTCATTTTGCACTAACTCAGAGCATATCTGGGAGTTGCCACCCAGGTTCCTGACATAACTAAAGAAGGCCTTGTGATTATCTTTAACATCTTGGGCAATTTTTCTTTTGAAGCTGGCCTTAGATGATTTTATGAGGGATCGTAGTTTCTTGCTAGTACTGATCAGAGATGCCTTCCCTTTTTGGGATTTTTCTCTGTCATGTAGTAGCTTCCTCCTTCTGTTGTATAGCTTGTTTATGGCTGGGGTCCACCAGACAGGTCTCCTGCCTTTAGAGGAGTGAGTCTTGTTTTTATTTGGGATAGCACGATCCATGCATTCCTGTAGGTATCCATAGAATGCGTTTGTAAAGGATTCTGCAGTTTAGGCCGTATTTTCCACTGGCCCGGGGTCTTTGAAGGATTCCACCTCGGTTTTGAGAAGTGTGAAGTTTGCTTTTGAGAAGTTCTTCACCATGATTTCCTTGGCTAGGCGTGGGAACGGGATAAGGATGTCCAGTGAGATTAGTTTATGGTCAGATCTTACCAATGAGGGGTTTACCTCTGGTATGGAACATACAGTCCTCATGTTGGTGATAATCAGGTCCAATATGTTTTCCCCTCTTGTAGGAGTGGTGACCAGTTGTTCCATAGCATTTGAGTTTATAAATTCTAGGAACCGTTGGGCGAGGGTGTTGGGGCTTGAGTAGTGCTCCCAGTCTATGTTTGGGTAGTTGAAGTCACCCAATATAATGGTGTTTGGAGAGACCTTCATTATTTCCAGTGTTCTCAGGAAAGCCGAGTGGGGTTACCTGAGTTTGGGAGGGTGGTCTGTTGCAGGCTACAAACTGAAAGGCAGTTTTGCCCACTGTTAGTTGCACATGGATGGTCTCCGATGCTTCGTGCAGTGCCACTAACCTGGAGGTGTGGGTATCTTTGATAAATATGGATACTCCCCCTCCTTTTGTGGTTTGGTCTGAGTTTTGGGGCCGAAAAGCATCGTATGAGGTATAACCTGGTAGTGCTGGGGTGCTCTCGGGAGCCTTGAACCAGGTTTCTGTTACTGCACAGATATCAATATTCTCCATACTGAGGAGAGCCTCGAGTGCATGCATCTTGAGGTTTAGACTTCTGGCGTTGAGCAGCATTACCCTTAGTTTCTTTTTCCTTGTGTTGTCTATGGAGGTGGGTTTGTCTTTTGAGCCTTGCCTAAAAAAGGCAATATGGGGGTGGCAAGGGCCTTAGCCAGTATTCAAAAGCCCAGGGGTGACAGGTGCAAGCCGTCCCTAGCGAAGCAATGTGGCTTGTCGAGCATGTCATCCCAGGCAGACAGACACTGGATCCCCTTTGAATGACACCAATACTTTATCCAATTGTTAAAATTGATCATTTTGTCTTTATACTGTGGCATCATTCTTGGTGAGGGTAAGATGCTGCTCAAGGTCAGGGTCATACCGGCCTGGGCTACATAATCAGAAAGCTCCTCTATGTCTCTTTTCATGTAGTCCAGGGAGGTACGTCTCAGGTCATTCACACCAGCATGGACAATGACGGAGTCATATTTGTACTTGCTTTGGAGTGACATGAGTGCTTGTGTTATGTGGCGGATCCTGGCACCCAACAGGCAGCTTACAGTGACCTTCTCCTTGTTCAGACTGGTGAGTGGGACTTCAGTGTGTCTGAAATAGAGTCACCTATTACAAGTGTATTAGGTGTGTTGTTTATCCTTAAGGGCTGTGACTGTGTGGCACACTGACTATGTGAACTATGTGATACGTGGGTATTGTTGTGGGGTAGTGGTTGTTTGGATGTCTGCTTTGGAGGTCTCTGCTGCTTGGGCAGATTTTTATTTAGAGCCTCTGAGTATGTCTTTGTGTGTTTGTGTTTGGTTTTCTGTTGCGATAGGTCTATGGATTTGTGGTGTGTGTGGTTACCTTCTCCTCCTGACTGACTGTGCCAGTCCTGGGTTGAGAGAGCTCAGCCTCGTGTTTGGCTATATAGTTGCATCTCTCACATATATTTGAGTTTGTTGGGGGGAGGAGAGGGTTGTCTGTGTACATAAGGCAGTTGTAACATTGCCTCAAGATTCCCAGATTCACCAGCTGGACTGGAGAGTATACCCGAAACTGACCTTTGGACATGTCAGGATATTATAATGAAATACTTTTTGACTGATCAGAAAGGATCTATAGGGTGTTAAGTACTTAAAAAGAGTATAAGAGGGTGTAGTGCTTAAGTTTATTGGTGTTTTGCTTATAAGATAAGATATATAAGATTACTTATAAGAGCAAGTGCAAGGGTTTAAAATGAAAATAGAGTGCTTCCTTTGAGATTTAGATCAGTTCTAAGGGAAAAAGTGAAGAGCAGATTTTATGGCTCCGGTAATAGTTTAAACCTGTTTAGGCGGCGCTGCCTGATGCTGCGCTGTGTGCAAAATCACGCAAACCCACGCTAAAGCTGTTTTTTAAGCAGGGGACTTGAAAGAGCTAGGAATTAGCCCAAAATGGCCAATAAACAACTAGTTTCTGGGCTGAGACCACTCCTCCAGGGACAGATAGGCTGCTCAAAGCTCCCCACTCTCACTGGTGAACAGAGAAGCTTCCTCCTATCCAAGTAAGGATATGGGCAACATAGGAACCTGTACTAAAGTCCAGAATACAGCAAACCTGAATTCAGGACTATTCTAGTTTAGAAAAGGCGGAAAACAAAGATTTTTTTTTGTTTTTTTCTATTTTTTCAAGACAGATAGCAGGAAAACGCAGTAAATGCTTAACACAGGCTAGCGCACTTGAGTGAGCAGCCTCAATAGCTAAATCAAACAAAAACAGATGATTTCAAAGTGCAGGTAGCAAAAATGCAATAACAAGCTTTTTTTAGGTAAAACAGCAGTTTCAGACTCGCTTTTCAGTGAGAATATATAGTCACTAAAGTAAAGGCAGTAGAAAATACTTAAATCAGGTAGCAGTCACTCTTTTTCGTCTCTCTGCTGCTAGCACCACTCTGCAGGACCACGAGGAGCTTTGCTGAGTCGGAACAAGCGCAAAAACAGCACCAAGCAGGTTTTTAAGCAGGGGACATGAAAGAGCTAGGAATTAGCCCAAAATGGCCAATAAACAACTAGTTTCTGGGCTGAGACCACTCCTCCAGGGACAGATAGGCTGCTCAAAGCTCCCCACTCTCACTGGTAAACAGAGAAGCTTCCTCCTATCCAAGTAAGGATATGGGCAACACAGGAACCTGTACTAAAGTCCAGAATACAGCAAACTTGAATTCAGGACTATTCTAGTTTATTATTTGTTGCCTATAAAGGGCAATCTTTTAAGAGGGAGGATGTAAATCAATATGTGTGTATATACGTTTAAGAAGCTATCTGAGGCCTTGAACAAGTCAATAAATACTGAGCAATTGCAAGCCTGACTGCTATTTTGTAGTGGCTGTTTGGATGAAAGCATGTATGTATATAAGCTCTTTTTCTTAACTAATTTGTTCGTATTTAATGATGCTGCTGTCCATCCTATGTTCGTATGTATTAAAGCATCTGAACAAAATCCCAAGCCTTGTTTTATGTATTAGAAATGCACAGAGATTTTAAATCAGAGTATGATATGATAGTTACAACAACTGCACTGCTTTTTATAAAGTTTACTTTATTAGTTTATGTAGCTTTAAAATGGTGTATAGCTATAGGCAGGTACTATGGGCTGTATCTGTTACAACTTATCCTGTTTATTTTTCATCAGCATTCACAAAGATAGAACGGCCTATACATACAGACTGATAAGGCAGAACAGAGATAGATAAATATAGATATATTTTAAAATGTGTATAACTCTCTTATGCAATTATTACTATAGAATTGCATTTATTTAGATTTTGCATGTATAACATAGTTTAACAGTGTGTGTATACCAAACCTACAATACCATCTTAGATTCTACATAATAACTTCAGAGAGATGGCATGGAGTTAAGGAGTTAAGTATAACATTTATACTATATGATTTGAGGCATCTGCTCTTAGCTGCATTGAACCCAGTGGCACTATAATAGACTACATACATTCGATCACTTTTAAAAGCGGGTTCAGTAAGTATCCAGCTTGGAACTGGGAGGTTTAGATTTACTCAGTCAACAGCAGACTTATAGTCTTACTGCATCTAGAGTGGATTCAACCAATTACTGAGTTAAAACATCTAAGGGTACCTATCAACAACTGTGACTGAAAATGTTACCATGACACTCAACTGTTAGCACTTCTAATAGAGTGTTTGACACACAGAGACAGGCAGCTCAAGATACACTACATTGCCTTTCCTTAAATTATGAGGAGAATTACACCACCTTACAAAAAGAAAGCAATATCAGAATATTTAAGGAAAGGTAAAGCAAACCCTGTTCGTCTTCAGGAAACTAAAGTTAAAAGAAACCAAACAGCTTTAGTTAAGCAATGGCTGGGCCAGGGGGAAGCATGCTGTTGTGGTTCATCCAAAACAGGTTTATATATTTTCACCCACAGAATGTTAGAATGGGCAAAATACAGTAATAGACTGACATAGAAGGTAGACAGGATATTTTTCTCGCCCAGACTTTATATGGTAAATTCTTGATTGGGAACTTCTATGGCCCCAATACAGATGATACACGATCACTACTCAGCTTCTATGATAAGCTAAGATGGTAGGGGATAAAAATGTTACAATGATAATAGGAGTGGACTGCAATGCACCTCTAAACCCAGACTGGATCATCCATCTGGATCAATCAGATTACCAACAAGCTTGCAGAAAATGAAAGGGATGCTAGATGCATTAGACTCAGTAGTTAGCTGGAGAGATACACCCATTAGAAAAGGACTTTGCATGTTTAGTTCAAAACAAGATGTGACCAGTAGCCTAGACTACACTGTTGGCAACTATCATGAAAGTTATTTTAATACATTTTGTCAGAAGATCTTAATTCAGTCATATGGTCAGATCACAGCGCAGTTTATTGCAAACTAATGTACAATACAGTTAGACTAGGTGAAAGAACAAGAGACTGGACCCTTTAATCTTTAAGAGGCAGGAGACAATAAGACTATGAGATGTAACATATGTAATTATTGGGAGATTATTGAGGGAGAATCATGCTCTGTCTTCACCAAGTGGAGATTATTTGAAACAAAAGTGACAGGAATGGGAAAATATTACTTCAAAAACACAAAAATCAAGATAGCCTAAAAATGATGGACCTAGAACATATACAACAGTTAGAACAGAGATACAAAATGGATAATTATAAAGACTTATCTTTAATGAAATCCGTCAATGGCAATGACTACAAAGAACATTTTTGTAAACTCCATTATCAAAAAATTAATGAAAAGTGGAAATGTATCAGTTCTTTTATTTAACCATAGCTATTACCTCTCAAAAACTGATTGAGTACGACTCCAAGACAGGGTGAGGTACATGGCTATATTATGCTTAGCTGAACAAGAGAACACAATCCATACTGACTTGTAACCATAAGTAAGATTTTAGCTAGAGAATACTTAAAATACTGTGATCAAGACGGTGTAGCCAGCAGAACTGACCTAAAACTCAGGCAGAGCCTGAAATCGGTCTCTACTAATCAGAATACTGCCCCAATAAACACAAGTAAGATCGCATTAGGAAAAAACTGCCAGCTAATACATTTGCAGGGAATGATTGCAAAAAGTTAAATCAACCTGTAACTTTAACTGAAATTCTGGAAGCAACAGACAGTCTTACAGTAGGCAAAACACCTGGTATTGATGGACTTACACTGGATTTATTTAAGGAACTTGGACACCTTTTAAAACAATTTATGAGAAAGTGGAGCAACTAGGAAATGTTCCTGATGAACTTTTAATAGCTAAGGTTTTCATGTTTCTAAAGCCTAACAAGAATAAAAGTTTTTGAAAGAATAATAGGCGTATCTCTGTATTAACTGACAGGATCACTTATCCGCTACCTGTTCTGGTCTCACTGGCTCTACAAGGTTTCATAATACATAGGATGGGACCACTAGAATTAGTCAGATTATGGCTGAATGTCCTCACTTGGAGTCAAAAAGAAGTTTGAACCATGGGGTAACATTTATAGATTCCCAAAAGGCATTTGTTTGACAGGGTTTTGGTGATTCCATAAAATGCATGAGCATCCCATCAGAATTTGTTGAGAAGTACAAATTACTATATAATACTATGGCCCAAATAGCAACCTCTGGTTATCTTTCATCCCGACTCATCTGAAGACAGGAATGAGAGAAGGCAGTCCATTTTCCCTATTACTGTTCACTCTATCTACAGAAGTTATAATCGGGTCTATATTATAACAACAAAGTATGAAAACTTCGAATGTTATAATATCGAACCATTTCCATCGAAACACAGTAAACACTCAGAATAGTGAACTTTTTCCCAGGGAAAATATTTGCTGTTCTGACACACATAAACACAACACAAGCACACCAAAATAAATAATCCACATACATACACTTCACAAAACTCTACATTAAACCATACATACACTACTAGCGATCCACTTACTTTCACCCAACCCTAACCCTAAGGTCCGCAACTAGCGCACGCTCACCTTACCTGCTCCCTAACCCTAAAGTCCCTATCGCACACTCACCGTACCCACTCCCTAAACCTAAGGTCCCTATTCCACACTCACCTTTGCTCGCACAGTTATCTTAACCTGGTCCATAACCTTTGCTCCACAGTCGAGGAAATAGCGAAGCTGCAGAAACAGCCCACCGAATACTTTCCCTAGGAAAGTATTCGATATTCTGCAGCTTCGCTATTTTCAGCATCCAATGGAAATGGGTCGATATTATAACATTCAAAGTTTTCAGACTTTGATGTTATAATATAGACCCATAATCAGGTCTATATTATAACATCGAAGTCTGAAAACTTCGAATATTATAATATCGAACCATTTCCATCGAAACACCATAAAAGTGAACACACAGAATAGCGAAAATTTGCTGTTCTGACACATACACACAACACAAGCACACCAAAATAAATAATCCACACATATACACTTCACAAAACCCTACACTAAACCATATATACACTACTAGCTATCCACTAACCTTCACCCAACCCTAACCCTAAGGTCCATAACTACCGCACACTCACCTTCCCTGCTCCCTAACCCTAAAGTCCCTATCACACACTCACCTTGCCTGCTCTCTAACCCTAAAGTCCCTATTGCACACTCACCTTACCCGCTCCCTAACCCTAAGGTCACTATCGCACACTCACCTTCGCTCTCACACTTACCTTAACTGGTCCGTACCCTTCGCTCCACAGCAAGGAAATAGCGAAGCTGCAGAAACAGCCAACTGAATACTTTCCCTAGGAAAGTATTCAATATTCTGCAGCTTCGCTATTTTCAGCATTAGATGGAAATGGTTCGATATTATAACATTCAAAGTTTTCAGACTTCGATGTTATAATATAGACCCATTATAATCTTGTATATCAAACACTCCTACAATTCACTTGGCATCCTTCTTCCAGGCTGAGACAGACTAATCTCTACATGGTTTATGAATGACTGTGTTCTATGGATAAATGAACCAGAGAATAATTTCAGCAGAATTGAGACTCTCTTTGAAGATATTAAAAAAATATCAGGTTTATTAGTCATTGTTGATAAAACCATGGTGTTTCCATTGTTAGATGTAGTCCAATAAATCATTAGCCAGCAAAAAAGATATATGAAATGGGGAGTAGTTAAAGAATGTTTGTATGTAGGCATATGATTAATAAATAATGCCAAAATATTAGTGGATAGGAATGCCAAACTATTATATAGACAGTTAGTGCAGAAGTTCAGCACATGGAGATTTCATAGCTACCTATTTTTAACTAAAATACAAGTATGTTCACAAAATCTGAAATATTGCTCCTCCATAGACACATCCTCCCACATTCCAAAGACATGCAGTAGGTGAATTGGATACTCCATATTGGTCATAGGTGTGAGTGTGCATTTGAGTGTGGATTGTACAAGAACAACCAGTGCAGGGCTAGCCACCTGGTGGTGTAAACTTTGGCTCTAAATGATTGTCAATGTCAAAGTGACACCCCGACCCCCATCTGCAAAAATGGTGAAAAGGGGTTGTGGATGGACCGATGGATGGATGGACAGAATTATAAAAGAACATTCCAATCTTAAATCTCAGATTTATTATGATCAGGTTCCCATCCAAGAATAAGCAGACCAAAGCTGTTTTTTCCCCACCAAACAAGGAGAGATGGATCTAATTAATCTTAAATAATGTTTGATTGCATAGAATGAATAAATGGCATTATCTTTGAGCAAGGATATTTCCAAGACCAATATTGTTTAAACTGGAGATAGCACTGATATATCTAAAAGTGACACAAGGGAGAAAGAAAGACAGTAATCAGGTCTGGGATGTGAATGAAGACACACTGCAGAGACAGTAAGAAAGACCTGACAGTTCAGAGCCCTTTACAGAACAGACCATAATATAGGATTCAGAAAATTATAAAATTGATAAATAAACGATATGCTGTAGATTAGTAAAGATATAATATCTGTACAGTTTGGCACTACAGACTTACAGTGGTGGCAATATTTACAACTGGAGCCCATTTTGACTCACATAGATCATCCTCCTTATTAGGGGATCACTATTATCCAATGCTATGCAATGTGGTTGCATCTAGTTGGGAATTCAAAGGTAATCACAGAATGAGAATGCTCTACAAAAGTGAATATCATGAATCCCCAGATATAGCTAATGCATTTAAGGATACATAGGCCAGAATTCTTAATAATGAAATACAGAATAGTGCATGGTACAGCATGCTACAGTTTCTTACTAGAAGTAATACACCTGTAGTATTCAAACAATAGTGAAATGTATAGACCACTGATAACATTCTCCTCTTAGGCTATATGAGCGGGGGTGGTATTGTAGCAAAAACTGTTGTTGTTATCAAGCACAAGAGTGTTTGATAATAACAGAGAGAGATGAAGATATCCTGTGACAAACTGTAAATGGGATAATATAATTGATGCAATTGCATAGTCTACTTGTAATCTGATTCCCAACAAACTGGATGCAAAGTTCTAACGTCTAGGGATAGAACCAACATCAGCAGCTCTTCTGACATATGTTTCTTTGGATGAGGGTAGCATGGTGAACTTTGATAGCATTTATACTGTATAACTCAAAAGCAATTTTAAGGAATAGGAAGTAAGCATTTTTGGAATTTCAGGGTAAATTGTTATACTGAAACTCTCAAAGCACTGATAAGGGATAGTGGGGACAATAGAAAGATTGGCTCTCTATCTTTATATATGTCTTCAATAATAAAGTGTACTATCTACATTAATCACATCTCTTGAAAAGGTGTAAATATTTGAACACAATACAAGCTGGTTGTTTTCTTTTAATACAGCCGCGTCTTGCTTAACTGCATTGGGAGTGATGAAAAATTAAGGAGTGCTATGCTAAAGCTATTACACATGATCTGGTAACAATGGATGTTCTTCATGTTTCACTGTTGCAGTCATTACATTTGGGTTATCTGCTTGCAGGTAGCCCTCAGTCGGATCTGATTATCAAAGTCTTGGGTCCTGCGTCGATTGCTGTCTCATCTTCCATGACGTCAGGTAGTCAGGAGTATAATGCATGCAACTGATGCCATTACATCAGTCTTTCTTGCCATGCGGTGCCCGAAGCAGAATTAGTTCACAAGTGTCAGTTGGCCGACTCCTGAAATTTTCATTTTCGAGTTTCAGATCCGAAGTCTTCAACTAAGCTAAGTACCCCGTTGGGGATCCTTTTTTTCACTCTAAACCGATGTCAGTAAAAGTTAACAATTGTATTTCTTGTGGAAAGCAAATACCTCATAAAGATTTTCATTCGTACTGCATTCCTTGCTTAGTACCAGACCACGATGTACCTCACTGTCAGTTTTGTGCCTTATTCAAACCTCGAGCTATTCATTGTCGGTTCATTTTCGCATCTAAATATTTTGGTACTTGGTTCAATTATCCAGAAATGGCTTCGGTAAGCCAGCTAACTACCAACATTCCAAAAAAATGCAAAGATAAAGACAGAGATAGACCACATAGTTCCAAAGCTGCCGACGATGCTTCTCCTAAGCTAGTCGCCAATTCACCGGTACTCAGTGAGGTGCTTTAGCAGCCCCTGATACCCGCTACTTCAGATTCGCAGGCCTCTACTGAAACCCATTCAGAGTCCAGTATGCCGCAAGATGCTTCTTTGACTGTGGAACCTGTGAATGCCTCTACCTTGGATGGGTCCGGAGCCGCTGGGCAGGCACCGGTTTCTCAGGGTGCATTCAGGCCTACTGACTTGCATATTAAATTGATGCCATCTTCTTCTTCAAGGCCTAAAACTCGATCCACGCCTAAAAAAATGATGCCCAGACTGCATGGTCAGGCCCCTATGCCTAAAAAACATATGATAAGAATGGCTGAAGACCTTATTACTCTAATCAGGTGAAGCCTCCCTTCTCCCCCTAAGAGACCTAGAACTGATTTTCCTTCTGATCAGGATTCTGAAATTTCTGTTTTCTCTGATGGCCAGGAGTTGCCCTTATCTACCTATGAGGATTCTGATGCAGAGGACTCCATTCCCTCTGCTTCCCCTCAAGAGGATTTCTCTTTTGGTGAAACTTTTCATGCTCTTAGGGAGCATTTCCACTGGAAAAGCCAGGATTACTCTGACTCCAAAAAGAGGCTTAGGGAATTCTTACTCCTACCTCAACACAGGCCTTTAACTATCCCTCTTGTACTGTACATTGTAGATGATGCCTTCTTGGAATCTAGCCTGGCCCCTGACTCTTTACCTCCAGCTCCCAGAAAACCTGACAGGTATTACAGAGTACCTGACTCTCACAAGTTCCTCTTTAAGAATTCTACTGCGGATCCTAAGACCATTTTACAGGGACCCAAAGGCTAAAGGGTACTATTGCCAAAAAACCTATGCCCTCTGTTAGAGATTCCAGGGCCCTGGACAGATGGGGCAAGAAGGTATACACTTCTACAACTTTGGTCATTAGGGCCTTAAACTGCCAGTTTCATATGTTAAAGTATCAGCAGCATATTATTGGGGTGCTTAAACAGAAAATGATGTTGATTCCTGACTGTGCTGAAAATAAAGAATTACAGGATTTAATGCATTCTGTTGAACAAGTTGGAAAACATACTTTGCAATGTGGTTTTGATTCATTAGAGGCATTTTGCAGGGCTGCTGTCAGTGGGTCTGTACTTAGAAGGCATGCTTGGCTTAAGAAGCAATCTTTGCCAGATCATGTTAAAGCTAAATTACTAGATGCTCCCTTAAACCAAGGCCGCCTGTTTGGCAACAAAGCAGAAGAAGTACTTAAACAGATGGAGGAAAAAGCTAAATCTATGCAAACTGTTAAAGATTTCCTGCAAGTACAGCCTCCCAGATTTAGTAGGCACTGGCCTTCTAAGAAATGGTCCTTTCCTGCCTCTTACAGGCCTTCTCAGTCCAAACCCAGAACCAGCAGACCACCCATGCTTCAGTATCAAGGTACTCATAGGCCTAAGCAGTGGGGGGCTCCAACTTCCAAAGCTGGGAGTAGTGAGACACCCCCCTATGGTAAACTGTCACAATGACTTAATGTTAAACCTTCCAAGCCCTGCTCAACCGACTGTTCCTTTAGGGGGAAAGATTGCCCTGCATGCAAAAACTGGGAATTCATTACCCAAGACAAATGGGTTTTAAATATAGTTTCCCAAGGATACAGATTCCACTTCCACTCCTTACCAACCCCAAATGGTTGGCCAGACCAACCCCCAAATCAGTGGGCAGAGGATCAAAAGCAGGTTATCTCTCTTCTAAGCGTCAGGGCTATTCAACCTGTTCAAGAAGAGGAATGGGGGCAAGGTTTTTACTCAAGACTTTTCCTGGTACCCAGAAAAGACAATTCCTGGCGTCCTATCCTGGACCTGTCTATCCTAAACACTTTTTTTGGTAATCCCAAAATTCAAAATGCTAACTCTTCATCAGCTGCTTCCCATGCTAGGCAAAAATGCCTGGTTGGCAACACTGGATTTAAAGGAAGCCTACCTGCACATCCCAATAAGGGAATATTGCAGAAGATACCTACGCTTCAGAGCAGGCTACATGCACTGTCAGTTCTCTGCACTGCCCTTTGGCTTATCTACTGCACCCAGGGTATTCACAAAGTGCCTAGCTCCAGTCATTGCATTTTGCAGGAAAAGAAATATTCAAATATACGCATACCTGGACGATTGTCGAATTCAGGCAGAAAGCCAGGACATACTATTAAATCATCTGGCATTTGTAAATAAATTACTAACTTCTCTGGGGTACACCACAAATGAAAATAAATCACATATAGTACCCTGCCAACAAATTGTATTCCTGGGAGCAAGCTTGAATACAATTTCCCAGATGGCCTACCTCACGCCAGAGAAACAAATTCATTTGACAGCCTACTTCAAATTACTCGCCACAAATACCCAGCTATCTGCAAGGAAAATACTGCAAGCCCTGGGGTTCATGGCCTCTTGCATTCTACTAATTCCATATGCAAGACTGCATATGAGGAAACTACAATGGTATCTAAAAAGCCTATGGTGTCAACATTCTCAGGACCTAGAATCAATGATTCCTATCATCCCTTGCTTAAAGACAGAGTTCCTTTGGTGGGCAGAGACCTACCACCACAAGGGTCTGCCATTCACTCTACCCCCTGCCACCCAAACCCTAACATCAGATGCATCAGATTATGCATGGGGGGCTCACTTGGCAGGGCAGTGCATTCATGGCAAATGGAACCCGAGTCAAATACACCTGCTGTCCCAGTAGGAGGGCCAGATTCTGCATCCACAGCTTCAAACCCTGAACCTTGCAGCCTGGCTAATTACATGATCTCTCCATTACCATCCCTCAGTAAGCAAGTAATAGATATCATTCTGGAGGCAAGGAGGCCTAGTACTAGAAAATCCTATGCTGAAAAATGGAATGATTCTGTTCCTGGAGCCGAACTCAGGGGATGGACACAACAGTGCCCAATGTACTGCACATTCTTCAATACTTAACTGAGATGCTTCACAAGGGCCTTTCCTTCTCTTCCATCAAAATTCATGCTTTGGCCATTTCAGCTCATTATAATACAGAGCCACCCCTCTTCTTTCATCCACTGCTGAAGCAGTTCCTCAGAGGGTCCAAAAACTTCAGACCACCCAGGAGAGCCCCTACTCCAGCCTGGGACCTTAACATTGTATTGGAAAAGCTCATTCTACCTCCCTTTGAGCCAGCTGCAAATGCAGAGTTGAAATTCCTTTCTTGGAAAACAGCCTTCATTCTAGCCATCACTTCAGCAAGAAGGGTGTCTGAATTACAGGCCCTCATGGCAGTGGAGCCTTTCATCATTTTTCATGTGGACAGGGTGTCCCTTAGGACCAATCCCTCCTTTATGCCCAAGGTGGTATCCAGTGTGGCCCTTAATCAGTCCATTCATTTGCCAACCTTCTTTTCTAATCCACAGAACAAAGGGGAATGCATACTGCACTCCTTGGATATGCACAGACAACGTAGATTTTACTTGGACAGGACTAAGCCTCTCAGGAAATCTGAACAGCTGCTGGTTGCATTTGCTGCAGGGGTAGATGGGTAGATGGGAAGGCCATTTCAAAGCAAACCATTTCTAAGTGGATAGGCCACTGCATTCATTTCTGCTATAAGCACCATGGAAAACCTACCCACAGGGGATAAGACCACATTCCACCAGGGCTGCATCTACCTCTACAGCATTTCTCAGAGGTGTCCCTACCAGGGACATCCTAGAAGCTGCTACCTGGAGTTCTGTACATACCTTCACCAAGCATTACCACTTGCCAATTTTCTCTAAATCCAGAGCTGGTCTTGCCACTGCAGTCTTGCAGGGCCTTATACCTGGTCCTAATGCTATCTAATTGCCTCCTCCCTTCCTTAGCTTTGGGAATCTACCCAAATGTAATGACTGCAACAGTGAAACATGAAGAACATAGTATAGTTGTGTACACTTACCATAAATGTAGATGTTCGAGTGTATTCACTGTTGCAGTCCTGATCACTCTCTCTCCAGCCCCCTGACATCTATTGACTATACCTCTACTCTTGTTTACTATGCTTAAAGCTTTCTGGTGTATTTGCATTTTGTTGGAGGTGTAACCTTGTATATAATTGCTTCCCATTATGGAGGCACCTGACATCTGGGGCAAGAAAAACTGATGTAATGAAGTCGGCTGCATCCTTTATACCCCTGACTACCTGACATCATGGAAGATGAGACAGCAACTGACGCAGGAACCAAGACTTTGATAATCAGGCCAACTGAGGGCTACCTGCGAGCAGAGAACCCAAATGTAATGACTGCAACAGTGAATACACTCGAACATCTACATTTACAGTAAGTGTATACAACTGTACTGTATATCCCTTTCTACTATGTGAATAATACGAGTTTTAATTTACCATCAAAATTAGGTACAGTTTATGTTATTTAAACCAAAACATAGCTTGCATATGCAGGAAGAAGTGTATGAAAGGAAAGGAAATATGGTTCAGAACTTATTTACATCATTTAGTGTTTTTCTTTGTTTTATTTATTTATCTATTTCACATTGTGTTTTTTTCTCTGTGTTCAACAATAGTTGTCTTAGCTGTGGTTGGTATTTAAAAAATATTAGTTAAAAACAGCTGCACAAGTGAAAAATATGTAATAACTCATGAAATGTTATAGCATCCTAAAATGCTGTTCTCAATTTTTTTTCGTTCTGTTTATATCTATCCTGAAACATAGAAGTATTTGTAAGTAGTAAAAGCTGAATGACTAATAAAAAGATGACTATGTTAAAAAAAAAAAATTGATATCAGGCATGTTCTGTTCATGGTGGGGGATCTCACAACCTTAGCACCAGTGAATGCAGACTGATAAACACCCATGTGTGATACGGTTAACATGTGACAACAACAGCAAAAATAGCACAGCATGTTCAAAATATTATATGCGTTATATGCCTTTATTTCTGCATGCCTGTAGGGAAGATATAGTGATGCTCAACATCTGTGAGCTCACAACAATGGTGTGTCACAAGAATAACAATTGCATGACACAAGGAAATATCAAGGTGGTGTATCCCTAACAGATACATGCGACGGTGCAACCAGTTCAGCTCCCACATTAAGGCTACTGCCAGTTATCAATGTCCTTTCACTCTCTCACTACAGGGACAGCAGGAATTCTTTCTTCTCTGAGAGAGTTTATCCATAATGGCAAACTACAGCCCATGTTCATATTCCCCATGCAGTAGCAGGGTGTGTATGCAAACATGCAGAATAATATTGGTGACACTGCAGCAGACCTGTTGTACTGATTTGTTGTGACCATAGACTGGATTAACTTCAGTAACCTGTCATCAGTCTTGTATATGCACAGAATCTGCTGTTGACAGTCATGGAAACCTGCATTAACATGCCATCAGCACATGTGGACAAAGTCTTATCATTAGTGCATGGTCACAAATATGTGCAGCATCATCTATATCATCATGTACCTGTGTAGCAGCAGTGACCACAAAAGATGACATACCTGCCATAACCCAGTATCGCAAACCATGAGCTCATATTGGTCCAGCATGTCAGCATGTTGATAGACTGTGTTGTCACCTGCACCTTGTTCATCAGCTGACTGTACTTTGCCCCAACAAAGCACAGCTGTGTGCCCTACATAGTCCCTACAACCTATATGAGTTAGGAAGTTTGCTTACCCCTTCTCACACTGTCTGCTATGTAATACACCTGAACCACTGTTTTGTCATATCCCCCTCCATCTGAGCTACCTACTAAGAGACATAGTCCACCTCGCACTGCTCCTCAGCCACACTTCCGGTATGCTAGTGCTGCCTGTAGCTGTGCCCTGTCTTTTCATATTCATCATTTCATCCTTCCTTCCCTACCTCTTGGTGCCCCCATTTCCCTGCCAAGAGGTTTCTCTGGAGCCGTCGCCCTAAATGCAAACATCATACACATACCAAGTCACCTTCCCCTTATGCCTCTGGTCTGCATCTCCCTAACACAGTAAATGTACAACACCTATTTAATCTGTACACCAATGTAACCCTGTCCTGCAGAGGTCCATCACAGCCCTTCCTGTGCTTCCCATCCCCTTGTCACCAGGCTGCTGTCAAACAACAACCCAAACCCCTAATAAATCACCTTTCACACATACAGTCACTCTCCCTACCTGCCACTGATAGATGCAGACCACAGTCATTCTGTGAAATGATGAGTGTTTTATATGGTATCCATTCTCTATACTGGCCAAAATTAGATAGCACGATGACCACTGCAATGGCAGTGGCTATTTATCTCACTGTTTCAGGGTCATAGTGTAACAAATATGCAAAATATGTAATTTAGGGTAAATGTCTTTGAATTGCACCTTTTTGTTTTCCTTCACTTTTTGTCTCCCTTAGCTGACTATCAGGGTACTCTGGTGCATCTCATTCATTGTGGAGTGTACCTACTCCTCCTAACCCCCCAATTAAAAAGGGTTGGGTAGGTGAAGAGATGAAGGTGTACCAATCATGGTCAGCAGACTAAAGCTGAAAGTGTTTTTTTTTACCACTTCCCTGCCCTCATGCATGCTTCAGTGATGTCCCATTGGTGGGCCACATAACAGGTGGACTGCACTGATCTATTTCTCATTTCCACAAAGAGCTGATATTGGCTAAATTCCCTGTCTGCTCACAGGAAACACTTCATGATTGTTTCTTCAACTTCCTCAAGTTAAACAAAATCTTGTCATGTGTCCCATGCAGGAACCCCTCACTCCTCCACCTGTTGCATCTCAAATACTTGAGATGCTAATCAGACTTTTTCCCCTTATGCCATGGCACTGGCTAGATGCATTTTTATCTCAGTATGTTCTAGTCCTAGACTTTGCTGTGGGACTCATGTCTGCCTGTGCACATTCCTTTTAGCCTGCAAAGTTGTCTGTGCATGTGTGGGCACATCCATGACTATGATACACTAGCGGACTTCTTATACTATGTCATACAGCTCTAAGAACACCATAGCATTGCAATTCCATTATTGCCAGTGTATTGGCCAGCTATTATACATAAAGTGCCAGCATGTCTTTTTATGTCCTGTGTGAATAGCTGATGAAATTGTTGTGTGACATCACTGTGATATTGGGCAATACTGTGCTGCCCAACTGCCTGTCAATGTGTATGCCATGTAGTTCCTGCAATGCACACCTACACAAATGTGCTACCATTTTCCTCCTGATATCAATATGTAGAGTGGACATGGATTCAGAAGGGGTTGAGCTTAGAAGGGCATTCATGTGGAGCAAAAATGGAGAACAATATATTTTTTCACCTCCCTGCACAGGTACACCATAAGCGCCTGCTGGGAGATGACTATAAGGACCCCAGTAAAAGTGCATGCCTGGGACGAACTGCCTTGCCAGGGTGGTGAGAGATAGCACAGCATTACCTACTCTGTTGAGCAGTGATGACATCTTTAAAGTGACTTGAAAAGGCCTACTGTGAGCTTCTCCACCAACAAGAAGAAAACGTTAGGTAGAGAGAGAGCAAGAGTAAGTATGAGTATCTTGTAAACGCCTACATATAGGTAGGCATTATCGTACAACTGTATGCAATTATCGGTGTTCATAGTCATATGCTTTTTCTTTTATCTATTTTTCAGCACCTGGTTTGAGGAAAATAGGCTGATATGCCAGAGAATGCAAGCCCACAAGTCCAGATTTTGTGGTACTTATATTAAATTGGTATTATACCTGCATAACTGTCAGTGTTTCCTGTACTGCTAATTATCTTCACTATTGTTTACAGCTTTACTTTGAATTATGTATAATGTGGCATATGGTTTGTAACTGCATTTGAAGCTGTTCTACTCTCCCTCCTACGATAGGTATTCCCAACAGTCTCATGATATTTCAGAGGGGACTGGCAGTGGGTGTGCCACAGCATCACAGGTGTCACAGTCTATTTTAAGATTTGCATCATTCTGTGCCACATCCATATCCATCCATCCTGCATTTACTGCACAATGCGCTTTCATAGCCTACCATGGTTTGCTCATACACCATCCGTTAAACCACCGATGAATCTCCCAATCATACTTGGCATACTATGGACATGCAAATATCAAGCTACCTGTTAACTCTTCCTGGTGATGCTCATAAGTCAGAGTGAAGTAATATAACAACGTTTAGGTGTCCCATGTGTATTTGTTTTGTAATGCTGAGACAGGTATCCCCAAGTCAGCAATTAATAAGCCTTGTCTGCCACAGTTTAATTTCCTCCAGGATAGACACGACATGTTCAGGGGATTGTTTCTAAATGTTTGGTATACATATATATCTGTATCCATATATATGTATATATATATATATATATATATATATATATATATATATATATATATATATATATATATATATCAAAACATTTTTGTAGCAAACCATGAAGAATTAATACTCATCTCATGCATGGTAGAAGTAAAATGGGCATATATCTTCTTCTCTTTCGGCTGTTCCCATTAGGGGTCGCCACAGTGGATCATCTGTTTCCATTTCTTCCTGTCCTCTGCATCTTGCTCTGTCACACCAACCAATGGGTATATATATATATATATATATATATATATATATATATATATATATATATATATATATATGGGTCTACTGTATAAGTTCGAAAATACACTTCTTCGAACTCACACAATAGACCCTGGGTTACGCGAAAGTGCACTTAATCTAAAGTGCACTTTCGCAAAACCCGCTTCAGCAAATGGGCTACTACTGACTTTAGTGCAGTAGTTATGGACCTTAGGGTTAGGGTGCGGGTCATGATAAGGGGATAGCTAGTAGCGCTATCCACTTACCATGACTTGTGCCCTAACCCTAAGGTCCATGACTACCACACCACAGTGGAAGACAGGCTATCCTCCACTGTGGTGTGGTAGTCACAGGCCTTAAGGTTAGGGCGTGGGTCATGGAAAGGGGATAACCCTACTAGCTATCCCCTTACCATGACCCGTGCCATAACCCTAAGGTCCATAACTAGCACACCACAGTGGAGGACATAGCATGTTTTCCTGCTGTCCTCCCCTGTGGTGCGATCTGTTCATAGAAGCTGAGTTCGCGAAAGTGCACTTTCGAATAAGTGCACTTTTGCATAACTGAGCAGTCTACAGCTCTTTTTCGAATACGTGGTATTCGATGAAAAGCAGTAGACGCATATATATATATATATATATATATATATAGATAGATATATATATATATGGTATCCACTTTAAATAATGATGTCTCATTTAATCAATATGAGCATTTTATTTTATTGTATTTATTTGTATTTGCTGATAGGTGTGAAGTTCTCTTCCTAATGGGGCCATTTTCAGGAAGAGTCCAGGGATACATGAAATTTCAAATCAGCTAAAATAAGCCATAGCAGTCATAATATAATGCTATAATTTATTAGTTTATTAAAATCTAAAACATCTAAAACCTTGGGGCTTGCTAGTGAAAACATCAGCACTCCCAAGACTGCAAAACACATAAAATACATGCTTTTTTAAGGGGCAAGCCTGTCAACTTATATCCTTCTATCTATCTATCTATCTATCTGTCTATCTATCTATCTATCTATCTATCTATCTATCTATCTATCTCTCTTTCTATATATGCAAGTGTGTATGTGTGTGTGTGTATGTATTGTCATATATTAAAAAGGCAAAAAGTCAAATATCAACTGAGTGAAGACAACTGGTTGATCAGCTGCCTCTCAAAAAAAGCAAACAAAAAACATGTCCCTGCACCACCACAAAGCCCCTGCTAATTTTATATGTTTGCTGCATAACAGTGGGGAAAGGGCAGATTCCCCAGTCCCCACTGTACCCTGATCCCGCACAGAAAAAAAGCAAGTGTGTTCAATAAGCTGCTCTTAAAACAGCTATACGGGTTTTTTTTTTCTTTTTAACAATGCAAGATTTTGACCAATTGTGTGTATAAACATTGCACAAACTCTGAGAACAGAGGAAAAGTGATAAAAATGCAACCCTCATCTTCTCATTGTTTATGAAATTTGGCTGCCATGAAGATACACCAATGATCTTTTAGGTTCAAAGTTATGAACATTAATTACCTGTCTGGTGACAAATACTAGGACTCGCCCTTATGATATTTATCAGTTACAAAAAAAAAAAAAAAAAACAGAAGCGGGATTACAGGCCAGTAAATTAAAAAAAAAAATCATATATGGACCAGAAAACTAGCTGACTAAATAAACAGAATTTTACACAACAAAAACAAGAGATCTATCCATTTTAGACAACTCATTTCAATGTATGAATGAACTACTTGGAGAATTATTTATTTTTATTTTTTTTTATTTTTATTTTACATTTGTTGACCGGGCTAGTCTGGCTGGATACATGTCCATTTTCAGCAGAGGCCCGAGGAGAAAAGCTCCACTATATACTAGTAAATAATAATGACAAAAATAAGCAAAAAAAAAAAGCACAATACGATAGAAATTCCATTACAAAATCCTTGGAAGAGTAATTAATGAAGAAATAAAGCAAGTAACTCACAAAGACTCTATTCAACTATTTACAGTATTAACAAATTTGTTAGACATTTGTGTCGGGGCACGAGTTTAAAGAAACAGCTTACAACAGCTGGGAGATTTAGATACAAGGTGAGATAATAGGTTGCAGTAATATAAAGAGAAGAAAATATATGGGAGAAGTAATATCCAAGTGGATGGTAGGTGAAGTATAGAGGGGGTAAACGTAGTGATAGGGACATGAGGAAGAGTAGTGGAAAGAGTTGAAAAGAGAGATGGAAGCTGAGATCAGTCAGGATTTGAGCAAGGGCATAGCCAGTGAGTTATAAGATAGTTTCTTAGTTGTTTTCTGAACAGTTGTGATGAGCCTAGAGTGGTCAGTTCTATGGGGAGTTTATTCCAGTGTGAGCCAATGGTATTTGTAAACAAGGAGACCCCAGCTTTATTGTGTGTTTTGAGGGTGGCCACTAGTAATTTGTTAGCTGAGCGAAGGAAGTAAGATTCCTGTAAGGGACAACAAGGTTATTTAGTATAGGTGTATTAGAAGGGTAATGGAGAATTTTATAGGTAATAACTAATTGCTGAAGGAGAATGAGATTTTGACGTTCAAGCCAGTCAAGTTTTTGAGATTAACACAATGATGTGTGAGAAATGGGGCACCTGTGGCAAACCTGGCAATGCTGTGGTAGGCTGTGGCAAGTTTCTGAAGGTTAGATTTTGAAAGGTTTATAAAAGATGGGGAGGCATATAATAATGTAGAGATAAGATGAGTTTGGGCTAAAGACACCCTGGTGGTTGCTGTTAGAAAGGGCTTAAGTCTATAGAGGGCACCTATTTTTTATTAACAGTTTTGATAGTTAGGTCAATGTGGTAATCAAAGTTTAGTTGATTATCTATTGTAACACCTAGTAGTTTAGCGGAACTATCAGGTGTAATGATAGTGCCATTGTCAGACACAATAGAAAAGGAAAGAGGGGTAGATTTCAGGGTTGGAGAAAATAGTAATAATTTAGTTTTTTTGGGATTAAGGAGGAGACATATATCTTGGAACCATCTTTCTGCTGTTGTAAAGACTTTTTGGGTGGAAGAATGAAGTTCAGCTGGAGATACAGCAGAACAGATGAGAGTTGAATCGTCAGCATATTGAATACATGAGGGTGTTGGGAGTGAGATAGACAGGTTGTTTATAAATATGGAGAAGAGAAGGGGTCCTAATATGGATCCCTGTGGGACACCAATAGTGACTGGGAGCTGAGATGAGAGATGGCTGTCCCAAAGGACTGCTTGTTGTCTATTTTTCAGATAAGAGTCAAACCAGTGCAATGCTGAAGGTTCAAGTGCGAGAGATTTCAAAGTGTCTAGTAAAAGTTGATGGTTGACCATATCAAAGGCTTTAGAGAGGTCAAGAAACAAAGCAGAAGAGTATAGTTTGTTATTGCGATTTTTGTTGATAGTATCTGTAAAGGAGAGAAGAGCAGTGGAAGTACTATGAATGAAACAACACAGCCCATCTGTACAGTAGGACATTACTCAGCCATTTTGCCACCTGCCCAAACTGCAAATAATTTTCTTGCCCAGCAAAATAAAATCTTCTCATTGGAGTTTTGGGAAAATAGAAAATGATAGCCAGGTAGATAGATAGTTTAAATGTACTTAAACCTAAGGCAGTTTTGTTAGATACAATAAAAATATCAAGGAAGTTATATGTAGACAAATAAGGCTAATACTCGGAATGCATTGTCTGATCATTTTTGAAACCCACATAAAGGTGACATCTAAAACTGTGAAAATGCACTATAGACTTATCATATCCTATAAAATTGCCTCTCTCTATTTTTTTCCTATGGCCTTATTGAAGAAATCATCATGCACTACACTCTAGACTACTCTAACTTCACAGAAATGATGAGTATAAAAGTACATGCTAGAGTAAATTAAGCTGTCATCTTTAAAGCTTCTAATCTATGATTTCCCATTTGCATTAGTCAACATCCGTATCAGCATTATGTTTGTTTAAATAGTATTTAGAAAAATTCATATTACAGTAAAACCTCTCCAGCTGATAAATAGTCAAAAATAAGTTAAGTGAAAATTTAAATCAAAGTTAGGCTTCAAGAAACATTATCGTCTTAAATCATGGTTAAATGAATAAAACAAATGTTAACCATCGTGAGGATTCATTAACAATTGTGCACACACTGCAACAAAGGATACACAATCATGCATCTATGCATGGTGAGCAGCACTGCTTATTGACATGAACGATGCTAAGCAACCGTACACATTGAGAATCACCTGTTCATGGCCAAAATACCTGATAGGTGCCTCATGAAGACACAGCTGAGTTTCAGCAAACAGTATAAACACCAGAAGGTAAATATGTTTGACCGCATTAAGTGAGTGCATAGGAATGCAAGGACATCCTGAAATGCGTAAATGATAGGTACAGGAAGCCTAAGAAGAAAATATTTGTTATCTATAAATTGATTGATGTACAAACACCCCTCATCATAATTTGGAAGAACTCCAGAACTAATCATGGAATTGTGTACATGACTTTAAATCTGAAAGGAGATGAGTGTTTATTACACACTTTTTTTAATATAAAAAGAATGTTACACCAGTTATTGTTGACAATAAATGCTATTAAAGTATAATTCAACAATGCTTCAACAAGGTCACCACATTTAAGAAAGGACTGAGAGGGACAGAGCTACAATAAAAGAAAATGAGGGAAGTTCATAAATAATAGGGACAGTGGAGAGGTAAGCTAACAATTTACAAAACAGACAAAACTGCAATGTGTTGATCATGATTCATACATACTATAGAGCTAACTTATATATCACTTCATTTGTGGATATACCACTCACTAACCTACATCATCAAGCTTAAATCCAATATACCTAATCCAACCATATCTAGGACAATTAGAACCAAGAAAAACTTCAACCCCTATCTCTTCCAGAGAGAACTAAGAGCATGCAACTGGTCTCCCTTAAAATACCTCCCACTGGAAGAAGCTGTTAATTACTTTAATTCTAACTTCCTAGCCATACTACACCACCATGCATCAACCCGCTCTATTAGAATGAGAACTAAATCTGCCCCATGGCTTTCAAAAGAAACCAGGCAAAAAAATCAAACTCAGAAATAAATACTGGAATAAATCTCATTTAACTAAAAACCCAGTAGACCAACAAAACTTCAGACAGCTGAGAAATGAAACTAAAAAAGCTATACTGTCTGACAAAAGAAACTACTACTTACAATTCCAACAGACTCACCATAATAAACCACAAAAGTTCTGGGCGAGTATTAATCAATTATTACACCCAAGTCAATACATCACACAAACCCACAAGGCACAGACCAGGAGAATCCCAAGCAGACTGCTAATGCCTTTAATACCTTTTTCACTGAGGCCATTCAAACTCTTGCCAGTCAGTTATCTACTCAGAACATAACTATATCCAACTCTAACTCTAACCCATCCCCTCCATTTCTCTTCCTACCAGTCCCAACAACACATATTCTTACCCTTATCCAAAAACTGAAACCGTGCACTCCTTCAGCAGACCAACTACCTGCTGAATATCTACAAAAGGCAGCCAAATCCATCGCCTATCCCATTTCCATTCTCATCAATAGAACCATCAGTGAAGAATACATCCCTAAAATCTGGAAAGTATCCCATATTATCCCCCTTCACAAGGGTGGGAACTCTCCTGAACTCACCAATTACCATCCCATAGCCCTACTTTCTCCCTTAGCAAAGATCTTGGAAAAATGCATCCACAGACAATTGCTAGACCACCCAATCCAAAATAACTTACTCTCAACATGGTTTCAGACCTTCCCACAGCACTACTACTGCCCTCCTTTCCTTTACTGACTGTATTAACAAAAACCATAACCTCAGTATGCTTTCCTCTGCACTGTTTATAGATCTGTCTAACGCATTCAATATGGTAAATCACCAGGTACTTATAAATATCCTCAAATCCCTGTCACTAGATGCACTAGCTATAAAATGGTCCTACTTAGATAATAGACAACAGGCTGTACTTTGGCATAACATTCTATCTACCCATCTGCCCGTTAACATTGGTGTTCCTCAAAGGTCCATATTAGGACCTCTCCTGTTTTCTATATTTAGCAATGACCTTCACCTAGCAATCCCCCAAGATACATGCATATAATATGCAGATGATTCCACACTTATATGCTCAGCCCCATCTATATCTGAACTTCACTCCCTTACCCAAAATGTGTTTAACACAGTTGAACAATGGTTTACACAACGCTGTCTCCTTCTGAACCCCCCAAAAAACTAAACTCCTCCTTTTTACTCCTACTTGTAAGTCCCCCCCAATAGACTTCACAGTAACATCCAATAATGGTACTCTCATATCCCCAGATCCAACTACCAAACTACTAGGTAATACCATAGATAACAATCTTAACTTCGACACCCATATTAACAATACTCTAAAATTTGTTAATAGAAAACTAGGCTCTCTCTACAGGATCAAACCCTTCCTCTCTCTTGCAACTAGAATAACTATTGCTCACACTCATCTAATTTCTACTCTCCTCTATGCCTCACCCATATATACTAATCTCTCTAAAAACAACCTTAATAAAATGGAAAACTCCTACAATAACATAGCCAGATTTGCTACAGGTAACCTTTTCAGAACCCACCACTGTTTTAATCTAAAGCAGCTAGTATGGTTTGAATTACAGAATCAGCTTAAATTCCATCAACTGACCATTGCCCATAAAACCCTTTACCAACCTACCAATACCCCTATACTATCTACCCTCATTACCCCCTACAACAATCTAAAGACCTTACGATCATCACATAACCTTCTTGTAAATATTTGTAAATCAAACAACAGGGCTGGGGACTCTCTCTTCTCTAATACTGTTGGAAAATCCTGGCACCTTCTTCCTAACGAACTTTCTTCTCTTCCCTCTATATCACTCTTTAAAACCAAATTGAAACTTTTCCTCAGAACACACTGGTTGTGCCCCTATACTAAACCTGACTGATCAACTAGCTCTTCTTACTTGGTTCAACCTACCCTACCTACCCTACTCTTCTCAGTAATCAAGTTCCTTTTCTTAATAACAACTTACCTTGTCCTTATATACTATTACTTACATCTTCAGAATCTCATTAAGGAGACTACTTTTACTAATATATTGTATAATTTCAGCTCCTACTTTTTCTTTATGACTACTTGTATACTAATATATTGTAGAATTCTGCTGCCATATTTTTCTTTATGATGTATTGCAACTACATTTTGTATTGTACTGATTGTATCTGTATATTTTGCACTATGTTATGAACGAATGACCTATTTTATTATTCTCTGTACTGCACCTGCAATGTTCATTGTATACATTAATTTTTGTATATGTGATTTTGTTTGTTTCCTCGGAACTTATCTCCCCGGGCCTCTACTGAAAATGGACATATATCCAGTTAGACTAGCTCAGTCAACAAATGTAAAATAAGTAAATAAATAAATAATTACCAAAATCAAATAACCAGTATAATCACATGTAAAAGACAAGGATCTCCACTGAATAGAAAGAACACATCAGACAACCAAGTTAAAGATAAGTGCTTTCATTCTTTTAATAAATAAAATGGAACTTCATCAGATAAAATAACCAATAATGGTTAAAACTTAATAAAAAGGCTAATCCAATCAAAATGTGCAATCAATTAAAAGCCACTACAATTAAAGTCCCATGGACATAAAAAATAACCAAATTCATATAAACAGTTTGAATTAATAAACTTAGAAAATACTGCCTGGAACCAGTTGACATAAACCCACTTTTATAAAACTAGTTTAGTAAAAATCAAGAACCAACCTATAAACATAATAATCAATCACATTCAAATCATATCTGCTTTCAAAGATAGTACACTGCTGATAGAAATACCGTTATTAATCCCTGGAAGTTGTGTAGTGTTGAGTAATATCTGCCACTATGGTTCTCTATATTCAAGACAGGATGACCAGTTTTGTTCCCTAATATTTTTGGTTACATTTTCCAAAACACAAAAGACAGATTAATAAATTCTGACAGTTGTTAATATGCTTATAAAGTGCATTAGTGCTGTACTTCTTTTCAATTGAATACATATGTTGATAAATTATCTTTCTAAGCAATTATTTTGTCTTGCCTATGCAAAGGAGGAACATGACAAACAGGTTGCCATGGATATCACATCATATGTATTGCAGTCAAAATACCCTGCACAGGAAAAATTCTATTAACATTCCTCACTGTTATATTGATAGTCTCATAAATGAACCTGCATTGTTTGCAAGCTCCACATTTTTTCATTTCACCTGATTTAAAATAACCTGTTTCAAAATTACCCCTTTGTTTCAAAAATGTTTTTCATGTTCTTTCACTTTCTATAAACTATTTTTGGTACTGAACCAATTTTATTGGTTAACCCGACAGCTCCAAATAAACCACTCCAGTTTTTCTCAATAATACTTCTAGTGGTAGATGCATTTTGGTCAAAAGTTAAAATACAAGTCAAACCAGTATCAAACTCATTCATAACTGGTCTAGACTGGAGGTCAGGAAACCATAATAAAGGGGCATATTGGGTACACTTTTCCCCTCAAGGCTATAATCCCCTGTTCATCCAACAGATGTTAAACATTTCCTTCAAAATATCCAATTCTTTAGAGAAAAACTCATCGTTAGTAGGTAATCTTGATAATTGGATCATTTGTCCTTTTACAGGGTTCTTTTTCTGCCAAAAAGGGTGGTTACTATCAAAATGCAGAAAACAATAAGTCAGCTTTCTGTAAATAGATGATTCAAACCGCCTCTCCTGTTTATTCTTATATAAATGTATATCTAAATAATTACAACTGCCCTTGTCATGTACTGGTGTTATTGATATATTCAATAAAATGTGTGATTTTGTGTATGTCATTATCCCACAAAATTAGGATAACATCCAAATATCGAAAATGCTTATAAGTAAAATTCATGGGGGCAGAACCAAAAATAAATAAATAAAAATTAACCAAAAAAAATAAGCAACTCTATCCACACCCACCTGCAAGCTATTCTACTACCTACTGCCTAACATCCACCATGCTTCTACACCACTATACATTACCCAAAATATCCCTACTTCTCCTTTTTTACCTCACCTACATTTTCACCTCCTTTAACTCTTACCACATCAACCATCCATACTCACCCACACTCCCTCTATGCTACCACCCCCCAAACACACACTCTTTCACCAACATTAGCCCACAACTCTTCAACTACAACCCCACTCTACTCCAGCCCTTCAAACACCTACACGCAAGCAACCAAAAGTCCACTACCATAAGTTACCACAAATTAAGTCTCAAACTCAGACTCTTGCTATTGCACTCTAAAACAACTTAAACTACAAGCTGACAGCCACCCAAATACCGGCCCCGACAACAGCCACTAACAGCCACTCACCCAATGACCTCTCTCTCACACATATCACCCCAAATACACAGAGTAAAGCAACTTGCCACTCCCATCCCTACTCGCCCATACCCAACAATTCTAACTCTGATCTGCTCGTAACTAATTTCAGTCTATGCAGTATAATCAATAAAGCAAGTGACTTCAATGCAGTCCTAGCCACTTATGCTCCAGACATAGCAGTCATAACCGAAACCTGGTTAAAGCCCCACATAAAGGACACAGAAGTCATCACACCAGGTTATAACATAATTAGACTAGACAGATTAAGTAAAAGAGGTGGGGGCATAGCCATTATATTCAAGGATACCCTTAAGACAGATCAGCTAAGTTGCACTCCCCCTGACCAGTCCAACTCAGAAATCCTAACCGCACGCCTAGACATCTATCCAAACAAATCTATAATTATCATAGCCACCTATTTTCCCCTTGGTAATAACTTGTACTCCATAGAAAATCTACTATCATGGGCTTCTAGTAAGTTCAACCAGGAAACTATCATTCTAAGGGACTTTAATCTTGATTGGCATACCTGTGCATCCAACAACCCCACAAATATTCAAAACCTATTCAACTTTACCCAAACCATAACCTGTCCCACCCAAATTGACAAACATTCCAAAAAACAGTCTACATTAGATGATTCTAATTAATAAACCCAACCATGGTTACCTTGCAGGGTGTCTACCTGATTCCCTCAGTGACTATACTCCTACCTTCCTATGTAGAAAACGCGTCCACACCCAATACAACATAACCTACAAATATATCCGTAGTAAGAAAAACTTCTCCCCCTCAGTTTTCAATCAACTCCATCAAAATCACAACTGGGCACCACTCACAGAACTCCAACTAGACATGGCAGTTCAATACGTTAATAATGCCTTCCTTAAAATACTTAATGATCATGCTCCAATCAGGAAAATTTGCTCAAAAGCCAAACCCCTAACCTGATTACTAATAGATACTAAACTATTACTAAAACACAGAAACAGGGCATGGGTCACTTACCATATTGCCAGAGACAACTCAAGTCTCTCTAACTATCAACAACTTAGAAATCTAGCTAAAAAACAAATCAAGAAAGACAAACAAAACTTCTTCCTGACCTGCCAACAGTCTAACCAAAACAACCCCCATAAATTCTGGCAAACCATCAACTATCTCCTCAATCCTGGCCATTCCTCAACCCCAGCCCCAACCACCCCAAACAACACTGACCCAATAACTAACCAATTCAACTCACACTTTATTAATACTGTTAACTCCTTGCTAGGAAATCAACCAAATAAAGCCCTTATTCTTCCCCATTTTTCTATTGATCATCCCACCCTCTTCACCTTTTCTCCCATCCAAACTAGCTACATAAAAACACTCCTGTCCAAACTAAAACCCTGCTGAGTTGCAGCTGACCAACTTGCAAATAAATTCCTAAAAGTAGTTGCTCCTTCTATTGCCTACCCCATAGCTATCCTGATTAACCGAGCCATTTCAGAACAATATGTCCTAACTCTGTTGAAGATATCCCATATGATTCCCCTCCACAAAGGAGTACCATCCAAAGAACTTACTAACTACCGTCCCATAGCCATCCTGTCCCCCTCACAAAAAAACTGGAAAAATGCAGCCACAATCAACTCCTCAACCACCTCCTCAATCACAACGTATTATCCAGTTCCCAGCATGGATTTAGACCCAATCATAGTAGAAGTACAGCCCTGCTATCATTTTTCAATACCATTCATCATCAGTTAAACGAAGGACATCTAGTGTCCTCTGTCTTTCTCGATATATCCAAAGCATTTGACACTGTTTCCCATCAGTTATTACTAAACAAGATTTAATCCTATGGTCTGGTATCCACATCCTTGTCCCGGTTCAAGAGCTATCTTTCCAATCATCAGCAAGCCACAAAATGGGAAAACAATCTTTCTCCCCTTCTCCCCATCTCTGTAGGAGTACCCCAAGGCTCCATACTGGGCCCACTCCTTTTTAGCATATTTACAAATGATTTCTGCTCTGCTACTAACCACGCGACTATTGTCCAATATGCAGATGATTCAACACTTATCTGCTCAGCCCCATGTCCCCAAGACCTTCAAACAAAAATGCAATCTTCCTTCCAAAGCATAGAAAAACACCTTAGGGAACATCAACTCATTCTAAACCCAAACAAAACCAAGATAATAGTCTTCAGTAATAAACAAGCCAATCCCAAACAATCCTCACTCTCAATTCTTGCTTCAAATGGTGCCAGATTAGTTCGCACTAGTCAAACAAAGCTGCTAGGTGTGACAATTGGTGAACATCTAAGATTTGACAAACATATTTCTCTCACAATCAAAAAAGTGTATACCAAATTAGGTGCCCAGTACAGAGCAAAGCCATTCCTAACCCTCAGTGCTAGGCAGGCCACTGCCCAGTCTCGCCTGCTCTCACTTCTACTTTATGGATCTCACATTTCCACTAATTTGCGTAAGTCTGGCCTCAGTAATCTAGAAGCTTGCTGCAACAGAATAGCCAAATTTCCAACCAATCATCCAAACAGAACATACCATTGCGTGGCTGTCTCACAACTAAACTGGCTTGAACTGCCAAACCTCTTTTCCTTTAATCAACTCACCATAGTCCATAAATTAGTCCACCAACCTGACAAACTCCCTGCTCTTGCTAGCCTAGTATAACCAAGTCACAATGCCAGGCCCCTCAGATCATCAGAAAATCTCATGCTACAAGATACCCGCTCCCGCAACCTTCACAACGACTTTCTATACTCACACAAGCTAACCAAGTTATGGAACACACTTCCACAGCCCATCACTAAAAACCTGAACAGCTATGAGTTCAAAAAACTCCTTAAAGAATACTTAACAAATCACTGGCTATGCTCCTGCTATAATCCCGGCTTATAACATTCTACCTTCCCGTATCTTTCCACCCTCTCACATTACTCTATCCCATCTACAACCTTTGGTACCCACTGTATTTTACCTGTTCAATTAACTGTGTGCTTCCATAGAACTTTTGCTCTACTAGAGCAGCCAGAGACATCCAATAAAAAAAGCAGTTGATAATAAATGTTACCTTTATGTATACACTGTAGCTTAACCTGCAGTAACTGTATGCTGAAATCTAAACTGTCACTGTCATTCTATCAAGTTAAAGTCTAAATCTTCCAAATGTATGCCTCAGATACCATGTCCTTATAACAAGTTAAAGTGTAAAGCTTCAGAATGTATGTCTGTACATGACCGTGTTGTAAATCTATGAATATTAAGCTACTTAGCCACTCCTGTTTTACCTGTAATATGTTATTGTACTTAATTCTTATTCTGTAAATATTGGAGCATTTCTCCCTGAGTCTCTGCTGAAAATGGACTACAGGCCCAGTCGGACCTAGCTGGTCAACAAAATAAATAAATAAATACATTTAGTCTCCCACAGGCATAGATCAATAGTGGCAAAAATAGGGGCTTAGGAGGCCCCTATGGCCAACCCTTTGGTCTGTTCAAAATATTCCCCTTTGAAGAAAATATAATTATTCTTTATTACAAGTTCCATAATTGCAGACAGCACATAAATAAAATTCTAGGAAATTTTTGAACCCAGTGCCAAAGCTTCTGTAAAAAATCATACCATCCTCATGAGGGATGGATAAAAATAAGTCCTTAACATCAATGCTCAGGAAAATCAAGTTTTTCTTAAAGTCACAACAAGCTAAACATTTCAATAAGTGCTAAGAGTCCTTAAGTGCATGTAATTTGTTATCAAAAAATCATTTCAAATGACAGTATATGAATTTTGCTAAGGGCTTATTGCACATCATATTGTGTTGACGATGACTGCAATGGATGATAATCATAGTTATCAAATAGTGCAGTGACAAACTGAGCATTTCTGACTGTTCAGCTCAAGATCATTGCATGCAGATCTTCATTAATTGATTTGTCATTGTCAATATTTCCTACTGTTTGTACATTGGTGTGTCATTGTCTATTTCCTCATGTTTGTGCAGTGTGCAATGTAAATAGAAAGCATACATGTCAAACATATGAAAGTACACTACTTCATACCACTCAGCACGTAGGTGTCCAAAGGAATCACACTACTGTACAGCATTTACAAGCCTAGTGTTTTGGAGTGCAGACATAATTCATAGAATATAGCAGTTAAACGGTAACACATTGAACTGATACCTTGACAACAACAAGCCTATTAAGGCACATACACATAATACAAGCCACTGGCATTACTTTCTTTTTGCCAGAATCACTTATTTAAACACACTGGTAAAGTATTTGTATGTGTGCAAATATTTTTTGAGTTTTTAAAATTAAAATGGGAAGTAGCAGTGATCTATGGTGCTCTGTGCCAAGCTTTATGCAAATAAGGGGTACAAGTATATAGACAGTTTTGATTCTGAGTTATTTCAGAACGGATGTGTGTCATGTTATCATTTCCCATGCCATGTGTCATGATCAATGTAGTAAAATATAGGTTCATAGATTCATAGGTTTATACTAGACTAACATACAACCACCAGGGTCTATATAACCATAACCATGCAACCCAACCCAGTTTTGTCCCTGAGTACCTTGAATGCTTATATGGTGACTTATGTTAGTAAGGAGGAATCTAGGATTTATGTGTGGGGGTATGTTAGTTGAGGATTCATTTACTTATTGACAAATTCTGTCCATCAGGGACAATAGGTCCAGGCCAGGGGAGAATTTGTGAGCTTTGTGGGTTATAGAGGGTGACGTGTAGTTGGCAGGACATGGTAAGTAACCTAGTGTATGGAGAATTGGATGTGGATGAACTCCAGGGCAGCATCCTGTTTAACCAACCCGGAATTGTATTTTTTGCTAATATAGATTGTGATACCTCCAGCTTTAGCTCCTGTCCTGTCAGTGCTGCTGTTGGTCTAAATGTGTTGAAGGCACTGGAACCTTGATCTACTGCAGTACTTTCAGCATCTTTAAACAAAGTCTTAGTAACAGCACAGATGTCTACATTCCCCAGAATGAGGAAAGCTTGTAGGGTGTGTGATGCCTTAAACCTGCTTTGAGTTTTTTTTGTTATGTTAGTAGTTTTGCCATTACCCAAAATAAGGCTCTTTAGTGGTGGATAAAGATTTAGCCAATATCCAAAAGCCCAGGGGAGGCAGGTGCAGACCATCATTGGCAATGTGTTCTGTTAACCATGTCCTCCCATGCTGATAGATATTGTATCCCCTTGGATTGACACAAGAAACTAAGCCAATTATTAAAATTAATGCATGATATGGATTACAGGGGCATATTTACACTGCCCACATACTTGCTGACTCTCCACATGTTTAAGATATGTTGTTGTGTTCCTTGTGCAATTTGTTTTTTCATTCACATCACTGAGTACTAAAGTCCCTACATGATAACATGCATCAATGTGTCAGATTTCATTTTCAGAAACTGAATGCTAATGCTAAATAACAAATCTTAGCACTTCTAAGCGTAAATGAACAATTATTTTAACCTGTGCCTATTATTTTAGTATTTGTCCCTCTATTCATTTTTGCTGTGACCAGATGTATGCATTTATAGCTGGGAAGATATGAGCAGAGTTGGGATAATTGTGGACCATATAAGGAACCCTCCAAGTTATCATCACTGTTTCCAGTTGCAGACACCTGGGGCAGTGTTAGGTGAGGTCTTGATTTGGTATTCCATGCAAAACTTTTTCAGTTCTGCCAATACGGGCACCAAGACAGTTCTCTATCATGTCCTCTACTAACCCTGTCTGCTGCTGATGGGTGATGACATAACCACCTTGACAAGTACTATTCCCAGAAGGTACTACTGCACCAGCCCCCAGGGCAAAGCTACCATTATAGTTAGAGCAGGTAGGGCAGGAATTGTGGAGGCAATGCTGATAGGCTGTGACCCTGATGTGCTGGGTTTCTGTGCTGCCTATGATGGTGCCACTGCAGCTGCCTGTAGAATTATGATAGGCCAAAACCCAGTTGTCAGTCTAGCTATCTGTGTTAATGATCATTTTTCTGTTGCAGCAGAATTTATGTTGCAAATTTAAAAAAATAAATAAAAACAATTTTAAAACAAAAAAATAAAAATAAAGTGGGGATTGAACACAGAATATATACTCATGTGCAATCCAAACACACAAATATGTTAACCTTTAATACATCCAGATATGAATGTGAAGTCATACATTTGTCTTAATAGGCACACCAATTTCATATAGCAATAAACCACGCCTGGGTGTGGGTAATGCGGGATTTACCCACGGTTGGCGTGGTTTGGTCCTGAGGGCGAAGCCCGAGGGACCAAACAAAGACAACCGTGGGTAAATCCCGCATTACCCACACCCAGAAGTGGGTTATTGCTATTATATTATGACACTATTTAAGAAAAGAAATAATTATTTTTCTTAAATAATGGCATTGTATAATGCCTCGTTGCTGCCTTCCCGCAGCTGTCTGGTATCCGCGGCAGTTCTGATGTACTGCGCATGCCTACGCAGTACATCAGAGCCGTGGCCAAAAGCAATGGAGAAAGCAAGATCTCCGTTGCTTTTTACTGTTTTGCTATGTTAAATGGGTTTAACATAGCGAGACAGCTTTAAAATAAGCAACGGAGATCTCCGTTGCTTATTTTAAAGCTGTCTCGCTATGTTAAACCCATTTAACATAGTGAGACAGGTTTAAAAAAAGCAACGGAGAAAGCAAGATCTCCGTTGCTTTTTACACACTGTGTCGCTATGTTAAAGGAGTTTAACATAGTGAGACAGCTTTAAAAAAAGCAACGGAGATCTCCGTTGCTTTTTTTAAACCTGTGTCACTATGTTAAACTCTTTTAACATAGTGAGACAGTGTTTTAAAAGAGACTTATACTAATGGAAAAAGTCCGGGCGACCGGACCTTTTTCCATTAGTATAAGTCGATTTACAACGTGCACACTGGCCAATCAGCGTGCACGTTTTGGAATATTAATGGGGGGTCATGGTATAATTGTTATTAGAGCCACTATACTTACACAACTCAGGGGCATTACTGGTTCTAAACTCTTTCTTCAATCAGCAGAGGAGATCTTGCTTATGCCTTTTAAAGTCACAATAAGGGTGATAACATCAATAACCCTTGCGTGGAATGTCATTTGCACTAGTCACAACCTTAGCCAAGCTATTCCAATCCTCAGCCTTGTAATGAGACCCAGTATAGTTCTACTGCAAAAGCCTATGGCTGTAGCTCTTAACGAGCAGCCCAAGAAAGATCTTAGACACCTCCTGGTATCACTTTTGGGCTCTAAATAGAGCATAACCCTCACCATCAGCTGCCATGGCTTCTCAAGGATATCAGGAAAATGGCATATATTGGTGGCCATTCAGATCTCTTGTTTACTAGTCTGTGAGTAAAGGCAGATAACCCTGATATTTGCATTTGCATGATAGAAAGCACACATGGGTCAAATTTGGGTATGGTTAAGTCAAAGTACTGTTCAGGTATGAAACATGGCAGTAAGGCTTGGCCATGTGTGATGCTCACTGTATATTCACATGTTGCACAGTGACTTTATCAAATGCTTTTTACTGATGAGATCTGAGTTACATTTGAAATTATAGTTTGGCATCTCTGGCCATGCTATCTGGTATATGGATGATAGTCATAAATATAATTTTGTGGTAAACAAATATAAGATGACATTATCAATTATGTTGATGTCATTTAGTGTTGTTATTACATAAAATTATGTTAAGTAGGACATAAGGCCTTGCTATGACATATACATTTTACAGTCTATGACTGATAGCACCTGGGAATCAAATCCATGACAAAATAGAAAACTGAAGAGCTGGTGCATTCTGTATGAACTGTGAATGCCAGAGGTGAATTAATGTTTTCAGGATGTAAGCTGAGGTGTAATAATTTGACCATGACTGAAGATTGACTTAATTCTGATAAGACTTTATATGTGTTTGACTTTGAGTTGTTATATTTTAGACATGCATTTTGAGGCATATATTTATTCCTGTAAAACATTTTTATTTGCATTTATTTGAGTAATCTATGTAACGTAACACATATTGAAGAAAGAGCCATGCATAATTTAAATTACACACTGTTTCACACAACTTAAATCAGTGTCACATACACACACTTGGGGTAATGACAAATCTCTCATTCCTCAATTTGTGTTGCTCACCAGTTATACTTCATGTTCCATTACTAATTAAAAGTAACTGACAAAACTTTATGCTGACCCCTTCATTAAAACAATTTGTCGTCTGGACAAAAACATTGCTTTACTTCTACTGTTCCTCAGAACATGTTGCATCAGCCAGTTGAGCCACATAGAAATTGTTGTAGCAGCTCTTTTTTCTGCTCTCAGTAATGTCCAGAGTGCTGACTGCAGTAAACCAGTGCCAGTCTTATTTGTGCTAATGACAACTAAGTCTTTGCACATGTTAAATACCATTTGAATTCTTGTCTTGGTAAGTGAACTGCCATTCACTGATAGTGACTACTGATAGCACCAGCATGCAATGCAAAGAGTTGTGCAAAGGATGAAGCCAAAAATAAATAAATAAATAAAGCACTATGGTTATTTATCTAAGAGTTTGATTTCTAAAAGTGAGATGTTGACAGTACGGATAACTATTTTCACTGGCATGTAAACATGTCTAAATTTGATTCCAGCAATTATAACATTAGCTGAAACACTGACATTTTTAACAGTAGTTACCACATGATGACTTGAAATGCTTTAAACATCTCATAATGCATTCATGTTATGTGCCTTGTTGAGGAAGGGGTTAAACAGGAATTTGTATGAGGTCATGTATACAAGTAAAATGCACACCTGCATTAATGAAATGTCATGAATAACGGTTCAGACATATTATTACAATTGTGTTGATTATGTATCCATATTTCTCAATTAATTATGTGACTCATTTTACTTCCTTAGACTTTAGGCCATAACATATTTACATATTTGTAACATCATTCATATAAAAGCATGCCCTTATTATAATCAATATTAAGAATACTGCAGATAGTACACAAAGTTATCTTGTTTACCATCCATTCTACATACTTCTATTGTTACAATCAAAACATTGGAAATTGTATCTGTACTTTAGGTTCAAGTACACAGTATATTATTTTCCTGTGAACACTAAATTCATAATATCCACATCTGGACTCAAACCACTGTATTACATAGAAAATTGTTTTCTGGAAACATTTACTGTGGATGTTGTCACATATCTGACTTGAGAATCTTATTGTAGGTTAAAGTGAAATTTATGAAACTTTTTCATTACTAATACTGTTATATATCTTGGATATAACATTAGTTGCTTTGTTGCTTAGAAGTTACTGCATTAACACACTGAATCACAGAGAAAGTTATATGGCAGGTGTATTTTCTGCACTGTGTACTGTCCGGAGTACTGATTGAAGTGCACGGGTGCCAGTTTCATTTGTAGTACAGTCAGCTAAGTATCTGTACATGTGAAATAAACTTTTGAGGGTTGTTTTGCCTTGGGATGTAAACAGTAATTCACTGATAGTCACCATCAATGATCAATATAGTATAATGCCAAACATTGTGTAAAGGCTGAATCCAAAAAAAATCATCAATCAGTGTGGTGATTTCTCAACTTTGTGGTCTTATACCATTGAAATGTTGACATTAATGATCCCTACTTTCACACAGACATCATGCTTACTAGATTTGAAGCATGTAACAATGGCATTACCATGAAACATTGGCAAAATTAATGGTTTTTACCACTTCAACACTGACATTATAAAGTAGAGAAAATAGAGTGCATATACTAAGCTTTATAATTCAGATGTGCTTCATTTAAGGAACACTATATCCATTTTCTCACACTTGCCATTTGTCCTTTCACAGTAGAAGTCTTGCTGAATGTGATACTTGGAGACATGCTAGCAAAGCATGTCACAGTACAAACAAGTGGCTGCAATGCTAGAATGTATTCTATCCTTCCTTTTGTGAGCATTACTCACTTTGCTTTACATTTTGCAGTGGTTTTTGACTTTTTCTGTCTATATGTTTAAGTTACATATACTTGATAGGGCTACAGAAACATTTTACTTATAGACACAATTATCTTCTAGTGATATTTTAGTAAAAATGGTTTAAAGTTTATCTCCTATGTCAACAAAGGTAGTAATCCTATTCTCTCCAATACACATTCTGCAAGTGCATTCCCAATAGCAGGAGTGTTAAAGACTGATTAGATGTTTAGTACTAATAAAGAGTCACACATATAAGGCATTTGCTATCCACTATTCTGAAAACTCAAGTGATGGATTACTAATATGTGTGCACAGCATCATGTAGTTCCTCACACCATGTTTATCTGCCCAGCACCTCAAGCAGATTAAGTGATTCAGGAATGACAATGAGCTGACACATGATTTACATATTCCACAAGTCCAAAAGGGTTAGTCTTCATGATACAGGAATTACCAGGGGCTAAGGAACTTACATCATACTGTGAAAGACTGTTTGGATTTTCTATGTACTTCAAATCCAAAATAATACTATTTGACTGTTTAGACTTACTGCATTTACACTCTTTCTGTGTTATGTAATTTAAATGTACAGTTTATGGTATGGATTTTAGTCTGCTTTTCTTAGTAAAATGATGGATATCTGCACTTAGCAAAGATGTTTTTTAATGAAGGTATAAAACTTGCTATTTCAATGAACTTGTACTTCTATTACATGGGTTTCTAGAAACATTTCTCTGAATAAGTTGACACATTTCTAAAGTCAGAAGCTTGCATGTGTTGAAGTGACACATCTGAAACTCTTCAGTGTTATTGGAGTTCTATATGCCTGACATACTTTTGTGTTATTGCTACTGTGGTTGGTAGTGGGGTTGGGTTATTGTACAAGGTCTTGCTTTTTATTACAAACATAAATGCTGTTTCTACTTTGCAATGTGTTTTTTTTTATATAATTAAGGTTTAATAGTTGCCATTACAATGATAATTAAATAGTATTATGTTCAAAATTGTTTTCTGGAAATACATGGAGATGTTGACACCTGTCTGACTCAAGAAGCCTATTGTAGGTTAAAATGTAGTTTATGAAACCGTTTCATTGATGATGCTGTTCTATATCCCAGATGTAACCAAAACTTTTTTCTCATTATTAAGTTGTGTTATTGGCTTGGGAGGTGGAGGTTATAAGGGATTTTACCAGTATTGGTTAAATGTCTGCATTTAGACATCATTATTAACATTTTCTAATGATAATGCCTGCATGATTATTTGTTTCCTGTCCAGTGTAGATCAGCTTGTAACCACACAGCCCCTGTTGATTTGACAGCATTTTTTTACTTCATTATAGGTATATGGCACATAAACCAGTTGTGCCACATAAACTTGCATTCTCAGATGCTGAGAATGAGGTAATAGTCCTGGCCCTCCACCTCCATGGTTCACACATATTAGAGGAACAGTTAACTGACAGGCCCTCCTTGACTGTGTCTGATGGCAGTTGGTCAATGATGTGAATGGTGTGGGTCACCATGGGCATGACTACAAGGATATCAGACATAAGGTCAATAACATGGTAAAGAACATGATTACTAGGGCCAGGGTTTTTCCACTGGAATGATGAACTATGGTGGGGCAGGCCTCCTAACAAACTACCACTTACTGAGACAGAGGAGTTCCTGTTGACTGTAAAGGATACAAACATGTTAGAGGAGTTGTCCAGTGCCCTGTTGGATGTGTGTGTGTGTGTGGGGGGAGCAGAGGTGGAGAACAGCCACTGGCAGGGTGCCCACTTCTAATGCTCGAGGTATGATATATATATATATATATATATATATATATATATATATATATATACACACACACACACATAGGGTCTATATTAGAACACTGAACTTTCAAAATTTCGAGTGTTCTAATATTGAGCCATTGAAAATATTGAAGAAACAAAAAAATGAATTTTTTCCTAGGGAAAGAATTTGGTTGTCCATTTCTATTGCTTCGGTATTTTCAGTGCTGTGGTGGAAAGTTACGGGTTGGGTTCAGGTAAGTGTGTGATTGTGTGGACGTGAGGGTTAGGGAGGGGTAGGTGAGTTAGGGTTAGGGCGCATGTGAGGTGACTGTGTGATAGTGACAGACCTTAGGGTTAGGGTTTGGGTTAAGGTAAGTGGATAGTTAGTGGTGTATGTATAGTTTAGTGTAGGGCTAGGTGTAAGAGTTTAGGTGTATAGCATTGGGGTAGAGTTATAATAGTTCTGTTTAAGTGGTTATCTTCTGTGTAATGCTTATCATACCTCTATCAGTTTCCATTTTGTTTGTCTAGGTACATCAGGCATTGACTGATTGTAAGTGGTGTGTGCATACCTTTTTTTTTCATGTATATATAGATTATATATAGATTTTAAATATTTACAAAATGATGGAATGAGTGAAAAACAAGACTGCAACCCAAAGTATTCACTCATGGAGCCCAAATAAGGGTGTGAGTACAGCAATACAAAAGTAGTAGTAGGATAGTTCTCCTTAGATGTTAAGAAATATTCAATGATCACCACAGGAATCACAGAAACCACAGGAATAATTCCAAAAGTTTAATATTATATTAAGATTTTAAATATACAGAGTTAAATATTTGCTTGCACTTATATCTATTGTTGCTTTATTCTGATTTATTTTTATTTGTTCTTGTATTTCCACCTTTTTGCCTGTTTTTTTGGTATAATTGTAGGGGAGGCTGGCACTAGCACTGTGCTTAGAGGATCAGTAGCCTCTGACAATGATGGCAGTGATGAACAGGCACAGTCTGAGGTGCAGAGACTATGTCTGACATGGAAGATGTGGTTCCAACATCCCCTCCCCAGAGTTTGGACACTGTCAGTATGCCTATGCATACCCATAACACAGAAACATTTAAGACTGGATAGTTTGAGGGGAGAAATGGTTGATCAAGATATCATGGTTAACCCAGTTGTAGAGCTTGTAGAATCTCCACCTAGCCATCATAAGGGTGAAGTACCACACAGGAGGGTAAGTAGGTTTACTATCATTATTTCAAATGGCAAGACATTTGCAATTCGAAATAATGAAAAGTTAAACTGAAGCCAAACTTTTCAAATGTACACAATATCACCCCAAATGATCGACATATTTGAGTCGACATTGTCACCGAAAATGTCACATGGTAGCCATATAGGAACTGATGTAAATCAAACTCCTATATGACATATCAAGTTTTTGCAGGGGGGCATTCGCATAAATGTGTTCAACTATCCATTCCACTTTACATTTTGTGCATGACATTCTGATTTTCGGCAGCATGACTGCCAACAGAATGTCGTTCACACAAATGATAGTTAACCATGTAGGCAGACATCCTCAGATGAGGCATGCTTTCTACCCTTCCCCTGATGTTTGCGTGTCAGTAGGTGCCACCCAACATATGCAGAGGCAAGTTCCATCAGGGTCTTGGAAGAGATAGTCAGAGTACTGCATGTTGTACATTCTGCCCTGTGAGACTGTATGAACTGTGTATGTTTGTCTTTGCACCAGAAGAGTGACACACTGGCTTATGCAATGTCTGTTATGGGACATCTGCTGGGGGTGGGTCAGTATCCATGAGGCCAAAGAGCCACTACATCATCAGATCTTAGCCAACATGTTGTTGACAGATCCCAGTCCTGTAGTGGTACTACTTTCACTGCTCCATCAGTGATAGAGGTGTGCACACCCTGACATGGTTTACCAAGGTGGTCATAGAAGTAGTCGTGATAAGAGCTCATTCAGCAGACATTGTTCACATTAAGGTAGCACCACAACTTCTAGCCAGGGTCATGGAACTAGCAGTGTAACTCCTGGCAGAGGTAGTTCACGTGGTCGAGGGTGGCAATAGTGAACTGAGACCTCTACCATGTTCTGCTTACACCTGTCCAGGACACCAGGGTGTAGTGCTTGCACAAGTGTTCTGGCTGTGTTCCTGCAGACCCACACAACATGTTGCCTATGCCACCTCACACACAATTATAAATTATTTCATAAAATCAACTTATTTAAATATGGTGCTTCTAGCCCTGACAGTATATACTTGCCAATAATCTAATCACGCACACACACGCACACAGACAGGCACACACACACACACACACACACACACACACACACACACACACACACACACACACACACGCACACACACATATGTATGCTTAGTTTTGTATCAGACTTGCCCTCCTGTAATTCCCTCCATGTGCAAGTGATGATGATGACTGTGCCCTGCTCTTTTCACATTTATTTGTGACTTGGGTTGCCTGTGTCTGATGCACAGAGTGGATAACTAATATTTGCTTACTCTGATGCCTTCTTTCATTATGGAGTATGCAATGAATTGCATTTTTGTTTTATTCTGTTTAAGTTTGACTTTATTATTTGTTGTGCTACTAACTATAGTAATAGTAGCAATAGTAGTAGTAGTAGCAGTAATAGTAGTGGTAGGTAGTAGCAGTAGTAGTAGTAACAGTAGTCATAGTAGTACTAGCAGTAGTAGCAATAGTAGTAGCAGTAGTCATAGTAGTACTAGCAGTAGTAGCAATAGTAGTAGCGGTAGTCATAGTAGTACTAGCAGTAGTAGCAATAGTAGTAACAGTAGTAGTAGCAGCAGTACTAGTAGTAATAGTAGTAGTAGTAGCAGTAGTAGTTGTAGTATTAGTTATAGTAGTACTAGTAGTAGTAGTAGTATAGCCCTATAAATAAGGATTTAATATTTTTGCTCATTACCTTGGGCAGAATATGCTGAGATTGCCCTGGTCTTTTTTGGAGTGGCTAACTTTGACAATTTTATGTCAAATAAACAGTAGTGAGCAGGCCAAGTATATTTATTTGGGAAATACCTTGTTGGTTTCTTCTTTTGGGTGGCATCTTCTCATTAGCATTTTAACTACATATGTTTTATGTCCTAGTTAGAAAAGGATGTATGCCCATGTTTGATCACCTACCTATATGAATGATGGTGACATTGACCTAACCCTTCTGGATTTGTTTGACATAGCTGTGTTTTGGCTTGATCCACAAGTTGTATACATACTGTATACAGGGAAAAACATTATATACCTTTTAACTGCTTCATAGTTTTTTGTCTATACATTGCATGCATCAATCATATAAGTTAATGCTGATATTCCTGCGTAGCTGAGCAGTGTTTATCTTAGTGATGTACAGTAGTTAAATATCATGATAATCACTTATTCGTTGTTTACAGGTTCATCATGTACCTTTGTTAATGCTGCTGATAAACTTTTAGTGCTCTGGAATTACCTATGTCTGATTTTCTCAGTACATAGCTGTTACATAGGAAGCAAAGGCAGGCAATTTTGCATGCATCACTGTTACTGTTTGCATGTGCTAAGCTTTTTTTTGCTTATTCACTTAGGCAGTGAGGGTGTGTGCTATTCCCTGCCTCTTAGCTAGGGCCATAGCATACTGCACACACCTCCATCTGCCATGATCATCCCCAGCTGCTGATTCTTCAACTTGCTCCTCATCTGTGACTGCTGGCCCTGCATGTGTTGCTGGGAACTGTGGTCCATGACCTGGTACTCCCTGCTGCAACTGTTTCCTGACAACAATGTTATGTAATATGGCACAGACTGTAAGTATTTTGGCAGAAGTGGCAGGATTATACTGCAGGCCACCTCTGGATGCATCTAGATATTGTAACTATAACTTGAGCAGGCCAAAAACATGCTCTATGAAATTTCTAGCCTGAACATGTGCATAGTTGTAACCTCTCTCAGTGAGGTGGCATGGACTTCTTATGGGAGTCACGAGCCAAGGTTCCAGTGCCAATCCTGCATCCCCCACTAGATATCCTTGTGTGAAGTCACCCTTGGTATTTCTAACTTAAAGGCTACAGGTGTGCCATATGTGGAAGTCGTAGAAACTGTCAGGGCTACCTGCACACACATTATAGATGATGCCTTGTGCATTACGGACAACATGACTTTTGACTATGTGATACCTATTCTTTTTATGTATCTCCTTCCCTGTTCACCAGGTTGAGCTTTTATTTCAATATGTGTGCAGTCTATGGCCCCAAGATCCTCAGAGGAATAATTTTACATGGTAATAGCTCTCTCCTTAGAGGTTAATGGAAGCCACATATGCTCCCCCCATGTTGCAGCATTGCATTGAAGTATTCTTGAGGGAGAGGCCTGTGATACCCCCATTGTGTCCCTTGTGGGTCTCTGAAAAGGACCTGTAACTAGTATACATAATGTTACACATAGCTTGGTTCCCACTCGGATTAGTTCTCCATGATTCTCACTAGGCCTCAGGCGAGGGTGCCAGCTGCTGACTATTTGTTCTATAGTATCCTTGTCCACTCTGTATCAGTTGATTATTTCTATCTCATGAAGTCCATGTTAGGTCAAACATGGTCTAAACACTCTATGCCTTCTAGACTGAGGTCTGGCTGCAGTAGTAGCACCAGCACCTTGTATTAAAGTGAGTTGCAAATACAGATTTCTGAAAACAACAGCAACCCCTAATATTGTAAGTGTCTTTGTGGCTGTATTCCAGTAAGTGCTAGAATTCTGGGCTAAAGGGTCCGAGGCACGTAGGCATTCATTTTATACATTCCCGAATCTCTCTACTTTGATTATTTGCTTCATTATACATGTAATTTAGCTCTCTATTTGCTCATTAGCATATTCATCCACTAACCCTTGTTTTTGCACCCAACCACAATGTGTAGAGCTGTTTGCTGAATTGCAAATAGCTCACTTATTGCTACTCATCATGCACACAAGCTTAGTGTGATCAGCAGACATTCATGAATCACAGCCCATGTTTTCTTTTACTTTGTCTTCCTCCCTGTAACTTATTCAGGTTTTTGTCTCATTACTGTCTTTACCACTCACTTGTAACTGGTCTCCATTTTATCTATTTGTAATGACATTCTCCATACTTAAATGGAAGACCTTAGGGTCCAAATGGAGAGATAATAAAATCAACAAACAAAGGAGAGTAGTATTGCCAGAATTGAATTCATCCTCAAGCCTGAGTAGTATTGCTGACTTCATCCACAAGTCTTGGTGAGTACTTTCACGAGGTGGACCCTGTTTTTACTAAAACTCACCAAGATGACATTGATATATAGACTGCATTTTATAGGTTATAAAAAAAAAAAAAAAAAACACAGTTGGGTGCAAAAGCTCCAGGATAAAAAAAGTGCCCAGTCCCGATAGGCACACTAGTGCCAGGACTGGAAAACTGAAAATATGTCAGTGTAGAATCCTCAAGACACAGAAACATTCCTACAAGGGATTAGGCCAGACTCAGGAGGAGGATGCCCCCCCCCCCTCCACTGTAGAAAGAAGTACTAGTCCACAAAAACTGACAGGCCAAAAAAGACCCATAAAGATGATAGAGTGGACTACTGATGATAAGAAAGAAATTATGTATTGTTACTATTATGTTAGAAGCGTGGAATTTCCAAACAGAAGATATACAAGAAGACTAAGAGAGAAATTAGAAGAAAGAAAAATACTCGCACAAGAAAAAACTGTCAAAAGCTTCAACTGCAAATATGTATTCATTAATACAACAAATTCTTGAAATTGTTATATATACCAAGAAACCTCAGGCTGTTTGGAAAAACAAGCACCTGAGGAAGTGCAAAAAATATAAAGAACAAAATCTAGAGATTATTGAAAGGTATAAAAAAGAAATATGGACATGAGAAAATAGAGACATTTGATATGGTACAATATTTATGCAAAGAAGAAAACCAAATTAATCAATACAAAACAAAGTAGCTCCAAAGATGTTAAAGAGAAATTCAGGCAAAGGCACCCAGATATGGAAAATTCCACAATACAAAACAAAAGACCACAAATGAGAGTGTAGAACAAAAGGTTAGTAAAGTAGAAATTAAAAAAAAATAGAAGACAAAGTAATAGAATACCTGCAAAGCAAAGGATTTATTGTAGAAAAATCTAGCACAGATGGTGTCACAGCATGGAGTCCCCCATGTAAGGAGAAAATGGAGGAGCTGGAGACATCTGAAGAACAAATATGGACATGGTGAGGACAAATAGATTTAATATTTTGCAATATATATGCAAAGGAGAAAGCAAAACTAATCGATATAAAAAGTAACACCAGAGATATTTTAAGAGAAAAATCAGGCAAAGGCATCCAGATATTGAAAATGTTATAATACAAAAAAATAAGAAAACAAAGGGGGAAGTACGAAAGAGGATTAGTAATGGAGAAGTTAAAGAAATATAAACTGAGGTTATAGATTAGATATGAAGGGAAGGATTTACTGTAGAAAAATTTAACTCTGATACCATCACAGCATGATCAAATAATGAATCCCCAAATTAAGGAGAAACCAGTGGACTGGAAAGCATCTGATGAGTTGTCATATGAAGATACTTTGGAGCCTTCAGCAGGAAACCAGTACAAAAGTTCAGCTGGAGTTGGACAGCAAGACAAGGAGCAGGAAACTGTGGCAATGTTGTGGAGTGATTGACCAGCGAGTTCCCATATGAAAGAGCAATGGATGACACAGGATTCAGCTGAAGAGAATATGGCACAGGAAGATGTTCTGGAACTTTCTGTGGAAAGCCCAGAGAAAATGGAGAAGAAGGAATGTACACTTAGTTTAGAAGAAAATGATCTAAGGATTGTTTGATTTAGTAGAGATGGATAGACATATTAAGATCAATGAAAAAAAATAGAAAGTCAATAAGACTCAAAATATTAGGAGTCTGATAAAACAAATGAACACAGTAATCAAGACTGTTAATATAAATTCATGTAATATACCAGAAGTAAATAGGATATATCACTGTGCAGCTAAATTAATAACAGATAAAGTCTTACCACAAAAACACGGGACACTAAGGGAAAGCAAGCGGAGAAATCAAATGCCATCATGGAAGTATTGAACAGAGAAAACTATAAAGTAATAAATACAAGAAATGTTACTGTTAGAAGAGAACAGAAGAGGGAGCAGATCAACAAAAATATTTAGAAAGATAAATGTGATAAATGCAATGCACAGTATCAGAACAGACCAAGGTCTACTGTACACTATTGCAAATAATAAACTAAAGATATCAATACAAGCAGAAAAACTTAGAAGATATGCAGATAAATATAAAGGACAAGAACAATATAAACAATGGGCAGGATTCACGAAGGCTTGCACGGAGTCTAAGAGTCGTGTAAAACTCCATGCAGCCCTCGCGATCCAGGAACAGCCCGAAATTCCATGTAAGAGACCAGCTAAAATGTCTTTTACACGGACTGGGCATGGATATGCTAATCACCTCACTTACAGTTGAAAGGCATGCAAATGAGGTAGATTAGTGATCCACGAAGCTGAAACCAGCCCGTGTAAGAGTTGTGTTAGCTGCAGAAATGTACTCAGTTGACAACTGAGTACGTTTCTGCAAATAACACAATGGAGCCATGTCAGCTCCAAATAAAGAGTGCATTTGTGTCAGGCAGCATGCCAATGGCCAAATATGTGGCCATTGGCAAGGTACCCCAATGCAAATATGAGAAAAAAGTAATATTTTTTTTTCTGCGATCACCGATGTTTAAACGCAGCGCAGCCCCGTGCAAACAGGCTGCGCTATATAAAACATAAAAATGAAGGTTATAAACCCACAAATGTGGGTTTTATGCAATACATGGATTTACAATGCAGGGACCAGCAGACCAAAAACAACATGGCCACCGTTTAGTGGTTGCTAAGGGGGGATGCTGAGTCTAAGACATGTAACTAAGCATTAGTAGGCAATCTTATGTAAATGAGTGTTAAGATACTGAATCCCACTGTCACATAGCAAATGAGCACATTCCGAGAAGTGTAAGAGTTACATAAGGGGGAGGAACAGGGTAGGAGATAGGTGACATCACAGGGGGGAATGGCAGAAGGAAATGCAGTTCATTGGAGGACAGTGTTACGTGACAGATGTCAGACACATATCATGGAAAGAGGAGTGCCACAAGATAAGCATGGGAAAGTCAAGAAATGGAAGGTGTACACTGTAGCCAACACCAAAGTTTCTTGCTGGGCGTGCATGCGCATTTGTGCGCGCCAGGAGGCGCGTGTAGGGCAGTGTGCACGCGTGTAAGGCAGACTGAGCATGTGGGAGCCTGTTGGCAGATTTGTAAGACTGTTTGCACTGGTGTGCGCGCGTTTTAATCCGAATAAGTAGATTCTAAACCGTGTAAGCATGTGTGCATGCGTGTAAGCCACTGTGAGCATATTTCTGCTGGTATGCGCGTTGCTCACCCCTGAGGAAACAAAAAGGAAAAAGGAAGCAACAGAAATAGTAGGAAGCTAGCAGGGAATACTGCTGGAGCTAGCAGGTGAAAACAATTAGAAGCAGGCAATTACACAGGCAGAATAGTAGCCCAGCCCAGCATTTAAAGCTCTGCAAACAGCAGTGCAGGATGTTTCTCTCAAGAGACACTGCAAGACAGGAGTAAGCTATTAGAAGTGAAAACTGAAAAAGCTTAACTCAGAGCAGAAATGCTAGGGGCTGCCATAGCTGTCATAAGTAGACATAGGTGACTTGCTGAGGGTGGTGACAATGCAAATGGTGCCAGGCAACCCACAGTGAGGAGACAGAGAAGAGTGTATAGGCCCAGGGTCACCTACCAGGGGTTACATGAGCTGGAGATAGTGGAGCGCTATAGAGTGGACAGAGACCTCCAGCAGCAAATTGTTGAGCTGTGCAGGCCACGCCTCACACACAGAACCAACAGAGGGGAAACCATCCCAGTGGAAACCAAGGTATGTGTTGGCTTAAGAATACTAGCAAAAGGTACCTTCCAGAGACCAACTGGTGATATGATGGGGATCTCACAGGCATCAGCATCCAGGGTACTGCACCAGTTCCTGGATGCCATGTCAGCACATGTCGGAGATCATGTATATTTCCCCAATTCCCATGAGGCATTGGCTAGCAATATGCGTCTCTTCCAGCAAATAGCGGAATACTCTGAGGTAGTGGGTGCAATAGACTGCACGCATATACGCATCAAAGCACCAGCTGGTGAGCGGGGTAGGGCCTACATTAACCGCAAGGGCTTCCCCTCCATCAACTGCCAGGTCGTGTGTAATGCCCAGGGCATAATAATGAATGTGTGTGCTGGCTGCCCTGGAAGCTACCATGATTCCCATATCTGGCATCTGACGCAGCTGTACCAGACATTTGCCAGTGGGGACATCCGACATGGTCACTTAGTAGGGGATGCTGGATATGCACTGGAGACGTGGCTGATGACACCCATCAGAAATGCACACACACCTGAACAGGAATGCCATAATGAGGCACATGCACAAACACGAAATGTAATCGAGCGTGTGTTTGGGCTGCTCAAGTCATGGTTCCGGTGCCTGGATACATCTGGTGGAGCCTTGTAGTACTCACCAACTACATGTACCCAAATTGTCATGGTATGTGCTATGCTACATAATATGATTCTGCGAAAACAGCTGCAGCAGGATCACCATAGGGCTGGGCCAAACAGCCCCCCACCATTGCCAAGTCAATCACAGGCAGAGCGTGGCTCGGAGGAGGAACAACCTGAGCCTGCCCCAGTAGGCAGAAGGAGGCGTGCCCAGTATGCCTTGGCCTTGGCAAAGCGGCAACACATAGCACATACACTGGCTCAGTAGGGACCCTGGAAATTATACCTCTCTCTGACTCACACATATAGTAAAAGGGACGTCTAAGTTGACACAACCTGCTTTCAAACATGTACAGGGAGTGTACTATGTGCATCCAACATAGGCAGCCCTGCAGCACCACCTGAGGCATGATTGCCATGTGTTAAGCAATGTAACACCATGTAGTATATGCAGACTTGATGACCCTGACTAACATCTTACCCTCACCAAGCATGATGCCACAATATGAAGATGAGATGATCAATTGCAATAATTGGCTGAAGTATTGCTGTTAGTCAAAGGGGATCCAACGTGTGCCAGCCTGGGATGACATGCTGAGCACGACATGATGCTCCACCTGCTAGGGGTGGCGTGCATCTATCAGTCCTGGCCTTATGGATACTGGCAAAGGCTGTTGTTACCCCCAGCGTGCCTTGAATAGGTAAGGCTCAAAACACAAACCCACCTCCATAGGTATCACAAGGGATAAGAAACTAGATGTAATGCTACCCAATGCCAGAAGTCTAAACAGCAAGATGCATGCATTCTAAACTCCCCCAGTACAGAGTATGTTGATATCTGTTCTGTAACAGAAAACTGGGTCAAGGCTCACAACAGCACCCTAACACTACCAGGTTACACCTAATACCGTGCTGTACAGCCTCAAAACATGGAACAAGCTACAAAAGGAGGGTGACTAGCAATAATTGTCAAGGATAACCACACCCCCATGTTGGTACCACAACAAGAAGCAGCATGGACTAGCCATGGTCAAGTAACAGTGGCTAAAACTGCATCCCAGTTTATAGCCTGCTGCAGACTACCATCCTAACACCAGGAACTGTACTTGGCCTATGTTGGAATACATGAATATATCAAGCTCTCCAAACCACATTATATTGGGTGACTGAAAATACCCAAAAATAGACTGGGAGCATTATTCTAGCTCCAACACCCTAGGACAAAGGTTCCTAGAATCCATAAACCAAAATGCTCAGGAACAACGTACCACTCCCACAAGAGGGGTAAGCATACTGGATGTGATAATCAGCAACATGGGTACTGGATGGCAAGATGAGAAGTGTATCCCTCACTGGTAAGATCAGACCATAGAGTAATCACACCAGATATACACATCCTGACCACAGTCCCTGGCCAGAAAACCACAGTGAAAAGCATGTGTAAAGCAAATGTTGCACTCCTCCAAACTGATGTGGAATCCATTAAAGGCCCTGTGCATGTGCAAAATATGGGCCACACCTCAGAACCCATTATACAGGCATTCCATGAACACTGCCAGGAATGCATGGATTATGCAATCCCAAATAAAACCAAGACACAATGCCATACATGCAGGCATCTGGCATGGTGGACCCCAGCCATTACCAAACCATGCAAGAGAAAGAGGAAGCTACTACATGATAGAGCAAACCTAAAAAAGGAAGTAATCTCTGATCAGTAGTATGGCAATAAAATATGTCCACTCATACAATCCACTAAGGCCAGCTACAACAAGTTGAATCTGTGAATCTTGAGGCAATGTTACACCTGCCCCATGTACACAGACAACCCTCTCCTCCCCCCAAGAAATACAAATATATGTAAGAGATGCAACCATTTATCCAAACGGGAGGCTGAGCTCTCTCAACTCAGTACTGTCAAAACTAGTCAGGAGGAGAAGGTAACCACACACACCACAAACCCAGTCTCACATAGACCTTCCACAACTGCAAACCAAAGACATAAACACAGAAAAACATTCCCGGAGGCTCTATTTACAAACACACCACATCAACAGAGGCTTCCAAAGCAGATACCCAAGCAACCACTACCTCCAAACATAGCACATGCAACACATAGTACACAAGGCTGGTGTGCCAAACAGTCACAGGCCAGAAGGAGAAACAACATGCCTGATACAGTTGTAATAGGTGACTCCATAGTCAGACACACTGCTGTCCCGCTCACCAGACTGAACAAGGGAAAGGGTACAGTAAGCTGCCTGTAGGCTGCTACAATACGCCACATAACACAAGTATGCAGGTCACCCCAAAGCAAGTACAAATATGATGCAGTCATTGTCCATGCTGGTGTGAATGACCTGAGATGTACCTCCCCGGACTACATGAAAAGAGACATAGATGAGCTCTCCGATTATGTAATCCAGGCCGGTATGACACTGACCTTGTGCAGCATCCTACCCTCACCAAGAATGATGCCACAGTACAAACACAGAATGATCAGCTTTAACAAGTGGCACAATTACTGGTGTCATTCCAAGGGGATCCAATGTCTGTCTGCTTGGGATGTCATGCTTGACAAGCCACGCTGCTTTGCCAGGGATGGCTTGCACCTGTTACCCCTGGGCGTCCGGATATTGGCTAAGGCTCTTGCCACCTCCATAGAGCCTTTTGTAGGCAAGGCTGAAAAGACTAACCCACCTCCCTAGAAAACATAAGTGGAAAGAAACATAAGGGTAATGCTGCCCAATGCCAAACATCTAAACCTCAACATGCATGCTCCCGAGGCCCTCCCCAGTATGGAGAACATCGATGTCCGTGCAGTGACAGAAACCTGCAGCAAGGCTCCTGAGAGCACACCAGCACTACCAGGTTATACCTCATATCATGCGTTATGGCCCCAAAACCTGGACCAAACCATAAAAGGAGGGGGAGTATCCATATTCAGCAAAGATACCCACACGTCCAGGTAACTGACAGTGCACGAAGCATCGGAGACCACCCATGTGCAACTAATCGTAGGCAAAACTGCTGTACAGTCTGTAGCATGCTACAGACCACACTCTCACACACAGGAACCCCACTCAGCCTTCCTGAAGACACTGGACAGTATGAATGTCTCACCAAATACCAAACAAGGTACTCACAAATTACCACATAGGTGGTAATCCATTATGTATGGAAGCAGTAATCAGGGACCTAGGGACACAAGTGGACAGTAACCTGTCATGTGACACTCACATTGCCAACGTGGCTAGGAAGACCATCTGTATTGGCCACCTTATCATGAAAGGATTCACATCTACATCAACAGAGGTCATTGTGCCCCGATGCTGTTCTCTTATCAGGCCCATAATTTAGTACAATGCCTCATTTGGGATGTACCTTACCCGACACCTGCAGCAGTTAGAAAGACCTCAAAGGTACCTCACCAAGAGGATAAAGGGTCTCAAATATATGTCATATGCTGCCTGGCTGTAGACACCCCAGCTGTATGCAGTCACATACTGCCTACGCAGAGGCGTTGTATGCCTGTTGTACAAGGCCATGTCCAACACAGGATTAATGGACATGCTCCACCCCAGAAAACCCAAATCCATCGGAGTTGTGAGAGCGAGAGATGTCAACCTCAACACATAATGAAATAGGATGTGCTGGAGGGACAGATACATAACCCAGAGGCTCCCTACACCCTGGAATGGAATCCCACTCCATGTTAGGCAGAGCCCCTCACTGACTCTCTTCAACAGGAATCTTGCCAAGTGGATGGGTGATCGTAGATGTACACTGGGGGTCTTCACTGGGTCACGTCCAGACAGAGGCACAGTAAAGTAAATCCTAAATGGCCATAATATTCACATAGCAAGGGGTGGCAAAAGCCACACACACTCTGGCTAGGCTTATAAATGCCCTAGGGTGGATAGCCTAGTATGAACCTATGAACCTATGAAGATACAAATTGTAGAGGACACTAAGGATAATCACAAGGCTTTCTTAACTGATGGTAGGAACCTTGTTGGGAATTCACAGATATGCTCTGAATCACTCAAATATTACAAATAATATACCAAACACACACACATATTGCCAACATCCAACCTGACAGGTGCAGTGCAAACCCCCCCCCCCCAAATGCCAAATATCTATCCCAGCAGAGTGCTGGCCCCCTGACATTGCAGATGTTGAGGTAACAGCCAGCATCTACAAAGCAAAACACACAGCATCAATGGTACGAGATGGTGTCCTGGGCTGAGTCCAACATGGACTCCAAGAAGAATGGAACGCCAAATAACACTACTGCTCAATGTCAGCCTTACCACAGGATATGTACCCAAAGAGCAGTGTACAACAACAGTGGTCCTTCTCCACAAAGGTGTTGCCTGAATGGATACTGCCAACTCCCACCCAAGAATCCTGACAAGCTTGGTCTGCAAAGCTATGGAAAGGTTCAACATGTACTTCAGACATAAAGATATTGGGGACCTACTGACACTGGACCCTACCCGGTGTGGCTTTCTTAAGTGCAGATCCTGCCCCTTAAACATGTTTGACTCATTTGAAACAGTCATTAAGGCCATTGATGAGGGGAATGTGGTCCACACAGCCTAGCTGGACCTTGCAAAAGGCTTCCATACAATACCCCATGTGTTCATTATAGATAAGCTCACCAGCTTAAATATAAACCCCTATGTCAGTAGAGGGGTTGCAAACCAGACCAAGGACAGAACTGACATGGTCAGAAATGCTGCAGCCATGTCAGACTATAAACCAGACACAACTGGCATCCCACAAGGCTCGGTCCTGGGACCTCCCTTGTTTGGTATATATGTCCCATAGGTACAGGCCAACATGGAAGGACTGTGTCTGAACAAGTTTGCAGAGGACTACAAACTGGCCACCATATCTGACCCTCCAGCTGACACAAGCATCCCACAAAAGGGCCACATAGAAACAGACAACTGGTGCCATAGCCATGTCAGCAAGCTAATTGCAGAAAAGGGTATAGTCAACCCCTGTGGATATACAGTAAGTGCCCACCAATTACCACATAGGTGTTAACCCATTAAGTACTTAAGATGTAATAAGAGACCTGGGGACACAAGTTGATAGATATCTTGCATTGGACAAGCATGTGGCTGTAGTGGTTACAGAAACATACCATATACCCACCTAATCATGAAGGTAGTCAGATCTAGATCAGGGGAGGTCATTGTGGCTCTGCAGTCATCCTTCATCAGCCTCACAATTGACTACAATGGCCCCTGTGGAATGTACCTCAGCAGACACCTCCATCAACTGGAAAGACCCCAAAAGTACCTCACCAGGAGTATCAAAGAGCTTGAACAGATGCCATGTGTTGCCTGATTAAACAAACTGCAGCTCCACACAGTGCCATACTGCCCGCCCAGAGGCAAGCTGTGCCTGATGTATAAAGCCATGTCCAAGCTGGAATCAATGAACATGCTGCACCTTGTACAATCTGAATGGCAGTGAGCTATGCACATGAGAGACCTGAACCCCAGCACTGACATACATAGGACATGCTGTACTGATTGATCCATAACACAGAAGCCCCCCCACTCTTGAGTAAACTCCCAGTACAGGTTAGCCAGAGAGTCACTCATCGACTCTCCTCAAGAGGAATCTTGATGAGTGGATGGGAGATGGTAGGTGTACCCTGGGTATCACTGTTATGTCCGGGTAGACGGAGGTACAGTATACTAACCATGACATATGTCATGGCAAACTCCAGTTACAATGTGTGTCGAAGGACAAACACACTCTCTGACTAGCATTAGAAATGGCCTAGGGCACATCGCTAGTGTTTGCCAATGTCCACCTATGTTGTGGAATACACTACCAATGTTGGAGAAGCCTGGTTTAAGTAGTCCATATCTGAACATAATGCAACATGGTCATATGTGCACAACTGGCCCCTAACCAGTCTGTTGTGCTCACTATGAAAATTTAAAGCAGTGATAGGACTAAAGCCCAGGATACTGTCCACCACAGTGAAAGTACTGAACCAGTACACTATACGGTACTACAGTGTTTGGTCAGTATGAAAGGATGTTGACAACTGTATGCAAAGTATCCCATGCAAACCCTGCAGGCACAGTATAATCCCTGTTGTGTTCAGACACAAAGCAGTTGGCCAGTAAGTACACAACATGACACCCAATACACAACCATAAACGTGAGATATTGTTGAAGTTCACACTCATCCACAAATGTGGTGGACTGCAGAGTTCAATATATGGAAAGCTCACACTGGGCATGCTCGCACACTTTGATAAATGAGACATATGTCAGACAACATGCCATGGAAAGCCTGAACTGGGCATGCTCACACACTTAGGCCATATCTCAGTTTAGCAGTTGGCCACACATATCTGTTATTTGTACGTGTTATTCCAGGAACCAACCACATTACAGCAATCTGCCCAGTGCATACAGTTAAATGACTACAGAGACATAAGTGATATAGTGGATCCCTCTCATATTCAAACATCTTCCACAAATACACAAGTTGTTCATAGAAACAGGGAATGCTATGGCAATAAAGACCTGCAAACAGTCTATCAGCAACAAATATTGTGCATCTGACAATTAGACATATGGGTGTAGAGGTCAATACTAGGCTGTTTGCTCTAGGGAATGAAAGCTTAGCCAGGGTGTGCTTGGCGTCTGCCTCCCCAGTACAGTAGGCTACTGTGCCACTGTAAAGTAGGTCACATAACGCACCGTTTGAGGCTAGTGTGCTGTGCCCCCATCAAGCAGGGACACAGTGGAGATCCCAGGGGTTGAATTTGCTATGCCACATCCATGTGACTGGTGTTTGCTGGAAGAGGGTTGGTGAGGACCTCTAACAGTAAGTGGGCATCAATAACAGACTGAGGGGAGTCTTATCTGCAGTGTCTGGACAATTTCACTGACAACACTTTGTCGTGATGATTATGAGGGATTGAAGTGTCATGCCAGTACTGTTCAGAGATGTCCTCCCTCTGTGGGCTACTGCTCTGCAATGTATTAGCTCACTCCGTCTGTTTGACAGCTCATATATGGCTGGTGTACACCTGCCAGGTGTCCTTTTGTGGAGGAGTCATGGGTATATTTGGGATAGCATGATCAATGCAAACCTTCCACATGCTCATAGAATGCAATTGTCAAGGATTATGCAGAGTGGCCTGTATATTCCCCCAGCATGGGTCCTTTGAAGTCTTCCACCCCAGTCTTCACAAGTGCAAAGTCTGCTTTTGATAAATACACTTTGTTTGCAGTGACAACCTTGCCTGGTGGTGGGGATGAGATATGGATGTCCAGGGAAAGGTGGGTATGGTCAGATATCAACAATGGTGGTCTACCTCTGGTGTGGAACAGTGAGTACCCATGTTGCAGATGGTCAGGTGCAATATGTATTCCCCCTTGTGGCTGTTGTGAGTGGTCTTGCCATAGCACATGGACTCACAAATTGTAGTGGCTGTAGGGTAATGTTGTAGAGGCCTGAGTAGTTCCCACACACAATATACCTGTACCTGACGTTAACAACTGAAATGGTGTATGTGAACACCTTCATATCTTGGCACTGTTCCCAGGGAAGCAAAGTGTGTGTCCTGGATGTGGGAGGGGTGGTCTGAACTGGTTGTATTGTGTGTTACAGGCCCTGTGGTCACGAAGCATGGTATAAAACATAACCTGCCAGTGCTGATGTGCATATCTGACCCTGAAGTACGTGGCTGCAAATGCATATATATGCTATCCCCCACCTGACAGGTAGTAATAGATGTACATACCTCTGTATAAATAATGATGTCAGCACCCTATAAATACTGTAGGTGCAGAACAGATGCCCAGTAATTCGGATAGTGAGCTCTGCTAATGCGTCTCCCTCAAGTGTTATAATATAGTTAGGTAGGGGGTTGAATCCTGCAAATGCTTGGTGAGTGGGGTTAGTGTGTGTGCAATTCTGTGTGAGAGAAATGTCCCTTTTGGCAACTAGGAGAACACACTACAGGATGCACATTCCCCTTTCTAAACACTGATGATGTCAGCACCCTATAAGTACAGCAGGAGAAGGGAAACCTCCCAGTCATGCGAATAGCGCACTCTGCTAATGCGTCCGTCTCGAGTGTCATAACATAATTAGGTAGGGATTTGAATCCTGCAAATACTCAGTGTGTGTGTTTGGATGAATGGGGTTAGTGTGTGAGAAAAATGTCCCTTTTGGCAACTAGGAGAACACACTACAGGATGCACATTCCCTTTTCTAAACACTGATGATGTCAGCACCCTATAAGTACAGCAGGAGAAGGGAAAACTCCCAGTAATGCGAATAGCGCGCTCCGCTAATGCGTCCATCTCAAGGGTCATGATATAGTTAGGTAGGGGTTTGAATCCTGCAAATGCTCAGGGTGTGTGTTTGGGTGAGGGGGATTAGTGTGTGTGCAATTCTGTGTGAGAAAAATGTCCCTTTTGGCAACTAGGAGAACACACTACAGGATGCACATTCCCCTTTCTAAACACTGATGATGTCAGCACCCTATAAGTACAGCCGGAGAAGAGAAACCTCCCAGTAATGCAAATAGCACACTCGGCTATTGCGTCTCGTACTAGTGACATAACATAGTTAGGTAGGAGTTTGAATTCTGCAAGTGTGTGGGGGTGGAAGTAGGGTGTGTGCAATTACATGTGTGAGAAAACTGACCCTTTTGGCAACCAGTACAACACACCAGCTGCTGCATATTCCAATCTCTAAACAGAGATGATGTCAGCACCGTACAAGTACAGCAGAAGAGGGAAAATCTCCCAGTAATGCAAATAGCACGCTCTGCTACTGCATCTCTCACTACTGTCATAGCACAGTTAGTTATAGCTTTGAATTCCACAAATGCCACGTGTGTTTTTGTCACACAGAATGCCCATGTGTGTGGGTTGTTGTTCACAATAATGCATGACATTGATTAAACCAGTAATGGCAATGCACACGTATGATGTATGTGTGTGCCAAATACACATATATACCTATGACCTTCAATAGCTCCCATGTCTGACGCTTGCCACATGTGAATACATGGTATTTGCACTGGATAACATTATGACTGTGGTTTTCTGTGCGGGTGCTGCATGTGGTATGTGTATATACAGTGTGAGTTGTATATGGTATCATCCTAGCAGCGAGGGATACACATCTGGTCTGGGGCATATAGTCTACATGTTGTTAATGAACAGATGCTGCATGTTTTCACCTGTTGTGGGAGTGGTAACAAGTTGTTCCATAGCAATGCAGTGACTACATGCTAGGAACCTTTCAGCTAGGATGTTGTAGCTACAGTAATTCATCAGCATTCAGTAATACTTCAGCATTCTTGGTGAGGGTATGAAGCCAACCAAGGTCAGGGTCATACCAGCCTGTGCCACATGCTCAACGAGCCCTTCTATGTTCCCTATCATGTAGTCCAGAGAGGTACATCACAGGTCAGCCATAGTGGCATGGACAATGACTGAGTCATATGTGTCCATGCCTCTGACTGACCTGTATGCTTGTGTTATGTGGTGGACCACAGTGCCCCACGGGCATATCACTGTGACCTTCACCTTGTCCAGCCTGGTGAGCGGGACCTCACTGTACCGGACAATAAAGGTACCTAACACAACTGTAGCAGGTGTGTTGTCTAGCCGTACAGGCTGTGACTGTTTGGCACACAGGATTTGTGTGCTATGTGTTGCACGTGCTGTGTTCCGGCTTAACGTATGCCTGTGTGCCAGCTGCAGAGGTGTCTGCTGCTCAGGCAGGATGCTATTCTGAGGCTCCAAGAATGCCCCAGTGTGTTCATGTGTTTGGAATGCTGTCAGTGTAGGTCTATATCAGACTGGTATTGTAGTCACTGTAGTATTTCATGCCACCTGACAGGTTATGCCAGTACTGGGTTCAGAGTGCTTAGTCCCCAGTTTGGCTATGTGGTTGCATCTCACACATGTGTTGTACGTCCATGGGTAGGGGAGAGGGTTGACTGTGTACATGTGGCAGTTGTGACATTGCCACATGACTCACATATTCCACAACTGTACCATAGAGGTGACTGACAAGTGACCTTTGCACATGCTACCATAGTATTGTGATTGCCATGGTGATTAACAGCACATAGGGCCAATGGGGATCAGGGTACAGAAGGTGAGTATGTGAGGGTGTAGTGCCTGTGATTAGTTAGCGCTGGCATATATGACTGCTCACGTGGACAAATGCCAGGTAAGTCATATGCAATGTGTCACAGCCAACGTACATGCGAACAGGACAAACAGTGACGTTCTGTCAAGTGAGACATGGACATACATATAGTAAGCTATGCAGATGTCACTAGGAATCCACAGAAGCTCAGTAAATCTGCATTGCAGGTGGAATCAGTGTTCCAGGGTAACTGCAAGCAAACATGCATGCAAACAAAGCTACAGTAAGCAGGGCTGCATGTTCATAGGTTCATAGGTTCATACTAGGCTATCTGCCTTAGGGCATTTATAAGCCTAGCCAGAATGTGTTTGGCTTTCACCACCCATTTTAAATTTATTTTGCTATGCCCTTTTTCGAGGTTAGTATACTGTGCCTCTGTCTAACAGTGACACAGAAGTGATACCCGGGGTAAACCTACGATCTCCCATCCACTCATCAAGATTCCTCTTGAAGAGAGTCAATGAGGGACTCTGCCTAACCTGGACTGGGATTTTATTCCAGAGTGAAGGGAGCCTCTGGGTTATGAATCTGTCCCTCCAGCATGTCCTATTTATTTCAGCGCTGAGGTTCAAGTCTCTCGAGCGTGTAGCTCGATGGGATTTGGATTTTCTGAGGTGCAGCATGTCCATTAATTCCGGGTAGGACATGGCTTTATACGTCAGGCACAGATCGCCTCTGAACAGGCAGTATGCCACTGAGTAGAGCTGGAGTTTCTTTAACCGGGCAGCATATGGCATCTGTTTGAGCCCTTTGATCCTCTTGGTGAGGTACTTTTGGGGTTTTTCCAGTTGCTGCAGGTGTCTGGTAAGGTACATCCCAAAAGGGGCATTGTACTCAATTATGGGCCTGATGAGGGATGAGTAAAGAGGCACGATGACCTCCCCTGATCTAGATGTGAATCCCTTCATGATTAGGTGGGCTATATAAAATGTTTTTCTAACCACTTTGGCCACGTGGTTGTGAAATGAGAGATTGCTATCAACTTGGGTCCCTAATTACTTCTTCTGTACTTAATGGATTACCACCTATGTGGTAATTTGTGAGCACTTTGTTTTTGCCAAAGGGGATGACTATACACTTTTTGGCATTTAGCTTGAGGCCATGGCTCTGGCACCAGTTGTCTGTTTCTATGAGGCCCATTTGGAGGATGCTTGTGTCGGCTGGAGAGTCGATTATGGCGCCCAGTTTGCAGTCATCTGTGAACTTGGTCAGCCACAGTCCTTCCGTGTTGGCCTGTACCTCCGAGAAATATATACCGAACAAGAGAGGTCCCAGGACTGAGCCTTGTGGGACACCACTTGTAACTGGTTTGGAGTCTGACATGGCTCCAGCAATTCTAACCATGTGGGTTCTGTCCTTGAGCCAGTTTGCAATCCATCTAGTGACATAGGGTTTATATTTAAGCTGGTGAGCTTATCTATAATGCCCGAGTGGGGTATTGTATCGAAGGCTTTTGCGAGGTCCAGGTAGGCTGTGTGGACCACCTTCCCTCGTCAATGGCCTTGGTGACTGTTTCAAAGAAATCAACCAGGTTTAAGAGGCAGGATCTGCCCTTAACAAAGCCAAACTGGGTAGGATCCAGTGTTTGTAGGTCCCCAATATCTTTATTTATGAGGTCCATGATGATCCTTTCCATAGCTTTGCAGACCAAGCTAGTCAGGCTTATGGGGTGATAGTTTCCAGGATCCGTTGAGGCACCACCTTTATGGAGAGGGACCACTGTTGCTGAACGCCACTCTTTGGGCACATATCCTGTAGTAAGGCTGAGATTGAACAGTAGTTTTATGTTTGGGTTTAGCTCTTCTTGGAGTTCATGTAGGACGCAGCCGGGACACCATCTGGTCCCATTGATGCTGTGTTTTTGCTTTGGAGAGGCGGCTCTTACCTGAGCATCTGAGATGTCAGGGGCAGCACTCTGCTGGGATAGATATTTGCCCTTTGGTGGGGAGGGGGGGGGACAAGTTTGCGCTGAACCTGTCAGTTAGGATGTTGGCAATGTCTGTGGGTTCGGTGTATTTTTTGTCATTTTGGACTAATTCTGAGCATATCTGGGAATTACCACCCAGGTTCCTAACATAACTAAAGAAAGCCTTGTGATTATCCTTAGTGTCCTGTGCAATTTTTCTCTCGAAGCTGGCCTTAGACAATTTTATGTGTGCCCGTAGTTTTTTGCTAATACTGATCAGTGATGCCTTCCCTTTTTGGGATTTTGCTCTATCATTTAGTAGCTTCCTCCTTCTATTGTATAGTTTGTTTATGGCTGGGGTCCACCAGACAGGACGTCTGCCTTTGGAGGATTGGGTCTTGGTTTTATTTGGGATCGCATGATCCATGCATTCCTGAAGGTGTTCATAGAATGCGTTTATAAAGGATTCTGTGGTCTGGGCCGTATTTTCCACAGGCCCGGGGGCTTTGAAGGATTCTACCTCAGTTTTGAGGAGTTTGAAATTGGCTTTAGAGAAGTTTTTCACTGTGGTTTTCTGGGCAGGGGGTGGGGTCGGGATGTGAATATCCAGTGAGATTAGTTTATGGTCTGATCTTACCAGTGAGGGATACACTTCTGATCTGGAGCACAGAGTCCCCATGTTGGTGATGATCAGGTCCAGTATGTTTTCCCCTCTTGTGGGAGTGGTAACAAGTTGTTCCATAGCATTTGAGTTTTTAAATTCTAGGAACCTTTGGGCTAGGGTGTTGGAGCTAGAGTAATGCTCCCAGTCTATGTTTGGGTAGTTGAAGTCGCCCAATATAATGGTGTTTGGAGAGACCTTCATATTTTCCAGTGTTCTCAGGAAGGCCGAGTGGGGTTCCTGGGTTTGGGAGGGTGGTCTGTAGTAGGCTATAAACTGGAAGGCAGTTTTACCCACTGTTAGTTGCACATGGATAGTCTCTGATGCTTCGTGCTTTGCCACAAACCTGGAGGTGTGGGTATCTTTGATGAATATCGATACCCCTCCTTTTGTGGATTCGTCCAAGTTTTGGGGCCGAAAAGCATGGTATGAGGTATAACCTGGTAGTGCTGGTGTGCTCTCGGGAGCCCTGAACCAGGTTTCTGTTACTGCACAGATATCGATGTTCTCCATGCTAAGGAGAGTTTCGAGTGCATGCATCTTGAGGTTTAGACTTCTGGCGTTGAGTAGCATTACTCTTAGTTTCTTATCCCTTGTGATACCTATGGAGGTGGGTTTGTCTTTTGAGCCTTGCCTAAAAAAGGCACTATGGGGGTAGCAAGAGCCTTTGCCAATACCCAAAAGCCCAGGGGTGACAGGTGCAAGCCGTCCCTAGCGAAGTATCGTGGCTTGTCGAGCATATCATCCCAAGCTGACAGGCATTGGATCCCCTTTGAATGACACCAGTACTTAAGCCAATTGTTGAAATTGATCATCTTGTCTTCATATTGTGGCATCATTCTTGGTGAGGGTAAGATGCTACTCAAGGTTATGGTCATACCGGCCTGGGCTACATGCTCAGAGAGCTCCTTTATGTCTTTTTTCATGTAGTCCAGGGAGGTACGTCTCAGGTCATTCACACCAGCATGGACAATGACTGAGTCATATTTGTACTTGCCTTGGAGTGACCTGAGTGCTTGTGTTATGTGGCGGATCCTAGCGCCCGACAGGCTGCTCACCATGACCCTCTCCTTGTTCAGCCTGGTGAGCGGGACGTCAGTGTGCCTGACGATAGCGTCACCTATTACAAGTGTATCAGGTGTGTTGTTTAGTCTTAAGGGCTGTGACTGTTTGGCACACTGGCTTTGTGAGATATGTGTTGCACGTGTTTTGTTTTGGGGTAGCTGCTTGGGTGTCTGTTTTGGAGGTCTCTGCTGCTTGCAGATCTTTATTTAGAGCCTCCAGTATGTTTTGTGTGATTATGTGTTTGGTTTGCTGTCGTGGTAGGTCTATGTGAGACTGGAATTGTAGTGAGTGTGTTTTCCTTCTCCTCCTGACTGGTTATGCCAGTACTGAGTTGAGAGAGCTTAGCCTCCAGTTTGGCTATATGGTTGCATCTCTCACATGTGTTGGAATTTGTTGGGAGGAGGAGAGGGTTGTCTGTGTACATGAGGCAGTTGTAACATTGCCTCAAGATTCCCAGATTCACCAGCTGGACCGGAGAGGAGATTGACAACTGACCTTTGGACATGCTAGAATAATATTGGGAATTCCTTAATAATTGAAAACCAGGGCCACTGGGGAGTGAGGGTGTAGTGCTTTTAATTTTTTACAATGTTGTCCATTGTACAAAAAACAAACTGTACCACCTCCAGTAGGTAACAGTGCAAATATGCAGGCACTATACACATGTACATGGAAATACACAGGTCAGATGGCCTGGGTTCAGTCTCAGCGCACACAAGTGTACAGACCATGTACCGTCAGGATGTACAATAACCGGATGGAAACCCAGGTGCTCATACCTGCACTAATACACATGTCAAATAACAGACACTGAGCCTTCACTCAGTGGTTCCATACTTAGTTGGATGTATGCTACCTGTCCTGCCACCACAGTATCCCTGTCATTTATGGGGACTCTCCCTCCTGTGAAAGTTAGTTTTGTGTGTTGGGGCTGTCTAGCATGGTATGAGATGTGAGCTTGCAGTGCTAGGGTGCTCCTGTGTGTCCTGTACCAGTCATGTAGTACTGCACACATATCAACATCCTCAAACATCCGCATTGCAGAGTCCAGTGTGAGCAACATGCCACTTTCAGTTTACATGTCCATTATTGCATATCAATACTTTCATTACCTTATCCCCTGTGCTACCTATGTATGTGGCCTTCTGTTGACATCCTTACCACCAGTATGCAAACATGTGCAGATGATACACTATGGTACTTACCATGGGTGTAGAAAACAGTACAAGACAATCATACCCTTACTGCATCAGGCATGCTGGGATATACCCACAATTATATCAGCACACTGTACTGTTAACAACATGATACTATTACTACACGTATATGTAGTCACCCTGTGCATCAGCAGCATGTTAACCTGTACCTGCACTGATGTTACAGATTGCAGGAGGTGGCACAGTTTCATCATATGCACAGGGTGTGAACTTGGTATGCCTGAGTCTGCCACTGATACCACTAATTGACATGTATGTGTATGTGTGTTGGTGAGGGACAGCAGTACAATGTTGATGCAGTGTGTGCGTGTATGCGGTAACCCTAGGTGTTGTCAATTCGCATGTGTGTATGGATGCACACAGTTCCACCTCATGGCTGCCATATACCGGTGTTTGTGGACAGCCACAGACTGTACCTGCCAGGTCATACAGATCAGTGTCTCTGGCCACGGACACGGTACCTGTGCCTTGCAGGGGTGCTACGGACCGTATCCGGTACTAATCCAGACTGGGTACTGTCATCAGAAGCAGGTGTTCATTGACTGGACACAGATCCCTGTTGGGCCTGTCCAGAGCCACGTGCACGTGGTCTCCTGGGGCGGTCTGATGACAGCACAGACCCAGCATTGCTGGGGCTGCTGCTGGCACTATGGGGACAGACGCGGCCCTGTTGTCATCTGCGACGACTGCCAGCTGCTGCTGTTGCTGGCATACGCCCACGTCGACACCTCAACCGTCCACCATTGCCCTGGCTCATGGACATGTAGTTGTGGAACTGATCTAATATGTCCCCACAACGTCTGTCTATGACATCGGTGAAATTACGGATGGCAGACGCAATGTCACGCATACTGTCACTCATGGCTGTGCAACATGCTGTCAGCTCCCTCAGACCCTGTCTGGTGTACCGTTCCATATGTGACTGTGCCTGCATGACAGCCCGAAACATAGCTGAGGTTGTAAGACCTCTGTGGGCATGACTGACAGGGGCAGTACGCCCACGGATGCTCCCACGAGAACCCCTGGACATCTGTCTGTGTGGTACCATCTCAGGGCCATGCCCATGGCTGCTGTGTGGGGAAGCATGTGCCACAGATACCACATTACCCTGGTCAATGCCCACTGTATCCTGTCCATCACCTAGGGACATTGGTGACAAAGGATGTATTGGCAGGATGACTGTGCGCATTGATGGGGTTGACAGCTGTGTACTGTCAATTGGCTGACCAATGATGGACCCTGGCACACCTTCCTGTGCCATTACACAGATGCCATCATTATCACTATCCATGGCACCTGATTCAGGTTCCCTGCTGCATGACACCAGAGCAGCACCAGAACCTGTGGGAGGGAAACAGGAAACACAGTTTACAATGTCTACACAATGTTACCAGTGATGCACACATGCACACATGCACACGTGCACACATGCACAGGTGCACACATGCACACGTGCACACATGCACAGGTGCACAGGTGCACACATGTACACATGCACACATGCACACATGCACAGGTGCACACATGCACACATGCACAGGTGCACACATGCACACATGCACACATGCACACACGCACACAGTTGCACACTTGCACACTTGCACACTTGCACACTTGCACACCTGCACACTTGCACACTTGCACACTACTCAGTATGCAAGATATCAACACACAGACACACCTGCAAGCATACACAGAGCACTACTGATTGAGCCTAATATTGCTATTACTATCAAGACTATTAAAGGTATTGTTAATACACACTCACCAGCATGGATAGGCTGCATTGCTGTTACACCGGAGGGACCTGCAGAAGTGAGGAAATTAATGTCAGTGGGCACAGCTGTGCCATTGTTACTGAGTATGATACAGGTCAGTAGTACAACAGTTGCCTTTCACAGGTCAGCTGCTGATATTGAGAATATCACACTTGCACATTAAATACTATGATGACAGCTACAAACCAAGGACACACCTCACACATGCATTAACTACCAGTGTACACAACAGTCAACTATACATATGGCATATTACCTGCACACTCGTAGTCATGGTGCTGTGTGGCTCCAGCCTCCATCATAATGCAGGTCTGCTGCTGTTGTTGTTGGTGGGCTGGAGCCACAACACTTAGGAGTAGTCCCTCCAGTCTGGTGAGTGGGAGATGTGTAGCCACCCAACCACCTGTGGCAACCTGTTGCCTGTGGATATCCAATGCACGCTGACAGACATTTCTGATTAAATCACTGCAGTGATGTCGTACCTGCTCATATGTCCTATTATGCGTGCCTATGTCATTTACCCGACGGACCAGGTCTTGCCACAGTGCAGCCCTCTCCTGCTGATTCTGGCTGGTGCGGGAAAAGAGTATTGCAAAATCCCGCACCAGGCTCTGGTGTATTTCCTCATCCTCGGCTGCAGAGTATGCTGGATTGCGCTGGTGAACCATGGTCCTGAAAAAGAAAATAAAATGATATCAGCAAAATATATCAGCAGAATTTGGCACACATACTACACATGCTACTCGACTGTTGTGATACAACATATTTCCCATATATAGCATCTGTCTGTCTATCGGTGGATACACATGTAAATGGCCAGGTATCAGTGCTCAGCCAACAACTGTGCAACAGTACCTGGCACACTCCATACGACATACTACCAAACCCCAGCAGTCAGCACACTGATTCAGGTCCAAAGCACCTCCTCACTCTGGGGGTTTGTATCGAGGTACTGTATGGGGAACATCATCAACTACTGTGATCTGACCACAAACTAATCACCCTGGATATACATATCCCACCTCCACCACCAGCACAAACGACTACAGTGAATAACATTTCAAACGCAAACTTTACACTTCTTAAGACTGAGATGGTATCCTTTAAGCCCACTGGGCCAGTGGAAGCCACAACCCACAATGCTAACTCCTTCACAAATGATTTCTACGGACATCTCCGAGAATGCATGCAATCCCATATAAGACCAAGACACTCTCCACAAAGGGAAAGCATCCGGTCTGGTGGACCCCAGCCATAAACAGATTGTATAACAAAAGATGGAAGCTACTGCAAGACAGAGCATAATTCCATAAAGGGAAGGCATGTCTGATCAGCACTAGTAAGGAGCTATGTTCTCTCATACAAACATCCATGGGCAACTTTGAGAGGGAAATCACTGGGGACTCTACAGATAACCACAAGGCCTTCTTCAGTTATGTTAGAAACCTGGTCAAAAACCCTCCAATATGCTCATAGTTAGTACACAACAACAAATAATTCACTGAACCCACAGAGATATTGGCAACATTGTGGCAGACAGGTTCAGTGCAATTTTCCCCCCTCCCTCTCCCCCAAATGAAGACATACTTATCCCAGCTGAATGTAACCTTCCTGTCATCACAGATGTCCAGGTGAGAGCCACTCTCAGAAAAGCAAAAAACACAGCATCAATGGGACCTGATGGTATCCCCGGTTGCATGCTACATGAACTCCAAGAGGAGCTAAACCCACATATAGAAGTGCTATGTAACACTAGCCTGACTACAGGATATGTACCTGTACACTGGCGTACAGCAGTAGTGGTTCCACTCCACAAAGGAGGCACCTCTACATACCAATACAATACAACACAATACAATACAATACAATACAATATGCTATTGCCCCTGGGCCTACAGCAGCATACTGTTCTGCTACCCTGACCATTGTGACACATGTGATGTGATGGTACCTGCTCCTGTCAAACAGTTACACATGGTGACTCATATGGCATATTACCTATCTGACTAACATTCAGCAGGGGTATGTGTGACATGTACTCATGGGGAGTCTTGCTTCTTAACGCTGTGTGGTTTATTGCAGGGTATGTCTTATCTGTGGATAGGAACCTGTACCTCCGCCATGTGCTCTCTACTGCAGTGTCAAGGACGACACACAGCGGTCATTTAGGTTGTGGATGGTGTGAGGTGTTACTATGGTTGTTTGGACATCTGTCATGGGTGTGACTTAAGTATGTAAATCCAAGAGTGGTAACCTCTATGTGGGTAGTATGTGTGCACTCTGTGGTGTTGTCAGTCACTGTGCATTGGTAATGTGTTTGAGTGCATTGTCACAGTGTCGCACATGTCACTGTGTCCTTCTCCATATCTGTAGCTGTCATGTGAGGTACATACCGTGGCAGACATTGTGTGGTGTGGAGGGGTACACTGACCTACATGTCCATAGCTGACACACCATGTCTGCTGACACATACCATGTACAGGTATTCCAGGAATAGTGTGCCACTGTGACTATCATTGGGGGGCCTATTGTACACGTTTATGACCCTATTCACCCCTGACACATGCAGTGGTGGGCAGCCAATCACATATCTGGTGGTTACTGGTGTAGGTGATTTGAAATGGGGTATGGTACTCCAGTTTCGACACTGGTGTTCACGCCATGCCTTTGTCACCAGGCACCTGTTGCAATACATCTGTACACATGTGCCTCACTCAGAATATCTCTCTCTCTCTATATATATATATATATGTATATATATATATATATATATATATATATATATATATATATATATATATATATATATATATATATATATATATATACACACGTCTGTATACATATACACACATATATATATCGATGTACATATATTGCTATAGATATGGAGAGGGGAGTGTGACAGAGAGGTGAGAGTGACAGAGGGGGTGGGACAGGGGGAGTGTGAGATAGTCATATACAGTCATATCTGTAGATAGTCAGATCTGTCTTCTATGTATATGTATCTACATATATCTATATCTGTATGTGTGTATTACATATATATGTTTGTACATATTATATCTATCTACATCTGTCTATGTATTCCTACATCCCTCTCTATCTATGTATACATATATGCATATTATATATATATATATATATATATATATATATATATATATATATATATATATATATATATCTATATATATATATATATATATATATACACACACATACATATATTGACATACATACGTATCCATATGATAGATAGGTATATCAACATGTTTGTTTACAAAACTGTATACACACACTAACATACTGCTAAACATACATAACTGTGAAACCTACATTGTACATTGCACTACAACCTACATTCAACCTACATTGATATGTGCACATAGATGCCCTCACATACATATGTATGTACAGCCTTCACTGATAGTTGCTGTATGTCCCCTTCCCTATGCACATCTTCATATACATATAGATACCGACCAATGACACATATGGAGGGTTCACAGTATGTAGACTTTTAAAGTATTACTTTGCATTACCTGTGTTTGTCACAGCTGCTTGTGTTGCCTTTTGGATCGGTGTCCTGCTGCTGTTCCAGTTGACAGATGACAGCTTTCTAGTAGGTTTTGTTAATAACTGGTTTTGTTTGTGTATTTCTTTCTCTCTCTCTCTCTCTCTGTCTCTCTCTCTCTCTCTCTCTCTCTCTCTCTCTCTCTCTCTCTCCCTCTCTCTCCCCCCAGAGGGTGCAATGAAAGTACCGGGAGTACAGCATGCTCACTGTGATTTCAAGACCGTGCTATAAAAAGGTATGTGAGATAGGCATAGCCCTTTCAGATTTTAAGGGCAGGGACCATGCTGGTATGCTGTGGACACTGTTCTGTGAGTGTAAAGGTTAGTATCTCTCTCATATTTCCGGCTGTGTTGTAGATTAACATTACTCCATTCATTTCTCCAGTTTCCTGTACTAAGTGTGTATGTACACTGACACTTAAGACTACTACTACTGTTAATGTGGGTGTGTGTGCTTTCCTGTGGGACATGTGGTGTAACTGGTATATAGCAGTGGCTCTTGCACTTTGTTGCTATGGCTTCAATATTTGCCATTTACATTCACTACTTGTATGCCTGCTAGGTGTCTTGACTGTAGTGTGTTGCTGTGGCTTTCCTATTTTCCATGTACATTCACACTTTGGAATGCTTGCTATATCTGATAGGGTGTTACTGCATGCAGTGTGGTCTGGCCATGGTATGGGCCTTGACATCTATTACGGTATTTGAGTATGCTGCTGAGCAGGCCCCAGAGACTCTTAGGTGCATCTTTTATCTGCCTCATGGAATGGTACATATCAGTGGGGTACACCCATTAAATTGTCTGGTATTCTGCAGTTGTGACTGTGGGTTAGCATGAGCATATGTATTACTACACTATTTTTGCCGTGCAAGTGGTGCATACTTTCAGTACTTCATAGTTACCATTGCATGTGTTGTAACACCTTTCTGCCTACTGTTTGTACATTTCACAGGGAGTCTGTGGGGCATCCCTGTAACTCAGTCACTGTTGCTATGTCTAGGCTCTTAACTATTCAAATATGGCAGTGTCAGACCTCTCAAGTGTACAGATATTTGCAGGATGTCCACATTTTTGCCTCATATTTTGGTCCATATCTCATAAAACAGCTTTTTCTGGCAAATCACTCAGGGCTCAAGTCAGACTATAGTGACAAACATTTCAGTTTCAGACTTCGTACCCTTCCAAACATCCAAAATAATGCAAAACCTGTTACTCTCTCAACTGTCTAAGCTTGTCGGAGCAATATTTGAAATGTGTCCCTGTTTTTGGGCCTTTGCTCCACATTTTTTATTACTTAGTCCAGATGTCTTGCTGTAAGAGGTTGTGGGGTATGGGCAGTGATTATCCTGCTGTGAGTATGTGTGTGGCTTGCAAGGTGTTACAGTGACATTATTACCTACTAGCTACCAACTAGCATGGCTGTTTCTGTTCACACACTACTATTATAGAAATCCACTACATTTGACAGTAAATATACATGACATGCTTTGTGTACTACACATCCTATATTCCCTTTACATTCATTCCTACTATTGCATGATATATTTATTGTAGCACAATGTTCTTATATAGCAATCATGGCTTAGTGGTAAGTCATGCAGACTACTGTTTCCAAGGTCCTGGGTTCGGGACTGACAGTGGGATTTTATTTTGCTTTTGAGCAGACTACAGGCCTTGTCATTCAGAGTGACTAAGGCACTTTTAAGCAGTTGTAAGCGTGTTAGTGCTGGTTTGTGTGGAGCTCACACATGCGCACTGGCTTTCAGATTCACGCATACCCGCTTACAACTGCTTAAAAGTGCTTACTCTTGCGCACACCCGCGCTAATTTCTTTGAAAGAAATGAAAATGGGGAGACAGGAAAGTGGTGAAAAAGGGGTCACAAAGAGGGTAGGACAGTAGGTAAACAAGCTCGGGTTTTGCAGGAGGGATGTAGGTAAGGCCCATAGCTGCCCATTTCTTCATCAGCAACAGCTGTGCATATGTTTGTAATTTGGTGTGACATTTGAAACCTTCCACCCCTGCGAGAGGTGTAAGGACAACAATAATACTTGTTGTACAGCCAATTGTAATTGACAGTTTACATGCCCAGCAGACATGTGTGCAAAATGGGCAGCTATGTATGGGGCGTAATTTTTTTGTGGGTACAGAGTGCCCTTTTTTTTTTTTTTTCAGGTGAGAGTGGTATGTCAGGTACAGGAAGTCGGTATAGCTGGGGGAGGTAGGTTGGGTAGATTAACAGACAAGACAAACAAGATGCATACAGGGGCGGTGTATGACACATGTGGGGGGGGTTACACAATTGACGGGGACGGATGTTTGGATATCTCAAGCCCATGAGCCCACAGATGGCAACAGTGGAACTGAGATCCCCACCCATGGGCAGTTGCCACTGTGCCTTCACTGCCCAGGATGGGCTGTGCTGGGGGCTGTGTAGGCCGGGCAGCAGGCACGCCCGTAAGTTGTGCCACCCGTGCCTCAAACTGGCGTAGGGGCCCAAGCACAGCGTGCCGGATCTCCCTACGCACCACAGTCCGGACACTATGGAGGGTGAGTGGATGTTCTCCTCCGGCCACACTTGCAGAGGGGGGATGAGCCCCATCCCCTGTAGCGCTTCCACCTGCAGGTGGCACAGGGCCACCGGAGGAGGGTCCGGCCTGGGCACTACTGCCAGGTGCACTCGCCAGCTGAGGAGGGAGAGGTGGGTCTGCTGGAACCCGCCTTCCCTGTCATCCTATGTTTTGCATTATGTTATGACAGTTTGGGTTAGTAACGTACAATACCATTCACAATTAGTTGTAACAGCATGCATTAGTATTCCCATTAACCAAACACCCATAAATTCAAGCCATTGAACAGCAAGCATAACACATGCATAATTTGAACAACAATACACAATCCAACAACATGCAGGGTTGATTGATGGCAACAGGCCATCAGGTTTGGATGTATGAACAGGGCAGATGCATCAACATACATGCAAATATGTATGAACCAACAGGACAAATGTTCAGGGTTGTTAACTGTGATTGCACATACCAATTTCACGTGGAATGGATTATATGTGGTTATAGGGTAGCGTGAAGAAAATTTAATTAACAACTTCAAATACCAATACATATGCTGCACATTTCTACTAGCTGCAGATATATACACACTGCAGTTCTGCCTACAGTTTCCTATGTGATAACTACTTCAGGTTGGTGATAGGAATGTTACTGCTACATCAATATACATTTCATTTTTATTCATACACATTCATATCTGGCTCTGTTCAGCTACATCATCCTGCTACATTTGCTTTATATAGCTATAGACAACTGTGGATGTTTGGTATTTCAGACAACCATACTATCTGCATATTGCAGACTGAGAGCAACATATCCAGATTTTGGGACACACATTCCAGCTGCAGTACTGTTTTCAACACATGTTACTGTTTGGTTCTGCCTGTCACATTCATTTCATTCTGTACTGACTGCAGTATTCTTTATTCAGGAGTTATTACTACTTTATTGGTGGATTCATACCTCTTTCTCACACTCTCTCACTTGTTTTATTTTTACAGTTCAGGATGGTACTTAATTCTAGGCTTTATTGACATGTTTTACCTGTAGTTATAACAATCCTTTCCAACTGTCTCACTTATGTCATGTTTCTGTATTTCAACAGGGATATATTTCACATATGTGTTTTACTCAGCTTCTGCAGCTGTACTTTTCAGCCTGCTGCAGGTTATGTACTATTATATTACAGGTGGGACATCTTTATTTCAGACTTGTTTCATTTTTATGTTTGGATTACAGGCTGCATCACACTTTTGTAATCAAGCAATACTTGCAAACCCTCTTACACTGTTACTTGCACATTTTATTAATTAGTGACTACACTGCACTCTTTTGCTAATTGTCATACTTATATATTTATTTACAGTTACAGGGAGAGAATTATTGACCTGCCTGGTGGCGCAACTGCACCAGCCTATCGCCATAAGCTCGACGGTTTGCAGAACGGACACCTGCAGCTGTAATATAAGTAAAGTAATATTGGAATACACATCTCCATAATAACAGCTAGGTTAATTTCTTACATAAATAATTACATGTAACTTACTCAGTACTGATTGTCATACTTATATATTTATTTACAGTTACAGGGAGAGAATTATTGACCTGCCTGGTGGCGCAACTGCACCAGCCTATCGCCATAAGCTCGACGGTTTGCAGAACGGACACCTGCAGCTGTAATATAAGTAAAGTAATATTGGAATACACATCTCCATAATATCAGCTAGGTTAATTTCTTACATAAATAATTACATGTAACTTACTCAGTAGTGGGGCGTTGGGCATTTGCCAGGCCTCCTGGATCCAATGGTTCAGTTGGTCCTGCTTCCATCTCTTCAGGTCCGCATGGTGGTGACGGACCTGCTCATCAGTCCTTGGTATTCCTGTGGCACTGGTGAGATCATGAGCCAACCGGTCCCACGCCTCAGCCCTATATGCTCCCCACAGGACCTGACCCTGCATGAGTTGGGCCTCATGATTATGGACGAAGAGCCAAACCATATATTTGGACTCCTCAATGCCCCACCTCTGTGCTTGGAAGCAACTACCCTCACCTACACCTGACATCCTGGCTGCAAGTTGGTTCTACAATCAGTTATGCTGTGTATTCCCGCCTATGGGGCTTATATATGTAGTTTTTCCCGCACTTATCTGTGATTGGCCATTTTGGAATTGTATCAGCTTCACAAAACCTGCTTTGTCATGCTCCTCTTTCTATTCATTCCTATATATATATATGCTATTACTGCATTTCTAAGTGCAACTGTCATGGCTTAGTGGTTCAGTACTTTGACTATGGTGGATGGTATCCTAGGTTTGAACCTGGCCAATGCTTTTCATATTTTATGACTGTCTACACAGGCTAGGAGGTGTGTCTGTGTAAAGGCAGTTTTGATACAGCTTGCTCAACATTGCCCGTTGCTTAGCTTGTTGGCGCGGTGCGCAGCTCAGCGCAAATGGGTTACGCCGGTTTACGCGTCGTTTGGCTGTCAGCACACATATTACGCTCAGCTCAGCTACGGGCACACAGTTTCAGCGTGTTAAAACGCTGCTCAACCCCGGGCACTCATTTTACACCTGTTAAAACACTCCTCACCTACGGGCACTCATTTTACACCTGTTAAAACACTGCTCACCTACGGGCACTCATTTTACACCTGTTAAAACACTGCTCACCTACAAGCAGATATCCTCAACTTGTTAGACTGTAGCTCAGCTATGGGCACATCTCACTTTTTTTTTTTATCTCACATTTCTTCAAAATACATGGCCCATTTCATTACATTTTACATAAAATATAATTTTATATATGTACATATATGTCAGGGACTTGTTTCGTGCTTATTTCACTAAAAATAAAAATTGATGTTTTGGGGGCTCGAACCATGACTGCCTCCTCTTCAGCCGACGTCTCTACCGCTACACTATTGCTTCTTGGCCTACTTTGCATATTTAGTTCTTATATGCTTTTCCACTGACTGCTAACTGTGGCTAAGCGCCGGGCACACCCGCGCAAACGAGCGCACTCACGGTCAAACATCTTTACAACTTATAAAAAAAATATAAGATGT